>NW_004443995.1:5440273-5470650 GCF_000243295.1 Trichechus manatus latirostris
AACCAATGTCATAAAACAGCATGTGTGTTACTGTTACATGAGAAACTATCTGTTCTGTAAGCCTTCACCTGAAGTACAATAAAATATTAAAAAAAAAAAAAATGCTTGGTGTTAAATTAGATGTTCTACCTTCTCAACTCCCCCAAAAATCTGTGATTCTTTAATTATGTGTAAGTGACATGACATTAAAAGCTAACTTAAGCTCTCTGCCTTGGTAATTTTATTTTCCAACATAACCAACACAGAACTCTATTCTAACGACGTGATAAGGGTGCTAACCACTTCCTTTTGATACATGTATTTGACCAATTGCATACATATTGAGTGCTTTTCATGTGTACAGTATGATACTAGCAGTCGAGGATACACAAAAGAAGTTTAAGAAACATCCTGTCCCTCAAAGTACTTACTGACGTTGGCTGATAAAACTCAGATGATGAAACAAGTACTAAGCTGCATGACGCCAACGGAAAGCTCAGTAGCAGTTTAGAGATGAGAAAAATCCGTGTGTGCTTGAGCACAAGGCTTTAGCCCAAAGTGGGGCTTGTACTGGGACTTAACAGATGGATACATTTTGGACAGGCAGATAAGAAGTGGAAAGGAACAGGAACAGAGGAACAAGAAAACCCAAAAAACCAAACCCACTGCCGTCGAGTCGATTCCAACTCAGTAGAACTGCCCCATAGGGTTTCCCAGGAGTGGCTGGTGGATTTGGACTGCCGACCTTTTGGTTAGCAGCCGTAGCTCTTAACCACTACAAACAAGAGTAGACTCTAAAGAGGGCAGTGAGGACACAGATATGACTTCAGATTTGCATCTGAAAATCATGAGGGGAAGGAAGGTTAATAGGTAGGATACAGCCAGATTAGGAGGGGTTTTCAAAACCAGGTGAACAAATCAGGAATATCTTCTGCAGGGTAAAGGGACCATTATAAATTCATGGGCATGAGAGTGACATTTAAACCACCTCATTTGTTTTTTAAATATGAATTCAACTGACCCATTGCCATCAAGTCGATTCCGACTCACAGCGACTCTACAGGACAGAACAGAACTGCCCCCTAGAGTTTCCAAGGCTGTAATCTTTCTAGGAGCAGATCACCAGGTCTTTTCTCCCTTGGAGTGGCTTGTGGGTTCAAACCGCTGACCTTTCAGTTAGCAGCTGAGCGCTTAACCACTGCACCACCAGGGCTCCTTTAAATACGAATTACTACTTCCTACTTGGCTTGTTTTCTAGGTTGGATTTTTATAGAAGTGACAGAGAAAACCGAAGTCTCCAATCCCATAGAAAACCGAAGTCTCCAATCCCAGAGAAAACTGAAGTCTCCAATCCTAATGTTTCCTACCACATGAAGGATGTCCTAGCAGAGTACTTCTGGCCTCTCTCAGAAACTCTTCCTCAGGGAAGGAGGAATAACTTGTCATTTTGATGAGTCTGGGGATGAGATTGCTCCTTTCTTCTGGGAGCCAGGTTTCTACTAGGAAGTACACATTCTTCTCTGCCTCTCCATGGCACAGGTGCTACCTACGCAGGCTTCACAAGAAAGAGCCTGTGATAGTCCAGTGCTGTGTCTGGGCAAGTCTGTCTAATTCTGGGATTCAGTTTTAGAAAATCTTGCCCACAGGTTAAGTCCTATTCTCCAGTATCAGTTTTATTGCTAATAAAGGTACTATTTTCATCTACCATCTGCTTAATTCATTTTTCTTATTTCCCAACTTGTCAGAACTCAGATGGGGAGGAGAACTTCTTTATACTTCAATTAAACTATATTCACATTCCTGAAACCTCATCACAGGTCCCTCAGTACACAGTTTCCATTTACACTGATTCACATACATGCATTATATTCTAGGCCGAGCGCTTCAAAGAAATGGTACTGCATTCCAGACACTTCCGGCTTACGGCAAATGACAAAGGTGGTACCAAGATAAATGTACAGCAACACACAGGCGGTCCTAACAGGAATTCAAAATTGATGGCTGTATGCTTAGACCCTCACCACCCTCCTGTCCCCCATCCTGGCATCTCCTCTTCTCAGCTTCCTGATGGCCCAATGCTTTCTGGATGTCCAAAGCCCACACCACCCCACAGCACTAGATATAACTTCTACCATAGTAATCCACAGAAATTATATTTCCCCCTTTCCATACCAACCAACCCCCTTCCACATTGTTTAAATATTCTAGTCCCCTCTGAGTTAAATTAACAGGATGTACACAAGATGAATGAGTTATGAGATTTACCCTTCTAGGGAGCAACTACATTCTAAGGAATTAACATGTGATGTGACTCTAATTTATAACATGTTGATTATGTGAGGATGAAAATTCTGAGTACGCCTTTCCCACTTGGGTCACTGTCAACACCCCTTGCATCCCTACCCTCAAGACAATTAGACACACAGGCTATGGAGCTACCTGTATCCCAGGCACCATTTCCAAAGGAAGAAAAAAAAAGTTGTTTACTGTTATTGTTATTATTATCATTAGTTACTGCAACTGTTAGTGGTAGTTCCAGAAATAGCTCTGTGCTTAGGCTTTACATACATCACCTGAGTTAATTCTCCCTGGCCGTGCAAGGTAAATAATTAGATCATCTTACAAATGAGAGAATTCACAAAAACTTGCCCAAAAGTACGCAGTAAGTGTCAGAGATGAGATTCAAACACAGGTCTGCCTGATACTAAATTTCATGTTTTTCACACTATTTTGAGGAAAACAGGCCCAGACAAGAATTCTACAATTCCCTAACATTCTTGCCTCCTGCCGTCTAAAACAGAGTAATAGCCCCTTGAAACTGAATGTTTGTATCAAACCATGTAGACTGATTAAGGTCAAAGAAATCATCTCCCATTTTAAGAATTCAAATCATGGTGTTTTAGAGGAATTACTACCCACTTTTTCCCCTTTTACCACACCATCCTTCCTCTAACAAACTCAGCCACATTTGTCAGAAGAAAGCTGCTCCCAGGGACAGATCAGGACATTACCCCAGAAAATAGCTTCTCCAAGAACCCACTGAGCACCTTACTCCTGGAAGCCATAGGAAGATGTGAAAGTCATCATTAAACCAGCAAGAGAAAAAAATGCACTGACAGAGACACCAATTTTCCTACCGTCACTGGGACAAGGGCCAACAATAAAGAATCAATGCCCTCAGATCATAATAACACATTAAAATGCCACCCACAAAAGCATTAACTTCTGGCCCTCACTGTTTCTGACCATCCCTGGAAGTACTCACATTCCTCAGATAGTGCACAAAGACTGACTCCTACCACCACTTCCTACAGATGTAAAACTGGAGGAATTTAAACATAATGATAACTTTATTACTCCAGCCACAATACAGTACACTTCCTGCTCCCAAAGCCTCGAGGAGAATCCAAACACTAAACCCACTGCCACCCAGTCGATTTTGACTCATAGCAACCATACAGGACAGAGTAGAACTGCCCCATAGGGTTTCCAAGGCATAAATCTTTATGGAAGCAGACTGCCACATCTTTCTCCCATGGAGCAGAAGGTGGGTTTGAGCCACCAACCTTTCAGTTAGCAGCTGATCACTTTAACCACTGTGCCACCAGGACTCCTCACCCAAGGAGAATACTGGTTATCAAATATGGATTTCCAATGTTCAAATAATTAAAAAGCCAGAAAATAGACTTGACACTACCAAACTTGATTTGCAATATAATGTTTCGCATTTTCAAGAATACCATACACCAATTGTTCTCAACCCTAGTTCCATGTTAGAATCACCTGGGGAGCTTTTAAACACTACCCATGCTCATGCCTCACCCCATCCAGTTAAATCAGAATCTCTAGTTGTTGGGCCGGGCATGCCCTGGTGATTCTGGGTGAGATATGCACCATGGTGAGAACCACTATCAAAAGCCTCCTGGGCATTATGAACATCAATTACAACTATGTATTTCAGCTGATGGAGTAACAAAAGAAAAAAAAAAGTTTTACTGAGCTGCAGTATTTTGGAAATACGAAGATGAGCAATGACACTCTTTCCAAAGGAGACTCAGCCCAAGAGGCCACAGACATTTCAAGTCACACAGCAAAGGGGGTGGTGAGATCTCCCTGCCTGTGCTGCCCACTCAGCCATCAAGTTATCTGGCTTCACAGATACCATCTTCTACTACCTGCCACATAAGACAAATATTTTACATAGCTTGTGAAAGGATTTAAAATCTCTATTGAAGGAAAATAAAGAAGGAATTTGGAAGCTTCCAAAACCTTAATTTATCCAATTGGGTAGCAGAATACTGTACACATTCTTAAATAAGTTAATCACCCAAATGAGCATCAGAGGATTTCCCAGGAATACTAGCTGGATTTGACTAATTCCCAACTATGATGGGAAGAAGGAGCCCTAGTGGTGCAGTGGTTAAAGCGCTCAGCGGCTAACCAAAATGTCAGTGGTTTAAAACCACCAGCAGCTCCATGGTAGAAAGATGTGGCAGTCTGCTTCCGTAAAGATCTACAGCCTTGGAAACCTTATGGGACAGTTCTACTCTGTCCTACAGTATCACTATGAAATTGATTCAATGGCAGTGGATTGCTTTTGGCTTTTTATGACGGGAAGGCCCATTACAGAAGAGCTAATGTTTTGAATTAATGAGTAAAACAATCCAAACACTGGTTGAAAAAACAAGGTCGATATACTACCCACTCCTTTACCCTACTTCCACCATTAAAAGTAAGAAGAAGCATGGCCAATTATTTGCCTTGTTTTTAGCACTGTAAAGCACAAAGTAACCCTGCCATCATTCTGTGCTGCTAACTCCACTCTCATGATAAGAACAAAGGGTTTCATGTGAGAATCTACAGATTACTGAGTAAAAATATTTTCCATTCTTCTTCTTAAAGTAGGGCCACCAAAAAATTAAACCTGAGAGCATCTTCTTAGATCCACTAGATGGTGCAAGCTCTCCTTCTCAAGCAGACTTACCAAGAGGAGAAGCTCAAGACAGACTCAAGATGCACACCCAAACATCCCCTGCATTGCACAGGAGCCTCAAGAGAAGGGGATTTACTCTGTAAGAATCATTTCTATTTTGCAATTAAACAAAGCGTAAGGAGAACTTTTTTCTAAATTCTACACTGGAAGCTCAGGAGTTAAATGTATGCCAAGGAAGGAATCGTGGAACCAGGATTGACTGCGGAGAAGAGTATTAGAAACAGCAGGATACTGAACCCTTGAGATCTGGAGATCTGGATTTGGTCCAAGCTCTGCCAATAATCAGTCAGCTGTGTGAGCCTGAGCAAGTTACTTACCCTCTCTGGTCCTAAATATCTTCATCTGAAAAATGAGGATCTGGAACTAGACAATCTCTAGAACTATGTCTATCCTAAAATTCCATGAGTGTACATAACATAATATGTTTCTATCTTCAATTTAATCTCTCCATTTAGATTTGGCCAGAACGTTCTTTTTTTCTTCCTCTTTTTATTGTTTTTAATTTATCATTCAAAAATTTATGCACATATTGTTTTGTGGCATTAGTTGCTATTCTCACAACATGACAGCACACTTCCCCTTCCCACCCCAGGTTCCCTGAAGAACAGAACTCAAATTCATGTAAAAAGACCAGACTTAATGGTCTGACAGAGACTGGAAAAGCCCCCGAATCTACGGCCCCCAAATGCACTGTTTCTAGAACTGAAACCATTCTCGAAGCCCACTCTTCAGGCAAAGATTAGACAGGACTATAAAACAAAAAATAATACACATGAGGAATGTGTTTCTTAGTTCAGTCAGATACATGAGACCAAATAGGCAGCTCCTGCCCAAAAGCAGGATGAGAAGGCAGGAAGGGACTGTTAAAAATTATCCAGTTTTGTCTTGTTTTTTAATATTTTATTGTGTTTTTGGTGAAAGTTTACATAGCAAATTTCATCCTCATTTAACAACTTCTATACATATTGTTCAGTGTCATTGATTACATTTTTCATAGTGTGTCAGCATTCTCATTATTTCCATTTTGATTGTTATGATTCCATTAATCTAGCTTCCCTGCCTCCCCTCCTTACCTTCTCACCTTTGGTCTAGGGTAAATGTTTACCGTTTGGTTTCATTTAGATGATTATTTAGAAGAACACAGTACTCACAGGTAATATTATTTATTTTATGAGCCAATCTGTCATTTGGGTGAAAGGTAACCTCCAGGAGTGGTTTGAGTCCCAAGTTTAAACGTTATCTCAGGGCAAAAGTCTTGGGGATTCCTCTAGTCTCTACAGGTCCAGTAAGTCTGGCCTTTTTCAAGAATCTGAGTTTTGTTCTACATTTTTCCTCCATTCTATCTGGGACCATCTGTAGGAACAGTGGAGTAGTGCTAGCCGGGTACCATTTAGATCTTCTGGTCTCAAAGTAGGTGAGGTTGTTTTTTGTGTAGACCATTAGTCCTATAGGCTAATTTCTTCTTTGAGTCTTTGGTTTCCTTCTCTTTAGCTCCGGACAAGTAGAGACCAATACTTGTATCTTAGATTGCTGCTCACAAGCTTTTAAGACCCCAGATACTATTCACCAGAATAAGATGTAGAACATAACCTTATGCACTATGTTATGCCAATTGATCGAGTTATTCTATGAGACTATGGTCCTAAGCCCTCAAACCCAGTAAACTAATCCCGTGAGGTGTTTATGTCTAGGAAGTATCCCTAACTGTGCCCCCTATGTGCTTTATTTTATATATGAACATATATACAGCACACATAAACATGTATATACTTTTGCCTACAGCCAACACCTATACATGCATATCCATACATTCATATGTACCTTTGTATACATACATACGCACACATGCCTATATAACCACACACATATTTTTTAGTTATTACTATTGTTGCAAAATTGTATATATTACAGTATTTCCAAAGTCATCCTTTATTCTTGCGTACTTTTTAGTGTCATCATTTATCTTGGTCAAGTTGTGCTGACTTTACCCTTACTCAGTATTGTCTTTTGAATCACCAAAACTAGCAAATGTCTACTGTCTAGAAAGTGATTCCCCCTCCCATCCCTGGTAACCACCAAAGAATGTTGCTTTCCACATGTATACCTATTCTTGTTTTTTTATAATAGTGAGATCATACAATATTTGATCTTTTGTGATTGACTTACTTCACTCAGCATGTCTTCCAGATTCATCCATGTCATAATATATTTTGAGAACTCATCATTATTCCTTATGATTGCATAGTCTTCCATTGTGTGTATGTACCACAATTTGTTTATCCATTCATCTGTTGATGGGCACTTAGGTTGCTTCCATCTTTTTGCTATTGTGAACAATGCTTCAATGAACATAGGTGTGCATATGTCTATTTGCGTCATTGCTATTAGATCTCTAGGGTATACTCCTAGGATTGGGACTGCTAGATCATGAGGTATTTCTACTTCTAGCTTTATTGAGGTAAATCATCCAGTTCTAGTAAAGCATTTAACATAAATATAAAGAGCACACATGCCAATCCATGTAGTTTGATATCTTGATAAACAACCATGGAAATGATATATTTCCAATTACTTTTAAGTTGATAACTCATAAGCAACTCAAACCAAAAGCAGCAAAGAAAAGTTTGCCTAGCTTGTACAATTTCATCTCTACATGTAGGGAGCATATTTCAAACGTGAATCTTGGAGCCATCACGGATTCTTCAGTAATGTTTTTTGGTTGTGTTCCTTCTGCTTCTTTCTATAAAATATCTATACTTTCCTTTATATTTTCCAACAATATCTGTCTCTAATCTGGTCGTTTCCCTTCTAGATTTTTATAACATTTAAGAGTTGTCCCACTTTCAGCAACAGCCATCTCTAGCCAATCCTAGAGAGCCCTTCCCTCATGCACCTCACTTGTCTCCCACTCCATGCCACCAAGAGCGCCAGCTGTCAGCCAAACTTTAGTTCATCAACCTGCCTTGATGCCAACAGCTCTATTAAATCTCTCTTTAGCTTTCTCCTCTCACCCCCTTGCATTTACTCCACACATACCTAGTCACCATGTCTATGTTCACACATTCACTTATTTATTCAAGAAACATCATTTAACACTCATTATGTACAAGGTAGTGTGATAGATATGCTGCTATATTTGTCCAATGAATGGATGAATAAGTAGATACGGAAAAAATGGTCCCTGCTCGCATAGTGTTTACCAACTAGTAGGAGGGGTGAGACATATTAAACGCATAATGATCATACAAGGTAACCTTTTAGTGCCACATGAATGATACCAACCAAGCTCTATAGAAGTAAACGACAATTGTGGATGCCTGGCAGGATCATGGAAGACTTTCAGAAGGAGGTGTTATGTAGTCTGGACATTGGAGGATGAGAAAAATTAGAATAAGTACAGTTGGAAGAGAAAGTCATCTGCGAGGTGTGGAACCCCTTTGCAGTAAACAATTTGGCCTTTGGTCTTGGTTCCTGAGAGCAAGACCACACCAGAGGCCAATGCGTAGGGGCCAATCTGACAAAGAAGGGTCACTTGGGGGCCCCAGTGCTGACTATGCCTCAGGAGGCCACACTGTGATGCCAACAAAGACCTTGGAAGACAGAGGCTCACTGGAGCTTTCTGGTAGAAGAGAGGAACATTCCGCTCTGGGAGGCTAAGTACATCCCCTAGGGCCATGGAAGCTCTGTGCCAAGACCCCTCTTGGACCTCACCCTTTGTTTCTGTATCCTTTCTTCTTCTAGATAAAGACAGCACTTTCCCTGCACTCTGTCAATTGTTATATCAGATTACTGGACCTAACAAATACAGAAGGGACCAGTACCCACTGACCTATCCCCAGATGAATGGTAATAAGAGAAATGGCTACACTGGCAGCTACGGTCTGAATTGATCAGGGGAGGGAAACTGACATTTCCCTGGACTGCTGTGACACTGATTCACAGTATCTCGTGTGAAGGGAAGGCATAAATAAGCACAGGCATTTATGTTCAATTCACAGTCAGGGTACAGATGGCAAAATGAATCTATGAAAAGAGGAGTAGAGGAAGTTTGGTTTAGCCTAGGAAAAGATTCGAATATTTGGGTTCTACATATTCTATGTCTCTGCATTATTTCTCCTTAGGTACCTTAATGTCTATAATTATTTACATATTTCTTCTTGGCAATATGCCAAACTTTATAAATTACAGAGCAATGAAAGAGCTGCTCAGTTACCTAAAACTATGATTTTCCAGCAACTATAATAACAACAAAAACAACAAAAGTAATAAGAGCTAACACTTACATAGCACCTTACTATGTGCCAAAACCCAAAACCAAACCGATTGTTGCACAGTCGATTCCGGCTCATAGCAACCCAGTCCCTGTTTTAAAGAATCAACTCACTTAATCCTCACAAATCCTAAAAGGTAAGTTCTATTACCATCATCTTCATTTTTTAAACGAGGAAAATGGCTCATAGAGGCTATGTGTTCTGCCCAAGGGCACACAGCTAGCAAGTGGCAGAGCTGGGATAATAACCCCAGCAATCTGATTCTAAAGTCCACACCATATTAAGTCCTTTGCAAATAACTTATTCACTGGATACCACTACATCTAGGTTTATGTCAATAAATACATCTGCCTTCATCTTTGCTTTTTATTTTAAGTCTATTTACTTGGGCCAGCTTTGTGTCTTTTGTTTGTTTGTTTGTTTTGGTACAGCATTATAGGGATCGGGGTGTCCCAAGACACAGTGAAGCTGGTTTTGGACCAAGGTGATAATATAGTCGGAATCAACTTGATGTCAATGGGTTTTTTTTTTTTAATAGCCGATTAATTCACTATTTGTTCTGCAAATATGCAAAATGAGAGGAAAGATTTGCACTTCCAATCATATAACAATATGCTCAGGTCTCCACTGCACACATGCCATGTTTCCTACTTGGAGCCTCCATGTCTATGAAACATTCAAAGATACAGTACTTAATTACGCTGGAAACTTAGCATAAGACCTCAGCATTAGTTACAAGATTCTCTTTTTTTAAAAAAAGCAAATGTTCCAATAGGTTCTCTTACTATGTCCACATTCTCAGAGGCTTTCCACAATAAGCATAAGACATTTCATTATGTTTTCACAGTCACTCCACAAGAAAATAGTTCTGGGATAAATAATGGACTCTCAGGCTTTTCTATATACCGATAAAAGGAAAAGTATATTTATATAAGGATCTAAGTACGTGTGTGCATCATCTTTCCATTTAATAACCTAGAATGTGGGAAGTGAAAAAAAGTAACAATGGTTACAGTCAACTGAAGAAAATCTTGCAATCCTATCTTTATTGTGTAACCTCAAATTACAATGAGCACTCATTTTCTTTTCTTCCCAGAACACCAGTGCACCTTGTGGGGCCTGGTCAGTGGTGGCACTGCAATTTTTTTATAGTATATTGTCATAACAACAGTGAGCGGCCAGTCCTGCCATTCCCAAGCTGATAACATTTCCATTTGAAACAAGTTTTATGGTACTGGCATCACTGTTCACATGTCTTAATAGCACCACACTAGAAAGCAAAGATGATTTCATAGTAATAAACAGTTGAACTTGTCTAGCATCCCGAACAATGGGAGTGTTATGGATTCAGTTGTGTCCTTCAAAAAGACAGGTTTGAGTCCTAACCTCAGTACCTGTAAATGTGACCTTGTTTGGAAATAACGTCTTTGAAAACGTTATCAGTTAATATGAGGTCACATAGGAGTAGGGTAAGTACTAATTCCATCTGAGTGGAGTCCTTCTAAAAGAGCAGAAGAGACACAAAGAGATGCAGAGGGAAGACAGCCACGTGAGGATCCATCTACAAGCCAAAGAAGGCCAGGAAATGCCTGAAGCTACAGAAGCTGGAGAGACAATAAGGGATCTTCCCTTAGAGCTTTCCAAGAGAACATGGCCCTGCCAACACCCTAAATTCAGACTACGTACTAGCCCCAGAACTGTGAGACAATAAACTCCTGTTCTTCTAAGTTCATCTATTTTGTGGTATTTTGTTACAGCGGGCCTAGGAAAACTAATACAGGGCGGTGTCTCTCTCAGTCACACACCATACACACCCCAGGGACTGAACCACATCCTTAGAGCCCACACTTAAGAACCCAAAAATCTCCTTTTACTACTCACCTTTAGATACTACTTTGACCTATGTTACCTGCTTTGAGGGCTAAAATAGCTTGCAGGGAGGCAGGGCAAACCTTATCCTCATTTTAATACCTTGCTAGTTTGGAAAGGGTTTAACAGCTTCCCAAAGTGCTTCTATCTACCTTCTTGTTTGATGTTCACCGTAGTCCTAGGAGGTTGACAGGGTGGGGAGTATGACAGATGACAAAACTAGATCCCAGAAGAGTTACAACACTTGAGATCACACATAAAACTAGAACCTATGTCTTCTGATTTCTAATGCAATGAAATAGCATAAATAATAAAAATACTAGGAGTAGGGCGTAGATCAGTATTTTTCCAAGTGTGGTCCTTGACACACCTGTTAGTTGTTGTTGTTAGGTGCCATTGAGTCAGTTCCGACTCATAGCAACCCTATGTACAACAGAATGAAACACTGCCTGGTCCTGCACCATCTTCACAATCGTTGTTATGCTTTAGCCCATTGTTGCAGCCACGGTAACAATCCATCTTATTGAGGGTCTTCTTCTTTTTCGCTGACCCTCTACTTTACCAAGCATGATGTCCTTCTCCAGGGACTAATCCCTCCTGATAACGTGTCCAAAGTATGTGAGACTTAGTCTCGCCATCTTCGCTTCTAAGGAACATTCTGGTTGTACTTCTTCCAAGACAGATTTGTTTGTCTTTTGGCAGTCCATGGTACTGGAACACCTGGGTGCTTGCTAAAGTGCAAATTCCTGAGCCTCAACCCAACCTATTAAATTAGAATCTCTGGGACTCAGGAGTTTGCACTTAAAAAGTTCTCAGGTAATTGTCTTTGCACATTTAACTTTAAGAACCTCTGGCATTGAGAATTGGGACAATTCATAGATAGGAAAACAATCCTATGAACAACCTGAGTTGATGTCACCTTCTTCTCATCCTGAGAGAAATATAGTTGAGAAAACCCAAACTTATGCATTCAGTGAAATAAAGTAAAAGTGTGATAAGAAACAATAAGCATATTATCTAAAATCCAAGTGAAGTGACTAAAAATGGGATAAAATTAACTGGCAAGTAACATACAGTGTCATGCAAAGGATGTCTCAGAAACCTCATTTTAGAGATTCAGCTGGTTAGATTAGTAAATAATAACAGGCAATACTTATTTAGGACTAAGTACCAGGGGCAATGAGAAGTGCTTTAAATGCATTATCTCATTTATTCTTCACAAGAACTCAATGAGGTAGATATTATTATCTTATAGATCCTATATGTAAAATGACGATATTTGTTCATAGTCACATTGCTAGTTAAGTAGCAAAGAGCTAGAACTCAAATAAGATCTCTAACTTCAAAACCCATGTTTTGAACTGCTAAGCTTGACTGCTTCCCAAAGTTGTAGTCATTGAATATAACGCATTAACTGAATGTATTAGATGGTGCACACTAACTCTTAGTTTTCAATTAATAAATCAAGTATTTCCAAGTCAAAGCCTGTTAAATAATTCTCACTAAAATCTTCTAGGTCTATTTAATAGCTGGCTCTCACTGGATAGAGCAATTATTAATTTAGGCTATCTAGAGCCGGCCTGTTTAATACGATTTTTCAATCCAAGTTTAATAGTGCTACTGCCACTCCATGTTACATAGCTGCAGGCCCACGACAGGACCGGGCCTTTTAATTACCTCGTTCATCTGCGATTACTGACTGACTACAGTGATCGTTACATCTGGCCTCTCCTTTCCTGGTACTTTTCTGTTAAGTCCAGGGTAACTGAGGAGTCAGAATGATTGTTGGGTCCCCACCACTCCCATCCCAGCTGAGCCAGCCTCCTTAGCTATGTTTCCCTCAGTCACAACTGGATTGCCAGCATTGGACAGTGACCACAACAAAACACAGGCACCAGGTGCATTAAGTTTTCCTGCTGAGCTCAAGCAACCAGAGTTCACAGGCCTTTCCCAGCTGCTCTATGGCCCTAAAGGGACACCCCCCTGCCCTGGAGCCAGCTGGAGCCTGCCTGTGAAGGTGTGGAGACAACAGCAGCAGCTTTTAAGAGGAAAGGCCTCATTTTCCAGGATATCCTTGAGATTCTGTCACTTTACACCAGACCAGTGGTTTGAGGGCCAAGGTGGGCACACAGGTGTGCTTCCAGCACAGTGGAGGCCAGAATATTCTCAGTAACTGGCTTATCCAGGCATGGTGAGAAACAAAGTTTCATATGAACAATTACAGTTCAGCATTATTACAGGGTGAGGAATGAGCAGATGGCAAGAACAGGGCAAGACAACACGGTGATAGAAACCATGGGTCAAGAATGTAGAGATGGGTATTAAAAAGCAAATTATAGAAATGCATAAGTAGAAATATGAAATGTAGATACCAAAACATGATTCCTCTATATATCTTTCAATATGGTTCACCCCGGACCCGGGGTCTAGTGTGGGACTCCATCACTCAAGGGAAACCACAAAAGATTTTAGAAAAGAACCACGTTTGAGAAATAAAATCTCAAAATTCCAGGGCCAAGATGGCATCCTAAGTCTGTGCATTTGATTCTTTCTTCCTTCCAATTTTCCACTGAAAGGAACGACCTAATCAATGAAATTCTACAGCATAACTGGAAACTAGACATAAAACTCCAAGGTGTTTTTCAACAGGAAGTGGTCCAGAGGACAGCAGAGTGACAAAGAGCACTGACATGCTAGGCATCCAAAAATGCAACAGGACATCCGCTGTAAGAGCAAGGAGGGGAACTGATCTTCTACTGTTTTCCCACCCAGAAGACCCTCTCCTGTCTCCTACATTAGAGATTCAGGAGGAAGGCTGGACAGGGAAATGGAACCAGGCAACGGCTAAGTGGCAGGCACTGTCCCCCTCCTCACTGGAGACTGAAAGCATGACGGCATAAGAGACCAGTGTACTCCTCTGTAAACTCAGCACCCAATTACAGCTCATTAATATTTAATAACACTAATAATAATTTGAAGATACTAACTAATTACTCTTAAAAATCCTTCAGTCGCTAGTTTTACTAGGCATGAAGTCCAAAACACGCATCGCCAGTGAGAGCCCAACTAATGTGGTCCCAGCCCACCCCACCACATACTCACTAATAGCAAGAGGGCTACAAACAAGTGTGACTGCTCCCAGCCTCTCAAAATTTCCATCTTTTCTTCTCTAGGCCCCAAAACATTTCCATCCATCAACCTAAGTCAATAACCAATGAATTATTGAGCTTGCAGGATGCAAATCATGAATATATATGTGTGTTTGTGGAAGACAAGGTTGTAAAACAAATGGGCTCCACCATGACTTCTATGAACCCAGCACACATGCCTTTAAAGAAATGGCTGAAATTACTCTACACATGTATATTGTTCAAGCATGGTTTTAGCACGTACGAGATGGTGGAAAAAATCAGTTTTCTACATTTTTTGCTTCTGGTTTTCCAAGTGCATTTGTATGGAATAATTAACTGAATGAAACACAGCTGGCTGCTCTTTGCAAAAACCAAAGGTACAGGCTTTCTTTGAGGTCACAGTTATCACTGCAAAGTCTGTGAGGTGCCTGGAGAAAAGGCTGGTGTGTAATTATTTTCCCATCCATCCATCCCTTACTTTCAGCACGCTTCCCTCCCTAAAGGTCTCCCTCCATTGACCACACACAGCATCAAACTTCTGTCCTAATTTCCTAATGATCTGCAAATAAAGGAACCGAAATAATCCACAAAGCATAAGAATATCCTCATTCACAAGACACTTATCAGAAATGATATGACTGAGACCAGGTTGCTGCTTATGCAACCCCTTCCCTCCACACATTCTGCCAGTCCCCCCTGCTAGAGCCAAGGCAAGAGCTGACACCATCTTCGGCTACTATTGCTATCTGCTGGTGTCCTGCCAGCTCAGGACCCCTGAACAACACACCCAACAAAGATTCCTCCAAGCCAGCTACAAAGCAAATCAGCGTGTTTCATGTCTGTCTTCTGCTGTTCCTCAGCCTGTTAACTGCATTTAAAAAAAAATAAAAAATTATTATTGATAATCCTTTTACTAGGCCATTGCTCTCAACCTGGGGACTTTCTTCCACTGTGATCATCATTTCCATACATGTACTGATCACCTGAAATATACAGAACACAAGCTACCCTCTAGAGCAGGGGTCAGCAAACTTTTTCTGTGATGGGCCAGAGAGTAAATATTTTACACTTTGTCGGCTACATATGGTCTGTAACATATATTCCTAATTTTTTTTTAACAACCTTTGAAAAAATGTGAAAACTATTCTTTGCTCTTGGGATATACAAAAACAGGCCACAGGCCAGATTTGGCTCATGGACCATAGTTCACCAAACCCTGCTCCAGAGGCATAAAAAGAGCACACAAATAGACCAGAGGGTATCAAACTTTTTCAGTCCGTGGTATCTTCAGTGTATCAGTAATTTTTTCACAGCATCCCTAAGCTAAAAGAAATACCCAATAACCCCATTTATTAAGTATTTAGGTCCAGTTTAATATGTAGTTAAGTCCTAACAGCTTAGCACCTGCTGGGCACTCAAATCGTAGAATCAGACTGAACACTGACACCCTCATTTCCTGTTCCACACTGATTTCATGTGGTACTTGCTTTTAGCACGGCACCCACCGAAAATCGAGCTTTGCAAAGATACAACCACACTGAATGATATGTATACAATTCAGTGTTGAAACTGTGGACCACCTGGAACTAGTAGTTCATGTCGTGTCCGAAAGATGGCGCTGTGTTTCCCTCATAAATTTAAAATAGCTCACAGGGCCCCTGAGAAGCTCCAGGACTCCTTGGTGCACTGTTTGAGAACGGCAGATATAGACTCTTCCAGGGGCATCAGGAAGAGGTGGGGAGACAGGGTTAAATATCAGACTACACCTAACAACAGTCATTCAGTGCTAAATGACTGACACCGGCCGTCCCGTGGATTCCGACTCATAGAGACTCTGTAGGACAGAGTAGAACTGCCCCATAGGGTTTCCAAGGCTGTAATCTTTACAGAAGCAGACTGCCACATCTTTCTCCCACGGAGCAGCTGATCGGTTTGAACTGCCAACCTTTCTGTTAGCAGCCAAAGGTTAGCAGTCAAGCACTTAACCACTGCCCCACCAGGCTCCTTGACACAGGCACTAAGATCTACAAATTCTAGAGAAGACAGAAGCCCAGCACCCCCAAAGTCAGTGACTGCTGTGGGAGGGAGGGGGATTTAAGCTGGTCTTTGAAGGAAGAATAAGACCTAACAACAAAAGAAAAAGGAGGAGAACATTCCAAGCAAAGGAAACAGACTGAGTATAGAAAAGCCTTGAGACATGAATGAGGATGGCATGGAACAGGGTGCTGCAGGAGATACTGTAGACTAAGGAGACTGTAGGAAACAGAGCTACTGAAGGTTTTAGAGGAATGGTAATGCATTTACAGAAGTATTTAGAAAACTTAATCCAGCAGTGATGTGTGAGACAGCCTGCAGCAACCAGGCCCGTTAGCAAATACTACCTGTGGTGAGGTGTGTGGAGATGAAGGCCTAAATTGACATTGTTAGCAGAAGAACAAAAAGGATCATATTAAAGAACCTTATGAAAAAAATACTGGCACTATATGAGGGGAGAGTAAGAGAAAATATTCAATAATAATCAAGGTTTCTAGGCCAGGTAACTAGGAAAAAATGATATTATTCACTAAAAAGGAGGTATGCAGTAGATGAGCTGAACTGGCCTAGAAAGAAATGTATTATGAGCTTGGTTTTTGTTATTCTAAGTTTGAGGGTAAGCAGGTCATTCAGCAGATTTTCAGGCCTTTCAGGCTATATGAGTAGAGTTGAAGCCCCTGGGTGGTGCAAATGGTTTGCACTTGACTACTAACCTAAAGGTTGGCGGTTCGAACTTGCCCGGTGGTACCACAGAAAACAGGTCGCACACTTAACCATTGCACCACCAGGGCTCCATGCCCTGGGGAGAAGTTGTCTGCAATGTATAAAAGTTAAGGAACCTTAATTATGGGTTGGAAATTTAAACCTAATATAGAACTTTCACTCTCATTTTATATATCCAGTATTGACTGTATTTTTTCCTCAGTAAGCATGTATTGACTTTATAATTTTTTAAATATCATATTTTAATTATGGGCATAATTGAGAATAATATTAGTTAATATACGTAAAGTGCCGTATCAGATGTTAACTATCAGTCTCTGTGAACAACTGTCTGGCAATGTAGCAGGTGCCAGCACTCTGTTTGGCACTTTAACAAACATCATTCTATTTGTGTGCTGTTCTACCAACCTCCTAGGTGTAAGGCACTGTGCTCAGCACTGGAGATACAACAGTGAGCAAAACAGATGTGATCCCTACCCCCAGGAGCTCACAGACCACTGGGGAGACAGACACTGAATAAGTAATTGCACATTTAATGATTTAATTCGACTTGTGGTAAGTACTATGAAGGAGAAACACAAGAAGTGACCAGTCAGATCCTCACAACAGCTCTCTGTCCTCAATTATGGATAAACAGTTATCGTTAATATTCACAACATTAAGACACGCTAATTCTAATAACATAAAATATCCTGAGCAAATAACAATTATAATAATTATCATTAGTATAATAATGACTTGGGAAATTATTTCATGTCACTAGGTCAATGAGGAAGAGGATGCAAATAAATGAGGAAGAAAGTCTACAGGTGTGAGAGTACATATGGAAAATTACTGGCAAAGAATTTCAACAGTACTGCTGTATTCCTCCAAAGAGGTATATTCCTCCAAGCAGCGGCTTAAAGACCTTCAATATGAGACACCCCACTCCACCTCAGAACGTCAAGATACTAACAGAAGGACAACCTGGATACAAACACAGGTCTGTATTTTCTGAAAATATATGTCCCATAATTTCTAAGACAGATCTAATTTCAGAGACTTGGTCTCTAAAAATATCCTGCAAATTTCAACATTTTTATGTTTAAACCACATTTCCAAGACTAATTCTTGAAACTAGAGACAATATAAAAATCCTAGTCAGACCAAGTACCCTGTTGATTTTCGAAAAGAAGGTCACGATGCTCAAAGGACATTAAATGGTGAGAGATGAACATCTTTCATCAAGGTCTGATGCTAGAAACTAGAAATCCATCAGCATGTACAGCCAGGCTTCAAATTGCCATAATCAAGCATTCCTGGATTCTATAAAATCAGAACCCATGAAAATGTAGCTTCATGATGTGAAAAGGTGGGCATTCCATCAAAACAACATTTTTAGTTGTTCCTTGCTTCTCTCCCTGCCACAGCTGGTGAGTCCAATAATTTGACAAACTAAAACCCTCTGAACTATGTACTGTGCATGTCTCTTAGTGAAGAAAAAACTACTAAAAATTAGAATTCTGTGTCCATTGGTATCTCCCTGACAGCTCACTAAGCAAAAGATATCTGTTAAATAATTATATAAAATGAGAGTTTCATACGAATTCATGGTGGTGATAATGAGACAGCCAACACTTGATGGGACCTTAACTTGGTTTCACTTTAATTTCTGCTGTCACAAAACTCTTACAACAAAAAAAATTATCTTCTGTTAAAGAGATGACAAATCTAAGAGGCTTGTGCGACCACTGCCCCTCACATGCCCACACAGTGGACCTTGTACTCTTATGCCAGACGTTTGCTTCAGAGGACAGCTTAACAGAGAGTTCCAAGTAGCCATTACCCATGAACAAGAGTCTATTTGTCAATCCTAGTTTAGCCGACTATCTTACTTGACATTCACAATGCTGTATTCTATGACACCAAATGGATCCCATCATGCTTTAGCTATGACCATTGTTTAATATTGCTAAGAAATGCAGACAGAATGAGGAGAATAATAAGGCTAAAGCCACCATCAAGTCAACTACATTTGTTCACCTTTCTCAGTTTCCATCACTAGTACTATAAATAGACAAAAGATTACCATTAGCCAATTGCTGACCTTATGGAGAGCAGGAGCCAAGACCGGTACCAAGAATCCATTGTAAATGTAATTGACAAGCTGACTGCGAATCAAGGGGTGAGCCACCTAAGAGAGACACAGGTAGTCATGAAAAAGGCAAAAAGTTCAATCTTTAGGTCTTAAAGTCAACATTTCTATGTACCCTCTGAATTCAAAAAGAGAATTCAAATTTTGGCCAAATATTCAATGGTCAAAGAATAATTCAGACCTCAAACTGCCATGTAATTTTTTTTTTTTCCAGATGGTTAGTTCCAGTATAAACAGCTTGGCTAAAATTAGCAGAAACTGGACTTCCAAATTTAAAAGATTGGTAATTTTAAAGTCTCTATTTGAAAAAAGAAAAAAAACCGAGTATGTGTATTGTTGTTGTTGTGTGCCATCGAGTTGATTTTGACTCACAGTAACATTATATGACATAGGAGAACTGCCCAATAGGGTTTTCTTGGCTGTACTCTTTACTGGAGCAGATTGCTGGTGGGTTCAAACTGCCAACCTTTCAGTTAGTAGCTGAGAGCTTAACCACTGCACCACCAAATTTCCTTCTGAATATGTATAAGCATTCATAAATTTAAATTAATAATCTGAAAACTATAATTTTTGCCCCATAACTTCATCTAGGTTCCATCTCAATTTGTGACTAATCTTTTTAAAAAAGAATATAACTGTCAAAGTAAACAATTAAATACATTTATTTTGTGAACAGAAAGAATTTTCTCATTTTGAAGATGCATTTTCCAATAGTCATTTATTTTGGGGAGGAAGGCATTTATAAAAGCTTTTCATAAAAAATAGATACTGTTCCAAAACAGAAAACATTACCAGAGCTGCAGCACTTCTTATAATAATTAATTTTCAAAATACATTTGGCATGGTTAACCCTTTGCTAATATCTTTTGTAAGTAATACCCCTAAATGAAAAAATTTTAAAGTATATGGCTTCAATTTTAAAATATAGTATGACACATACAATTTCCCTGCTGTTACTCATGCCCATTATCTTTGCTTCTCTTTCTTAAAAAAAATAATAAAGTCAAACAATAAAGTAAAAAGCAATTTCTAGGGAAGTGCAACTAGATCTTTAAATTACTGATAATCTCTTTTGTGTGTACATTTGGGGAGGAACCAATAGTAGTTCCATCTTTTTTATTTCCACACACTTCTGCAAGAAAATGTTGATAAACTGTAATATTAAAAAAAACTTAAAATGTAATTCATTTACCTTACATATAAATAAAACTTCCTTTGACTTAGCAATAACAATGAGATGAGAACTAAAGTAATTTACTTGTATTTTCTTCTAGAAGCTATTTCTTTATTTGGTAGATAAAAAGATTATAACTAACATTTTTAACCCTACAATCACCATAAAGAAAATTTGATTTCATAATAAGACCAAAATTAAAGTAATATTTATGTTGTATAAAAATGAAACAATTTTTGATGGAAACCTACTACACATCCTTAAGTATACATAAAATCTGATTTTTTATTGAAAACAGTAACAAGGAATGTAAAGGTAAAAATCTAATCAAGAAGCCAAATATATAAGAGTTCAGCAGTTTTTTTTTCCCCCAAGCAGGCCGATTTCAAAGCAAATTTAATTTGTGTTGCTAAGAAGACGCTTAACTTCCTCTAATTCAACTGGGATAACAATATTCTTTATGTAGTATGCACTATTAAGCAAAATAAAGTGTTTTTCTTTGTACACTACCAAGAAGACCTTGAAGTAAAAACTGGTATAATCTGGAGTACTTAGAAGGCTAAAAATATCTATTTAATGAGTTAGACATTGAACTTATTTTTGATGGTTAAGTGGATAATCAAAACAGAATACTTTTTATAAAGAAGATAAAGAAAATCTACTAATTTTTTTCTCAATTAAAACTTCCCAGAAACCTATAAACAAACATTTTCACTCATCCAAGGGTACTCAGTATGCTTACAGCCTTAAAAATCTATTAAAATAGAAAAAAAGGAAAGCTTATAAACTAATCCTTTGCAATGCTTGTGTCCAGATGGGACCATAACAAAGGGTTCTGTTATTGTACTCTGGTACCTGGATGACTGCATTACAAAACTCCAGGGAATTCATGAACTGGACGAGAGACGGGAGTAAGAGCCAGTCGTCTTTAAGAAGGCAGTGCCATTCTTCGCCTTTTTCTTCTAGCTTTGTAGGTAGGGAAGAGTAGAGACCACTCAGCCCAGTTGCAAGAACCTGTGTTCAGAAATAAAAATATAATGAACTCTTTTCCAAAGTTCTTAACTTGCAGAAAACAGCTTCCAGGTGATGCCAATGCCACTGATCCAAAGACAGCACTTTAAGAAGCTAAGTATTGAAGGTATTAAAGGATATCAGCTAGCTAGGAAGGACTCAACAGGTGGAGACAGTAATGAAGGACAACTCCAGCAGAGGGAACAGCAGCACCAGGGGTATTTGGCAAATACACACATAGTTAATTTGGGCTGCTAATTTCCTATGTGCCAAGCACTGTGCTGGGGTAGGAGGGAGAGAGGGGAATACACACAAAAATGTATAAAACATGATTCCTGCCCCCAAGGAGTTCCGGAAAGGGACAAACTCATGAATAATACTTTATAGTACGAGACAATGAATACAAATACAGAGAAGGTACATCTCGCCATCTACAGGAGGGAGCCCTCGACTGAGACAGTCCAGGACAGAAGGTCTCCCAGGAAGTAACTATAAGTAGTTTCTTGAGAAAGATTCCTGGCAGCCATGTGAAAGGTCATGATGATGGACACTTGGCATGTCTACAACTTAGAAAAGCATTTTCATAATACAGTATTCCATATGATCTTGAGAAATGGTAGCAAGGAGAAAGAACTGGAGGCATGAGATCAGTTAGATGGGATGACAATGGCTCAGACAGAGCCAAAGTGGGTCTACACTGAAGCATGGGCAGTAGGAACAAGAAGGAGAGAAGAAATCTGAGTATCACATGTAGGCAGATGTGTGGGTGACCTAACCATGGCTGCTATCATTCTAGTATTAATCCAAAGCTCATGAGGTTTCCTTCCTCCCTCGGTGCTCTGTTCCTAAAATTAAATTGACAGCATTTGGGCTTGGAAAGTGAAGGTGGGTGTCCTAGTCATCTAGTGCTGCTCTAACAGAAATATCACAAGTGGATGGTTTTAACAAAGAGAAATTTATTCTCTCACAGTCCAGTAGGCTACAAGTCCAAATTCAGGGCATCAGCTCCGGAAAGGCTTTCTCTCTCTGTTGGCTCTGGAGGAAGGTCCTTGTGATGCATCAGTCTTCCTTTGGTGTGGGAGCATCTCAGAGCAGGAATCTCACAGCCAAAGGACACGCTCTGCTCCCGGCACTGCTTTCCTCGTGGTATGAGGTTCCCATGTGTCTCTACTCATTTCTCTCTTTTACATCTCAAAAGAGATTGGATTAAGACACTACCTAATCTTGTAAACCTCATCAGTATAAGTCATCATAGTGATAGAGTTAACAACACATACGCAAATCACATTAGATTATAATCATACAATACTGGGAATCATGACCCAGCCAAGCTGACAGATATTTTTGGGGGACACAATTCAATCCATGACAGTGGGTAAGAACTCAAAAATGTCAAGTTATCCAGGTTGGTCATTAGTAAAATGGTAATTAATGTCTTTATAATAGAGATAAAAATGTAGAAAAGGAGCACGCTTACTGCTTACGCTGACTGCTTATTTTATCTTATGGTGTATAAGGCCAGGGAAAACAATGAATTCCATCACACTGGAGGACTATGGACTGGAGCGTAATGCAGGCCAAGCAGCACTTTAGAGATCCTAAGCTGGCAGATGGACAGGAATGGCACATAATGGAGGCAAGGAAATTAGCTACAAAGGCATGACTCTAGCACAACCCTGAGGTTGTAAGAGACCGAAAAGAGATGGAAAAATTCAAAAAAATATACTAAGGTAAGCCCAAAAAGAAATAGTGAAGTACTCACTGACCTCACAGTCTAGTGAGAGACCAAGAGGCAACTGTAATAATTTTATAAATGCTCAGAACACACAATAGAAAGTTCATGGGGCTGTGCATGTCCACAAGACTCTACCCAGACTTGAGGGGTTCGGAGCAGAAAATGTTTGCAGAGGAAGTGATGTCCAAGCTGAGATATAAAGAATAAACAGGGATTAGCCAGGAAAAGAGTACTGGAAGGAAGACTATTCCAAGCAGAGGGAACAGCATGTACAAGAACTCAAAGGGGAAAGAAAAGATGGTACCCTCTAGGAACTAAGGGAAGCTCAGTATTGTTGGAGTACAGAATTAGAGGTGGAAAGAGGTTGGCAAGGTAAGCATGAGCCAGATCATGCAGGGTTTTGTTGTTGTTGTTAGGTGCTGTTGAGTTGGTTCCAACTCACAGTGGCCCAATGTACAACAGAACAAAACACTGCCTGGTCCTGTGCCATCCTCACAATTGTTGTTCTGCTTGAGCCCATTGTTGCTGCCACTGTGTCAATCCATCTCATTGAGGGTCTTCCTCTTTTTCGATGGTCCTCTACTTTACCACGCATAATGTCTTTTTCTAGGGACTGATCCCTCCTGATAACATGGCCAATGTATCTGAGATGTAGTCTTGCCATCCTTGCTTCTAAGGAGCATTCTGGTTGTGCTTCTTCCAAAACAGATTTGTTCATTCTTTTGGCAGTCCATTCAATATTCTTCGCCAGCACTACAACTCAAAGGCGTCAATTCTTCTTCGGTCTTCCTTATACATCATCCAGCTTTTGCATGCATATGAAGCAACTGAAAATATCACAGCTTGGGTCAGGCGCACCTTAGTCTTCAAGGTGACATCTTTGCTTTTCAACACTTTAAAGAGGTCTTTTGCAGCAGATTTGCCCAATGCAATGTGTCATCTGATTTCTTGACTGCTGCTTCCATGGGTGTTTACTGTGGATCCAAATAAAATGAAATCCTTGACAATTTGAATCTTTTCTCCATTTATCATGATGCTGTTTATTGGTCCAGTTGTGAGGATTTTTGTTTTCTTTATTTTGAGGTGTAATCCATACTGAAGGCTCTGGTCTCTGATCTTCATCAGTAAGTGCTTTAAGTCCTCTACACTTTCAGCAAGCAAGGTTGTGTCATCTGCATAATGCAGGTTGTTAATGAGTCTTCCTCCAATCCTGATGCCCCGTTCTTCTTCATAGAGTTCAGCTTCTCGGATTATTTGCTCAGCGTACAGATTAAATAGGTATGGTGAAAGGATACAACCCTGAAATGAACCTTTCCTGACTTTAAACCACACAGCATCCCCTTGCTCAGTTCGAACGACTGCCTCTTGATCTGTATACAGGTTCCTCATGAGCACAATTAAGTGTTCTGTAATTCCCACTCTTTGCAATGTTATCCATAATTTCTTATAATCCACACAGTTGAATGTCTTTGCATAGTTAATAAAACACAGGTAGGATACAGAGCTTGTCAGACTCCTAAGGGGGACTCCAACAGACAGATACGTGGATCTGATACTTAGGAGAAAGATCTGGATTGGTGATGGAAATCTGGAGCTATCAGTATGTAGATGGTACTCAAGACACACAGACCAAAGACAGCAGGAGGAAAAAGAGATATTCCCAAATGATCCATACTGCCTGGCATCAAAAGTCAGAAGGAGGTGCGGATGAGTCACACAGTTGAGTTTGAGATGCTGACAGTACTTTCCATGAGTGACTGGAGACACACCCAACCCAACAATGGAGTCCACAAACCTAGAGGTCTTAGCACAGAAAAACCAGATAAAGACATGGGAATGGGAAGAAAACAAAAACAAAAAAAAAGTGGGTAAGAGTGTCATTTGAGAAGAAAAGATATCTAAGGACACAACCTTCTAGAACACATGCATTTAGCAAGTGGAAAATGGTACAGGAGCCCACCATGGAGTACAAAACGCAGTGAGAGAAACAGTTGAACTAGAACATTGCATTACAGCAGAAAACAAAAGATTATATATAAACACTTTATCTCTTCTGTTTCCTAGTGATCTTTATGCACTCATTCATTCATTCACTCGTAGAAAATACCAATAAATACTGAGCACCTAATTCCAGCCAAGTACTATGCTGCGTACAGAGAATACAACAGTAAACAGTACATGTCTTAGTCATCTAGTGCTGCTACAACAGAAATACCACAAGTGGATGGCTTCAACAAAGAGAAATTTATTTCTTCACAGTAAAGTAGGCTAAAAGTCCAAATTCAGGGCATCAGCTCCAGGGAAAGGCTTTCTCTGTCAGCCTTCTCATCAATGTTCCCCCGGACGAGGAGCTTCTCTGCACAGGGACCCCAGGTCCAAAACACATGCTCTGCTCCTGGCACTGCTTTCTTGGTGGTATGTGGTCCCCCTATCTCTCTGCTGGCTTTTCTCATTTACATCTCAAGAAATTGCCTCAGGATACAATCCAATCTTGTAAATTGAGTCCTGCCTCACTAACAGAACTGCCACCCATCCTCCCTCACTAACATCATATAGAGGCAGGAGTTACCACATATAGGAAAATCACACAATACTGGGAATCACGGCCCAGCCAAATTGATACATACATTTTTGGGGGGACATAATTCAATCCATGATAGTACATTTATCTCTTTTTCAAAATCTGGGTATCTGTGGTCCCAAAGGAAAATGTCCCCTATTTAAAGTATTTAACTTCTTGTCAACATATCCAAACAAATCACCTTAATCCAAGTTATGAATGTGACCCACGTAAGATACCTGTTACAAATTAGAAACCTCTGGCAAGATAAAACAGAGACCAACAGTTCTCCTTGAAGAGAAATCTAATCCTGATGCCACATTTTTAAAGTCAATTACATTTGCTAACTCATGCTAAATTAACCACAGAACAAAGGCTTTAATTCTGCATACTCCCAATTCCTTAGCCACTTGAAGGCTTTGAAGATGAATTCAAAAACAGGCTTAATTTGTCTGACTAAAATGCTAGGAATAACTATTCAATATATCAATATAATTACAGCAACATTAATTTTCAAATTACATACATCAGTGACAGTAATTAAAAATAACACACACCTAATATTCACTTTTTTTAAAAAAGTATTCTGAAAAGGGTCTGGATGAGATCCGAACAGAAGCCTGCCTATAGAGAAGGCAGCAGTATGATAGCTGGACGTGGGGTCCTGCCGTGTTCCTGTGACTGAAAAATGGGGCTAGATAATGTCTCTGCTATCTTCTACAAAACGGAAAGAAAACATGAAGGAAAATATTCTGCAAAATAAAGAATATCACAGTCTTAAGAACAAGATTTTATATCTTTATTGCTGCATATTCATATCCTCTCTCTCAAGATTTTGCTCAGAGTGCAGACTCATTCACCTGTCCATACATATTTCTAGAACAAAGACTGTGGGCCAGGTACCATGTAAGGTTGGTGCTGCGGAAGTGGCAGTGACAAAGTTACACCAGATGAGACGGAGAGAACAGACGATAAATGCAAGAAAGATGACTGCCATAAAAAGGGACTGCAAAGGTACTGTGGGAACAAGGGAGAAGGAGAGGCAACATGGCGTGGCACATTTAAGAAACTGGAAAATGACCAGTAGGCTTGAGAGGAATACTGTATCTAGCCTTGGGAGCCCTGCTGGTGACACTGACATCACCTGAAGGAAATCAGATAAAAACTATGCAAGGGAGTGACATGATGAGATTAGCATTTAGAAAATAGGGCTGGGAGGGATCGAAAAAACTTCTTCACACTAAGAATAATCTAAAACCCCCATTCAGATCAGGCAAGGTAGGAAGATAGAGTAGTTGAGCATTAATGATGAAATTCAATTTTGGAAATGGCACCACTCATTCTGAAACTTACATTTAGTGAACCTGTTAGGAAAAGCATAGAATAGTCTACGGAACACTTTATAAACATATTCATTCTTTTTAAAATTATATTCCTCTAAAAAACTAAATGTGAACTTTATAACAATTTTCCTCTTAAATTAAAAATTTATCCTTACTATTTAGAAAATTAAAAACAAATTCATTGCTTTTCCCAAAGAAAGAAAATACGTACATTGGAAGTAAAAAAAAAGAGAAGTGGGGGAAAAATACTCACTGTATTCTTCAGTAGGATAAAACTATAAAGTGAAATGACCTTCCTTAACAAGTAAATACATCAAACGGAACATAAACTTCATTGAGATTTAAAATGGAAATCCACCTTTATGTAAAAGGTTTACAGATTCCAAGTAAAAGTTAAGAGAAAAGCTTAGAAGAGCTTCGTTGTTATTGTTTGTTGTTACACGCCGTCGAGTTGGTTCCAACACATAGCGACCCTACGTACAACAGAACGAAACACCGCCCGGTTCTGTGCCATGCACACAATCGTTGCTATGTTTGAGCCCATTGTTGTAGCCACTGTGCCAATCCATCTCGTTGAGGGTCTTCCTCTCTTTCACTGACCCTTCACTTTACTAAGCATGGTGTCCTTCTCCAGGGACTGGTCTCTCCTGATAACAGGTTCAAAGTACATGAGACGAAGTCTCGCCACCCTTACTTCTAAGGAGCATTCTGGCTGTACTTCTTCCACAACAGATTTGTTCATTCCCTAACAATAAACCCTTTCTGAACTCCAAGAGCACACTCAATGGAAAGACCCAACATGCTAAGCATATGTCCCAATTTTACAGACACAATTCTACAGTTCTATTTTCCTGAAATAGAACCCCAGGCTCAATTTCAGGCCAAGCACAGCTCTCGACACTTCCTTTTCCAGATAACATCTACAAATATACCAGAAATCACACGTTCTTGGATATTTGACCAGAGAGTAACTCAGTTCTTCAGATTTCAGCTTCATCTGTCATCTTGCCCTCTTTAACCTCAAGGTGCAATAGGTTTGTAGATCATTTTTCCAGGTTCAACAATTTAATAGCACAATCTATTTAAGTTTCAGTTTTTAACTTAAAATTAAACTTTTTTAATGTAAAAATATATTTATACATTCAACAGCTAATTAAAAATAAGGAAGCAATTGTGGTTCTTGCCTTCCATGTGGAAGACCTAGGTTCGAGTTCCAACCAATATACTTCATGCGTAGCCACCATCCATCAGTGGAGGTTTCTGTGTTGCTACGATGCTGAACAGGTTTCAGCAGAACTTTCAGACTAAGAAGCACTAGGAAGAAAGTCCTGGCAATCTACTTCTGAAAATCAGTCAATAAAAACCCTATGGATCACAATGATCTGATCCACAACTGATCATGGGGTGGTGCAGGACCAGGCAGCCTTTCACTCCATTGTGAATGGGGTCGAGGTCAACTCAACCACAGCTAATAACCACAACAGTTAAAATAAAACGTCCTTTTATCATTTTAGCCTTTTATCGATCCTGACCACAAAAAAGTGATTATAAAACATTTTATTTATTCCCAAACCAGCTGCTGTCGAGTGGATTCCAGCTCATAGAGACCCCATGTGTATCAGAGTAGAACTGTGCCCCACAGGGTTTTCAATGGCTGACTTTTCTAAAATAGATGGTGAGGTCTTTCTTTGGAGGAGCCTTTTGGTGGACTCAAACCTCTAACCTTTCGTTTAGCAGCTGAGTGTGCTGTTTGCACTACCCAGGGACTCATTTATTCCCAACAGCTTAAGTAGTAATTCAGTATTTTTAATTTATCTTCTCTCAAGAGTTCCCTTAAAAGAAACCAATCGCCATATAAAACCATAAAAAATAAAAATAAAAAAGAATACAAAGTCTCTAACATCAATACAGCATGACAGTTGATAAGACCATGGACTTCAGTATCAGACTAATGTGATTTTGAACCCAGACTCTGCCATTTACAGGCCAGTTATTAAAATTTTCCAAGCTTAGGTTTTTTTACTGAGTTGTTGCAAGGATTAAAGAAAATAATGCATGTAAAGAGATTAGCATAATGGTTTACACCCAGTCATATTTCCAATGGAGGAATGAAAGATGAGGAGTACAGAGCACTGAACAAGTCAGTGAATATCAATCTTTAGCTTTAAACATCTAATGGTATCTGGTTAATTTTAGCAAAACATAAAGATTTTAGCAGATGGCTTTAGTCTGAAGCTAGTAGCAAAACACCTGGTGGGGACCATTTGATACAACCTGCCAAAATAAAAAGCCTCATCAATTTTGGATACAGGATAAATAACTTTCTACTTGGGGCTGTGTATCTAAATGTCACTACTTCAATTTGCATTTCTTTGTTTATGTATACACTGTTTCCTACTTTTGCCAATATGTAACAAAGGCCAAGGGCTTAAGCATTAATATTTGGTTTTAAAAAATCAAAAGAAGCGATAGGGTCAGATAGTCTCCAACCATTTTTTGGCACCAAAGTGTTCCCTAGAGTACTCTTCTTTTCTTGGGGAAACACATCTTGAGATAAGGGGTAGCCAAACCAGCAAGCTCTTCCTAACAACTACAACAAAAGTTTCCCTAACTGGTCCAATTTCCTGAAAGAGTCATTACTCTTCCAACAGCCTGATGCTGATACACTTTGACAATCATGCTAATTAGAGAAAGCTTTTTGTCAAACTGTGGTCCTTAGCTGGATGGTTAATAGAGTATGCTTTTATCTTCAATATAAAGAGGCTTTTTTTTTTTTTAATTATGTTGTCAGAGGTAATTATAGAAAACTGGGTACAATGAGATTATGGTATCTACCCTGAAGGGCAACTTAACACAACGAAGCTCCGTGTTCCATTCTAGCAAATAAGGTCAGCTGGAGATGTTGTTTCCTCTTCAATTCTAATGAACTGTATAGTGTTTTAAAACACGTTTTTATAAAAACCAATAATTATTCAGTGAAATCCGTACATAGCAAGTGAAAATCTAAACATTAAAAACATGCTTCCGCACACAGATTAAGAGGCAGTTGTTCGAACAGAACAAGAGGATCCTACACGGTTTAAAATCAGAAAAGGTGTGCATCAGGGTTGTATCCTTTCACCATACTTATTCAATCATATGCTGAGCAAATAATCCAAGAAACTGGACTATATGAAGGAGAATGCAGCATCAGGATTCGAGTAAGACTCATTAACAACCTGCAATAAGCAGATGACACAATCTTGCTTGCTGAAAGTGAAGAGGGCTTGAAGCACTAACCGATGAAGATCAAACACTATAGCTTTCAGTATGGATTACACTTCAACATAAAGAAAACAAAAATCCTCACAACTGGACCAATAAGCAACATCATGATAAATGGAGAAAAGACTGAAGTTGTCAAGGATTTCATTTTACTTG
>NW_004443995.1:5470750-5490712 GCF_000243295.1 Trichechus manatus latirostris
GAAAACAAAAATCCTCACAACTGGACCAATAAGCAACATCATGATAAATGGAGAAAAGACTGAAGTTGTCAAGGATTTCATTTTACTTGGATTCACAATCAAAGCCCATGGAAGCAGCAGTCAAGAAATCAAAGGACATATTGCATTGGACAAATCTGCTGCAAAAGATCTCTTTAAAGTGTTAAAAAGCAAAGATGTCACTTTGAGGATTAAGGTGCGCCTGACCCAAGCCATGGTATTTTCAATCGCATCAATATGCATTTGAAAGCCGACAATGAACAAGGAAGGCCAAAGAATCGATGCCTTTGAATTATCGTGTTGGCGTAACAATACTGAATATACACCATGGACTGCCAGAAGAACGAACAAATCTGTCTTGGAAGAAATACAGCTCCCTGGAAGTGAGGATGGCGAGACTTCGTCTCACATACTTTGGACATGTTATCAGGAGGGACCAGTCCCCAGAGAAGGACAGTGAAAAAGAGAGTAGAGAGTCAGTGAAAAGGAAGAACCTCAATGAGACTGATTGATGTGATGACTGTGACAATGGGTTCAAACACAGCAATGACTGTTCAGGATGGTGCAGGACCAGGCAGTGTTTTGTTCTGTTGTACACAGGGTCACTATGAGTCAGAAACAACTCGACGGCACCTAACAAAAGCATGCTCTATTCTTGTTCAAATGTATTTACATTTTTTAATTATGAAATATTTCAAACATACAAAAATTTATAGAAATCCACACCCAAGACTTAACAGATATTAACATTTTATGTAGTTTCTTTAAAGCACTCTTTATTTTTTCAAAAGATAAAACATTACAAATAGAGCTAAACCCTACCCTAATCCTATTACCATCCATTCTCCTTCCTTCACTCCCTAAAAATATTCAGTCTTGAACTTAGTGCATATTGTTCTTGTGCCTGTTTCTGTACTTTTACTACATACATATGTATCCAATAAACAGTATACAGTAAGGTTTTGTTTTAAAACTTTATGTAAATTGTATGTAAATACTAACATACTATATGTAGCCCTTTGCTACTTTTTTACTAAACATGTTTTTAAATGTGTTGGTGTTCACACACTAGATGTAGTTACATGCTAATATGTTCATTCATTTTGAATGCTGAATACTATTCCATTGATGTATGAATAAACCAAAACCAAACCCAAACACACTGACATCCAGTCGGTCTCATGGCTACCCTATGTGTTACAGAGTAGAACTGCTCCATAGGGTTTTCTTGGCTTGTAATCTTTATGGAAGCAGATCACCAGGCCTTTCCTCCACAGTGCTGCTGTGTGGGTTTGAACCACCAACCTTTAGGTTAGTCATCAAGTGCAAACCACTTGTTTTACACAGGAACCTTGATGTATGAATCAACCAGTTTATCTTTCCCCTAATACATTTCTAATTTTCTTCTTCAAATCACTCCTATTGAACATTTTTGAACAGGTATCTTTATAAATACATGCCAGATCTCTGTAGGGCAGGTATCCAGAAGTGAAGATGCAAGATTACACTGTAAGTAAATATTCAATTTTCCTAGGTATTGCCATATTGCTTTCCTGAGTTAGCATACCAATTTATTCTCAAGAGTTCCTGTTTTTCCACACCCTTGGCAACACTTGGTGTTATCAGATGTCTAAAGGTTAGCCAATCTGATATGCATTATCTGGCATCTCACTGTGGGTTAAATTTGCATTTCCCTGATTCTAGGGAAGTAGAGCATATTTTCATATGCTTACTGGCTTTGGGTGTCCTCTGGGAAATTCCTGTTCATATCTTTTGCCTGGTTTTCTAACTGTTTGATTAATCTTTTCCTTATTAAATTTGTAGCATTATAATTTTTTTCATTCTATTATACATAGGGCCACTATGAGTCGGAACCAACTCAGTGGCACCTAACAACAACTGCAACAATGGCTAATAACATTGAGCATCTTTTCATGAGCCTTTTGGTGAAATGTCTATTCAAGTCCTTTGCTCGTTTTTTATTGTTTTCATTGTTAAATTGTAGTTCTTAATATATTCTGGATATTAAACCCTTACCAGATCCATAGTTCCCAAAATTTTTCTCCCAGTCTTTAGACTGTCTCTTAATTTTGCTGATAAAATTCTTTGATGCACAGAAGTTTTGAATTTTGATGAAGTCCCATTTATATATTTTGTCTTTTGCTGCTCGTGCTTTTGGTGTCATATCTAAGAATCCACTGTTAAAAACTAGGTCCTAAAGCATTACCCTTACGTCTTCTTCTAAGAGCTTTATGGGTTTAGTTCTCTCATTTAGGTCCTTGATCCATTTTGAGTTAATTTTCATACATGGTATGAGGTGTGGTTCCAGCTTCATTCTTTTGCATGAGAAGGCAAGGAAACATATTTACCCCTTGTGGGGTAAAAGACCTAATTTACCCAAAGTTAGGTGGCCTTTGTCCTTGGATCTGGGGAAATAACCCTTGGAGTAATTGGGATGCCTTGGTCTGGGACCTTCATGACACACCCGAGGATTTGTGCTGGGGAGTGGGGTCTGGCCAGAGCAGAAAAGACTCACCTGGGAAGCCGATATCAACCAGCCTCAGGAGGCATGATTTAGCCTATCATGCAGGACTGGCCAATAAAAGCCTTAAATACTAAGGCTCAGAGAGCTTCCTGGTTGGTGAAGGGAGGATGACATGCCCTCTTTGAGACATGGTAGCTCAGCACTGGGAACCTTCCCAGACCTTGCACGTGCATCTCTTCTTTATGTGGATCCTGATTTATACTGTAAATCCTTTTACTGTAAAATCCTTTTACTGTAATAAAACCAGTAGTCCTAAGTATAACGTCTTCTGTGAGTTGTTCCAGTGAATTAACAAACCCAAGAACAGTGTCATCTTAACTTTTAAGGTCTGACCTAGCCCCAAGTAGCTAGGGACTGAGAGAGAGGGAGAAAGTGCTGTGTGGGCAGCTGGTGTTAGAAATGATAGAGAAGTGGGGGCACAAGGATATGATTGATCTTTGCATTCTGGGAATCGGTTTTATGCTGATTCTCATCCACAAAGCTATCATTATACCCCTAGAGCCTCCAGCAAGGAACACAGCCCAGCTGACACCTTGATTTTAGCCCAGTGAGGCTTGCTGGACTTCTAAACTATATAATTGTAAGATGATAAATTCGTGTTGTTTTAAGGCACTAGTTTTTGGCAATTTGTTACAGCAACAGTAGGAAACGAATCCAGCAATGTATTCCAAAGATGCTTAGATTCAGGGTGAGAAGTCCCATTTTTGCCTAAGTTAGATTCTTTAAAAATAGAGTTTTTAAAAAGCTTTTGCATTGTTGGAGGAGATGAGAAGGGATATTTAATGTGTTGGCACAGATGAGTAATATCAGTTCTTCACTTACCATTTGACAGGAAATCGTTGTACAATCCCTTGTTCCACTGTCAGAACCCAGTGGAGAGAAGAGACGCATGGCACCCTGTACCTCTTAATTAAGATTCTATTTTTTAAAAATTTTACTCATTTGTTTGCTCTGAAATAAATATTCACAAGACACTAGGTGAACTGGTTTTATCAGTAACAACAGTGATTTAGTAGTATAAAGCAGATTTATGCTTTTGAATCTTAAAGCAAGATATAATACGTTACTCAATAGAGTCGCTATTAGCATTTTTGGCAGGTCAATTCTTCACTGTACAGAACCATCCCACAAACTACTAGACATTAAGCATCCTGGCCCCTGTACACTAAAGCCAGTAGTCCCCACCACCAGAACCCCATGCCCCTATGACAACCAAACACATCTCACACACATTTCTAAATGCCCTCTTGAGGGTGTACCACCCTTGGTCAAGAACTACTATACAGTATTAATTAACAATGAATCTAATCTACCTAGGGCAGCTTACCTGCCCTGTTCCAACAAAACTCACTTAATGCTCTTATATACTATTCCAGCAGAACCACGCATATTTAAGGGTATATAGTTTACAAAGAAATATAATCAGATGATTGGTAAAAAGACTAGACAAAGGAAATAAGAAGCTGGTTTGTTCACTGAGCTGGGAAAGTATAAAGAGCTGTTGACCTGCCTATCTGACAAACTAGAAGATATACATCTATAAATCTGTCATTTAAATTCCCCTTCCAAAGATGACACTCACACCAAAACAATAATCAGAGCCCTAATAAGTACCATAAGAGTTCCAGACTACTCCCATTATTTTCTGGAACTGTGATTGGGCCTCGGCTACCCCAGTATCTGCAAAGAATCTTGCATTTTATTTCTCACTATACCAAGGATTAAGGAAGTACAGAGTAGGGCATTTCTTACTGCCTCAAATTGAAAAAAAAAAAAAAAAAAAGCATTTTATTTTTTAAAATAAAATCAGTGCTTTAGATTTACAACTAGTGGTCATTATCTTGCTGAGAAACAAGTTTATTTATAAAACCAGCTGTGAAGGGTCTCACCACATGCCATGATTCAGTGGCACAAAATCAACCTGAAAAGCTAAGAATATAGAAGGCGCAGATTTTACCAATCTCTAAGAAAAAATTAAAATAGTTCTGAACACAACAAAAATGAACCAAGGAACGGTAACACAGATTGTTTCCTCTGTTGGCTTATTTTGAGCTGGCATTGCTCAGCCTGATAGCATCTCAACTTGGATTCCTCTGCTCCCTCAAAAAGATTCCCTCTAAACTTCTTTCCATCAAAGGTGCCAAGTACACCTTGCTGAAAAGAAAGGAATAAAAAAGTATTTAGCATTACCACAAGAAGAAAGAAAAAGAGTAGGTGGAAAACATGCCAATGAGAGGAACTTACTGGGCAGAAGTAGGTATTCTCCACAATGTGATGGGCCACCATGCTGTTCTCAGCAGAAAGAGACATGATAAAAAGCAAAGCATCCCTGGCCTGCTGGCCTACTGTCCCCTCCCGGTGAATGAAGGGAATTAGAAGGGAGAAGATGAGGAAGTTGGCAGCCCCTTGGTCCTCACTAGTGTGGAAGAAGAGTTCCAGAATGGATGGATCTTTGGCAAGGATAGAACAGAGCTGACTGAGTAGGACCACCAGCTTCCCTTCCACAGTGGGGGTGGTTGTTCCTGAACAAGAGCTCAGCAACATCATAAGGGGCTTCAGAATGGGCTTGTGGTGCAGAAGAGGCTGGTGCGACTGGGTGACCAACATCTCATATATCTTCAGCTGTTCAATTTTAGTCTCATCAGTAAATTCCCGTCTCAAGCTCCAAAGGAAGAGTTTCTCCATGATATTCTCAGAGACCACAAATTCCAGAATTGGTCCCATTGCAGCATCCTTGGCTTGCTCTTCAATCAGCAAGAAGAGCATGTGTTCTACATAGTTCTGTACAGCACTGGCCTCATCTGGAGGGATGGATCCATATTTTGCCTGAGTATTCTTCAAGGGGTCATGCTTCTCTAAGATCTTCACAACCTGTAACCAAATCACACATCTGTCATCCATCTGATGTTTATCATAATTACAAAAACACACCACCACTGATTTTACCAAATTTTCACCAAAAATGCAGGAGCCATGGCCCACAAAATATACGTGAACAACATGTCTCTCTCTCTCTCATGGGAATAAAATGAAGGGGTTAAACTACAGAAATATGTTTGAAGTCCATTTGTAATTGTTACAAATTTTCGCAACCTAAATATCCAAGAAAGTAGCATGGTTACATAAATTAACCCCTATATATTCTTTGAACTATTATAATGAAGACTATTTAGCAACATGAAAAATTATAAATGATATATTAGATGAAAAAAGTAAATTACTTATAGATATACAGATCCATAATTATTAACTGTGAAAAATACATGTGAAAAAGACTAAAAAGAAATATGCAAAAGTAATAGTTTTTGTGTTTGAAGGGACAACAATTTCTTAATTTTTTTCTAAACTTTCAACAATATTGCTTTTTAATTTTAAAATACATTGAATAAATAAAAGGAAACCTGGATACCCCTGTGTTCTCCCACAAACAGACCTTGAGACTTGGAGATTTCAGCAGGGAAACACAGCTACTCATATGCCCTTGACAGAACAATATCCCTGCCTCCTGTATTTGGATGGACATCGTCTTCTACCAAGCATGCAGCATTGAGAAGGATGAAAGGATACTAATGAACAAAGACACATACCTAGCACAATCAACCCTAACGTACACCATATATTGAAACCGATAAAAAGAAGGGTTTGAACTCTGGCTTTTTTCTTCTTTTTTTTTAAGCCAGAAAAAATCCTGAGAAAACCACTTACAAAATAAATCCCTAAACTGGTCATGCCATAGTTCTGATCTGTTCCTCTCCTTACCACTGCTGGCATTTGAATGCTTCCTACCTCTCTCCGACCACTGATACTTACATCTACTTTGAGACCTGGAAATTGAAAAACAATTTTCTATCTCAACTTCCATTTAACTTTGTTACTTGGAATGTTTACCATAATACCCATTCAATGTACTCCCTTTAAAACATATAAATATGACAATTTTTAAACAGCCAAACATTTTATCAGCAACTTTATCTTGGTTCCTTTCTGCTTTCCTGAACTGCACGCTACATGGGATACGTTTGTTTTTTGCACTACCCTTCCTAACCCAGTTCTGTGACGTGCTGTTACATGTTCTATATTTAGGTTATACAATTTTTGCAAGTCACTGGGGAAGCTGGCAAATGTACAATGCCATGTCAGCATGCATGAGCAATGAGGAAAATTTATTTCTCAGGGAAAGGTCTAAGGTTCTCCCCTGTCAAAAGCAGGGCAAAGACACTGTTATAAACCAGGCAGGTACATCTTTACAAAATGAACATATTTGCACACAATCTGTAATTTCTATTGATTTCCATTATAAAATTGACAATGCAGTCACAGAGGGGAAAAATCACCCCAACACCCTTGAGTTGGCATTTTTAATGAGGAAGGCCTTTCGTTAGCAGCCACCCAGGAGGTACAAGGCCCAGTGGCTGCCACTGGATACTCTCTTGTCCTGTGCTGCATGCCCGACTCCAGAATGCTCCAGCCCCCACACCCTGCAAGAAGCCCTCACAATTCCTCACAGACCTGATGATTTCACTGGCAGAAACTCTGGGACCTGGCTCTCCTTTCCCTTTGCTCTGGGCCTTGACAATATCTCAGAGACTGGGATCAGAGTACCACACTTGCCCAAAAGGGCTCCCACCTCAACACAGCATGTTCTCCGATCCAAAAAGGCCCTGACTTCCAGGCTCGACATTCTGAAGAACAAATTAGCTACAGGCTTTATCAGCTCTATAATTTCAAAGTCCACACATTGAGTTTACTTATGAGAGATATCTTTACAGCCAGGCCTCAGGGTAAAAATGTAATTATACTTCTCATGCGTACTTAGGCTGTCTAAACTACCCAAAACTGGGATTGCACCTTACACATTGATAGGGCACAGCAAATTAGCTCAATCTTTCTGGGAAGCAATCTGGCAATGTGTAACAGAGGCTATAAAATTGTTTCTATCTTTGACTTACTAATCCCACTTTGGGGAAAATGTTGCAAGGAAACAACCCAAAAATAATTTGTTAAAAAATGTTCAGACCAACCATATCTTCAAATAATGAAAAATAAAAATACTACTGACCCAAATAGTCAAGAATTAGGGAATTATAATAAAAATGTTACCTCATCATACAATAAAGCTATTAAACACTAAGTGAATCATATCATTAAATGTAAATGTATACATGAAATAATTTAAGTTAAAAAAACTGACAAATGGATACATTATTAGAAATGAGTTTGGAGAGATATAAATGATATTTTAAGGTTAATTACTATTTCTTTCATGTAAATTGATGTCATTTCATAATATAAATGAATAAAAATGAAAGAAAACATTTAATTTTGTGCTGTTGCCTTAAAAAAAAAAAAACCACTGCTTTAAGAAGAATTGATACTGGAAATTTGCTGATTCTCTGAAATTCCTAAGCAATATATATTTATACATTTGCAGTTATATTTTTAAATACTAGGTATTCACATGCATGTATATGTATGTACATATTTACTACATAGCTAATGTATATATGTAATATACAGTAAAACTATTTACATGATCACAAATTTTATTTCCTCATGAATTAACCTTCATTTATATTATTAATCTCAATGCATTCCTTTGTAAACAGACCTACTTTTTTTTGCTATGAAAAACCTCAAAAAATGAACTGAGATTTTATATAGAACACAAACTGTTTAGCAACTTTTTTAACTGAAGTATCTTTATCCTACTTACAGTAGCTCCTTTATGCTACTATATACATGAAGACAGAGCTGTAATAACCCACAGAGATATAAGGTTTGCTGATCATCTGGAACGGAGCAGCCACATTAAGAGCCCTTTACTCATTCCTGCCCTGGCCCAGTGGTTTTACTGCCTGGAAGCTGGGTGTGTTACAACCCATGCCTGTGAGTCATGGAACACACAGTGATCAGCCAAGTGCTGATTATCCCTGTGTTGCTACATGTCCTCAGCTCTCTCATTAGGTGTCAGAATCCTCCCAGACCACCACCCTTTCCCTTCCAGGCAGACACACCCATGACCTGCTTTTAAAAGAGGGCTCTGGGTGCCCATGTCCTGGACCTGGCTCCTACTCTGCAAGGGACAGCCTAAGATACTTCTTGTCTAGAGCACAGCCTGCAGGGAAATGCCGAAGAACTTCTGTTGTGATGTCCCAAGTTTGTCGTCCACACGGTGTCACAGTTCTTTCAGTTTCTATAGATGGGTTCCTGGCATGACCTGGACTTTTTCTTTTTCTTTTTTTCCCTTCTGTGCCCTCTTCTCACATTCCTCCTACCAAACTCCAGTATTTCTGCATCCCCGATTTCTTCTTGCTGCCTAGCTTCACCCACTTATTAGCTCTTACCTGCCAGTCTTGCAGATGCCATGATTCCATGCTGTTCACTGTGGCCTCCCCAGGCCTGGCCCATTCTTGTGATTACTGGCTATCTTACACTCTCAATTTTGTCTCAGCTTTTCTAACCCAGCTTCTCCTCAGCTACCCACTGTCAGTCTCAGGAACTCAGTTTGGGGATAAAAACACAATTAATGATGCTGGAGGGATCCTAGTAGGGAAAAGAGTGCAAGCAAGCAAAATATGCTTTGCAAATAGGTCCTTTACAAGACAAGTTCACTCTGTCAAGCTGAAAATACCATTTAATGAACTAATCAATCCCTGAAGAAGCCCATGATCATTAATTAAGTAAACCCCGTTACAATCAGAAATAGCAACTTAAATGTTTCACTGATCATAGCTAGGCATTTGTTGATCTACAGACTTTAACAAATACAGGCTGGTCATAGATGTATGAACCATAATCCTGGCTCACATATAGATCCACATGTAAATCATCACAATTCTTAAAAGAAACAAACACACAAATGTTGTATGGACAATGGCGTTCAAATTATCATCAGATCAATATAGCTAAATTTTTAACCTAACTTCAGTCATCTTACCTATAAATATCAGGATTATTGGTGTTAAATGAGATGAAAAAATAGCACATTTCTTTCATTAAAGAATATCAAGATATTCCTAGCCTCAGTCCAAATGATGGCTCCTGTCAGTCGGTGATAATGGGCCTGAATTTCAAATATTCACAAATCCTAAATTGGAAACTCAAATGCTTTCAGAATGAAAGATCTACATAAGTCACATAGCCACACATCAAGTTAACAAATAATTACCCTTCATGATAAACACAAGTGTTTAGCTTCAATTCTATCTTAACTTCACTATATATGTCTTACATACATGCATGTGGCAATAGGTACTTATACACTTTGGTCAAGCCTAGTTACTTCACGAAAATCACAGGAGTGCATTCCATAATTCCAAATCCTTGGAAAGTTAATTTAAAAGGGCATCACGGGAAAAACCAAGTAACTAAGCAACATTTTCCATCATACAGGCCCTCTAAAATCTGGATTTCATTTTTTTTTAAAGAAGAGAAAGATTTTGTTGTCTTAAGTCAAATTCCACTTAATATACCCAATAACTACAACAAAAGTAAGTTTCCATTCAGTCCTTTTTCATTACTTAACAGCTATGTCTTTCAACCCCGGTACTCCTTGTACACCTATTGCCATGGGAGACTTTTCTTTTTATATTAAGATAATAACCTTACAACACAGGAGCACTTACAGCAGTTGTTTAATGTAAGTTCCAGTACTGACTGCCAGAGATTTGTCTCAATCTGGGATAAAACAGGATAAAGCAGGAACTATGTCTATAAGCTACACTTCCTTGAGACCAAAGGTAGTCTGATAATTACTGCAATACAGATACATGTTAGTAGCATCAGACAAAATAACATAATAAATCCCTTAAGCTTAGGTATAATATAAAACAAAATTTTAGGAATATATAGAAAGGACTGAAGAATAATGATCTATGTAAAAATATTCCGAGAACACTGTAATCCCAACTATAGCAAAAAATCAGCCTTATCATTGAGTATGCACTGAAAGAGCTGCTCACATTTCAACATGTTAAACCACTTGAGTGTCTGACAGAAGCACAAGTTAAGGCCTTGGCCCTCTATCTTAAGAAGCATAGCTTTTGCTCTGCATTACTTTCTACTGTCAAGCTTAGGGCTACTTGTTTTATTGTTTGTTTTTACTGTGCTTTAGATGAAGGTTTACAGAGCAAATTAGTTTCTCGTTAAACAACTAATACACATATTGTTTTGTGACACTGGTTGCCAACCCTGCAACGTCAACACTCTCCCCTTCTCAACCTTGGGTTCCCCATTTACATTCGTCCAGCTTTCCTGTCCCCTCCTGCCTTCTTGTCCTTGCCCCTATGCTGGTGCATCCACTTAGTCTCATATACATGGTTGACCTACGCGTATTATTGTTTGTTTTATGGGCCTGTCTAATCTTTGGCTGAAGGGTGACCCTCAGGAGTGACTTCAGTACTGAGTTAAAAGGGTGTCCAGAGCCATCCTCTCGGGGTTTCTCCAGTCTCTGTCAGACCAGTAAGTCTGGTCTTTTTTTGTGAGTTTGAATTTTGTTCCACGTTTTTTTCCAGCTCTGTCCGGGATCCCTGTCAGAGCAGTTGGTGGTGGTAGCCAAGTACCATCTAGTTGTGCTGGACTCAGTCTGGTGGAGGCTGTGGTAGTTGTGGTCCATTAGTTCTTTGGACTCATCTTTCCCTTGTGCCTTTGGTTTTCTTCATTCTCCCTTGCTCCAGACAAGGTGGGACCAGTGGAGTATCTTAGATGGCCACTCACAAGCTTTTAAGACCCTAGACGCTACTCACCGAAGTAGGACATAGAACACTTTCTTTATAAACTATGTTATGCCAATTGTGCTAGATGTCCCCCAAAACCACAGTCCCCAGCCCTAAACTTAGTACTCTGATCCCTCAGGGAGTTTGGATATGTCTATGAAGCTTCTATGACTTCGCCTTGGTCAAGTTTTGCTGACTTCCCCAGTACTGTGTTCTGTCTTACCTTAGGGCTACTTGTACTGAAATAAATTTTAAAATGTTAACAAATATCAATTTCCTAAGATAAGAAGATTAATTGGAGTTCTTTAATACTTTCCATCTCTCAAAGGCTTTCCTTAATTTTTCTCTAGTTTGGTCTATGACAAGGCACAGACTCAAAAAGTGAACAAAGCAAAAGAATGAGATTCATGGGGAACATATTTAAATACACACCTCAAATCCACGTATGGGTGCTCTATATTTCTTTAATAAGGAGCCCTGGAGGCACAGTGGTTGAGTGCTTGGTTACTAAGTGAGAGGTCGGTGGTTTGAACCCAACAGCAGCTCCCCAAGACAGAGATGTGGCAATCTACTTCTGTAAAGATTATGACATTGGAAACCCTATGGAGTAGTTTTACTCTGTCCTATAGGGTCACTGCTGCAGCCCTGGTGGCGCTTAAGCGTTAGGATGCTAACCAAAAGGTTGGCAGTTTGAATCTACCAGCTGCTCCTTGGAAACCCTACGAGGCAGTTCTATACTCTGTCCTATAGGGTCGCTGTGAGTCAGAATCGACTCGACAGCAATATGTTTGGTTTTGGGGGTTTATGGGGTCACTATGAGTCGGAATCAACTCTACAGCAAAAGAGTTTGGTTTTATACTTCTTTAACAGAGTCAGCCTATTTGGAGCTCTAGACAAGATGCTCACATATTATCTATTTTTCTATAAATACAAGTATTCTAACAAGCACATTATCTATTTTTCATTGTTGTGGGAAGGCATTTGACTGAACTTATCCAGATGATTTAGTTCTTTACCAACCCTTCAAAGAAGAAAGAAAAAAATATTACTAAACCCACTGGCTTTTCCTCATCCATCACCATTATTCTATTTGAGCTCTGATGTTTTCTGAGCAAAAAATTATATAACAGTCTATTTTGGAGGTGAAGGGTGGTAGGAGATGCTTTGGGCTATTAACTAATCACATGCAAAGACAGGAATGTGCATTTCCAACTGATTGTTTTTTTTTTTAACCTACCACTTCTGTTCTGCTGGCTCTAAGAGCAAACTGATCCAATGCTTGAAAGGAGAGGATAGAGACTGAATACAGCAAAGTCCACGAAGCTTCACAAAACACAAGTCTGCCATTAAGAATAACTTAGTAGAGGGGGTTGAATTCACATGGCAGTCTAGTTGAACAGTTTATTATCTGGTGGGCCGATGTTTCTTAACCATTCTTACCCTTTCTTCCATTCAGAAAAAAACAAAGCAGCAAAGGTAAAAGATAAAAACAAGTCTACAAAATTATAAACTGTTCTTATAGATTAATATAAAAATTAAACATACACACACACACAAAAACTTCTCCAGATCATTAAATTCTAGTCCAAAGATCTCACTGGTAGGAAATTAGACAATGTTTTAAAAATTCTTGTATGTTCAAAACTGTTGTCTAGCTGTCTACCTCTATTAAAGTTGTATTTAATATTTCCTTCTTTTCAGTTCAACAGTATATTGAGCACCTACAATGTGCCATGCCCTCTTCTGGGCAATGGGGATCTAGATAAATTACAAATGGTCTCTGATCTTGAAGAGCTTATAATGCGGTTGGGATGAAGATACTGTGCATGTAATTTTAATAAAAGGTGGTTGGTTAACAGTAAAAGAACACTCAGGGTGCTGCGGAAGTTTGAAGGAAGGCAGGGGCAGTTTCCTGGAGGAAATGATGCCTCCAATGAATCCTGTGGGACAGTCATTTAACAAGAGGGAGGGGAAAAAAAGTCCAGGCAGAAAGAAGAGCATGTGCCTAAGGCACAGAGGCATGACACAGCAGGACGGACACTGCCCAGTGGTTAAGGGTGGCGAGGAACTATAAGCACTTTTGCATTTCTGAAGACTAAATCAGAGTCTGGGAGTGATGAAGGCCAGGGCATAAAGAACCCAGTGTGCCATCCTGACCTGGATGTGGTGGCCAGATGCCACTGGAGGGTCCAACTAGAAAAAGGACCCAGCCAGATCTGGGTTTCAGATTCTTTTCTCCCACAATTTAAGGCTGAAGATGGCACCTCAAAAGGTGAGAATAACTACAAGGCAGCACCACCCTCCTACAGCCTAGATTCTCCAGTGTCGCTCCTGGGAATGCTACTATTCCCGAATGTCCACAATAGAACTAATCTGGGAATGCCATGAGATCACTGGAGCCAAGGAACAGTTTGGAAACTCAAGCACACCATTGAGCCACTCAAGCTCCCCTCTGGTGACCCCATTTTGAATCACACACTGCTCTGGATGATGGTTAGTTACATAATTAGCTGCCCCGGACAGGCTAAAAGGTACAGGTAGGCAGAGTGCATATCCTCTTCCATCAAAGTTTTCTTTTTATTTTACTCAAGCTCTGGAAAGTTGTTGTTGCTAGTTGCCATGGAGTCGATTCTGCATGCGACCCCACACAAGCAGAGGAGAACTGCTCCATAGGGTTTTCAAGGCTGTGACCTTCTGGGAGCAGATCATCAGGCCTTTCTTCCAAGGCAACTCTCACCAACTTTTTGATTAGTTGCCTATGTGTTATTTATGCTGAATTTGTAATTAAGTGTCCTAACAAAGAGAGGAACTCTAGACACCACAGACTTATGTTGCCTTCATTTTCTCTAATTTAACATATAAAAAAGCATTGTGCTGGGCAACTAATGGAACATTTCAGTAAATAAAATGTTGTCACCCAATTCTGTCTATGCCACATTTCTTACCACCTTACAGGTTTTCTTGGGATGCCTCAGGGGCACCCACAAGCTGTAGTCACAGTAGTTGCAAGAATTTATGTCAGATTTTAGCTCATTTCCCAATTCTCTGCAACTGTCCTTCATCTAGCTGCAGCCTGAACAACTCACAGCAAACCGCTAATGTATGAAACTCCAAAACAACAAACAGCATTCATTCCTATCAGCTAAAGTTCTCATTCCTTGCCTCAAACTTGGCCCCTTATCTGTGCTCTGCCCTCACTTCCCCACCTTTTTTTCACAATCCAAATACCCCTTCTTTAAAATATTCTCTTCCTCTCTGTCCATCTAAATCTTCTTTTTCCATGGTCAAGTTAGCATTTCATCCATTTCCCAGGTCACTCCCCATCCATAAAAGTCCCTTCTTTTGACTTAATTCTTGTAGTCATTGTTATTCATTTTGTAATCACATATCTCTATTGTCATCCCAAGTAGCTTATATATTCTTTAAAAGCCCAGACCAAGGCTTATACATTCCTAAGTCCCACCAGAGATACTACAGTGATGTACCTAGAGAGTGGATTCAGTAAACTTCTGTGGAATTATAATCACTTTGACATCCACAAGAATTTCTTCAACCAGTATTTTCAGAAGGCCCTCAAGAATCTTCGGAAGTACGCAGACTAAGGGCATTTTCCTGACTGACTTAAAAGGAAAAGACAAAACTAAAGAGGTAAAGACATGCCCAAAGTTAAAGAACCAGCAATAAGATCAAGAGAGAGTGTCTCCACTTTACAAAAGGAAGTTTTTAAATGACCACACACCATTCCCTCTGGCAAAGTTATACTTATCGTTAGTTCAATATTTTTCTGTGCACTCTATCGAGTTGTTAAGTATCTGTACTAAAGGAAACATGGAATGCTTCAGATAACCTAAAATGTCTGATAATGCTGAGGTCATTCATACTGGATATGGAAATAAATAATATAACTCTGGGACCAATATTTATACATTCCCAAATACAGAAAAAAGGACACTCTAATAGCACTCCAACAACTTTGGAATAAAGCTTACCCAGGACAGAATTTGACAGGGCAGACAACGTACCTACATATAATCAAGAGGTTGATGGCATATGATGTTTTTAAGGGTGGTACAAAGTAATAAACACATCACATCACAGCTACCCCAGAAGAATGATTACAATCAGAAGGTATTATACATAAACAAATTAAAAAAATGGAGACCTACAGCAAAGAATGCATATTAGAAAAATAGACTTCATCAGCCAAGCAAAGTGACTGGACTGAAAATATTCTCAATTCAAGACATCTGATTGTACACTATCAATTAAAAAAAATGAGCATCTATTTCCAATATTTTTATATTTATTTACAAATAAATTAATAAACATGTTCTGATACGAATATATTATGTACATTATAAACACAAAATAGAGATTTTTAAAAGGTTAGATTAAAAAGACAGAAACAGGTCTTCTAAAATATTCTTCCAACACCCAGTGAACTGTTGGGCACACTCTTTTGGGGATCACCACCCTACTCTGGAACTACTGCTTTGAAATACGTATGAAAGTACAAAACTGAGGGTCTAGTTACCTGGAAAACTCCTGAATAACTTTCTTCCCATTGTTAAATCAGACGTACCCTTAATGTCCAGGGCAAACCATTAAGATTGTAACAGTGAAAAGTCAGAGAATGAAAAATGCACAAAAATATCTTGGAAGCTTTATATTCGAGAGTGACAAGAAGCTACAAAGTGTAAACGACCCAGAAGCAAAATTGATTTTGTTCAGTTTTGATCTAAACTGTGTCCTCTATAATTGCTGTGACTTACAGGCTCAGTGCTTTAACCATGTGCTGTTTCCAGACACAGGAAGGAAAAGGGTAGTCATTAAAAACTGTCACATAAATAGCCACTTACCAGGTCACTTGGGGAGTGCAACATTGGATAAGTAGTAAAGAATGCCAATTTTATTTATTTTACTACTTGTAAACTCACTGAAGAAAGGGGTAGGCTGGTAAAATTTTCTGAACATTCAACTCTTAATTAGCTACACAAGCAGATCACAGAAGAATCACAAAGAAGTCAAAATGGAGGCGGGGCCAAGACGGCAGAGTAGTCAGACGCTTCTGGTGCACCCTCTTACAACAAAGACCCAAAATCACAAGTGATTCGATTATATATGGCAATCTGGGAGCCCTGAACATCAAAGGCAGAGTTGAGGAACCGGACAGAGTGGCAGAGGGATGGAGAGATGGTTTGGAACAAGCGAGGAGGTGCCAGACCTGACCCAGCGAGAGCCTGAGCCCTTCAAGCCTGAGCAGCTCGTGCATGAGTGGTGAGTCAGGCAAGTAGCCATGCTTGGGAGTCCCGTTTTCCACACTGGGAGAGCCCCAGTGCCAGAGAGTCTACACGGCCACCAAGAACCAGTGAGAAGCGGCCCTTGATCTGGCAAAAAATAAGTAATTGCATGCGGCCTACTGTGTGGATCAAAAACACCCCCCTTAAGGAAAAAACTCTCTCCCATTTACCTCCCTGCTCCCTGCTATGCACTGGGTCCCAGACGGGCTTCACTAATTGCCGAGTCCCCTGGGCTGGAAGTAGGATCCGTCACACGCCCTGAGCCAGTCTCCCGGCCTTGGAGAGTGAACAAATTAACAAACGGAAAAAAATAAACTGCTGACTCCCCTAAGCCAGGAACCCAGGGTAGGCACAGCTCCTTTGCCTACACACAGGCATAAGGGATCAATGGACCTTGAGTGCCTTTCCCCCTGCAGAGACTTGTGTGGGCCCATCTCAACAGGGTAGGCCCTCATTACCGCAGTACAGCATGGTATATACCGGAAGACTAACTTCAACTGTTTCAGCTGTGAAGTGGCAGGTTCTTGACATTTGACGCTTCTCTGCTCATTAAGCAGGGTCTTCACCTACCCACATCACAGGCCTGAGGACTGGTGGCTCCACACACAACACCTAGCCACCTGTGATAGGGGCCCGTGAATAAGAGGTGCCCCCCAGTCCTTACAGCAAACGGCACTGGGTGCTCACAGTCCGGCTGCAAAACCCACCCCCCTACCCGCTCTAGGGAACAGGGACATGCCCTCCTCCTGGACACTCGCGGGTGGCCGTCAGCCCCCGCCTTGCTCAGAGTGTGTCCCCCTGCTACAGGCATATGACTGTGCCTACACCAATCACCCATGCCTGTCTAGAACTCTAAGTGAGAGCCTACACCACACTCTTGGTGGCTGTCTACCTGGACACCTGAGCTGAATCCATACAGGAGGAGTGGGCGGACTCCTGAGCTCACATATCTAGTAACAGATCTAACCACCTGGTGACAGGACGTTAGAGCTTCAAAGGTGCCAATAATCGAACTAGTTCATACAAGCAGCATATCTGGGCATATCAAACAAAACAAGAAGCTAGGACACAGTAAGCAAACATTAAATAAATAAATATAATAACTTATTGATGGCTCGGAGACAACAGTCAATATCAAATCACATAAAGAGGCAATCCATGATGGCTTCAGCAAGCTCCCAAAATAAAAAATCTAGAAATTTTCCAGAGAAGGAAAATTTCTTGGAATTATCAGAGGCAGAATACAAAAGATTAATATACAGAACTCTTCAAGAAATTAGGAAGGAAATTAATCAAAATGCAGAACATGCAACAGAGGAAATTAAAAAGATTAGAGAAGAGCATAATGACAAATTTAACATAGAGAGACAGCAATCAGAAATCCAAAAGATTAACAATAAAATCTCAGAATTAGACAACTCAATAGAAAGTCATAGGAGCAGAATTGAGGCAACGGAAGTCAGAATTAGTGAGATGAAAGATAAAGCACTTGACACCAACTTATTTGAGGAAAAATCAGATAAAAGGATTTAAAAAAACGAAGAAACCCTAAGAATTATGTGGGACTCTATCAAGAGGAATAACCTACAAGTGATTGGAGTACCAGAACAGGGGGGATAACAGAAAATACAGAGAGAATTACTGAAGATTTGTTGGCAAAAAACTTCCCTGATATCGTGAAAGATAACAAGATATCTATCCAAGATGCTCATCGAACCCCACGTAAGGTAGATCACAAAAGAAAGTCACCAAGACATATTATAATCAAACTTACCAAAACCAAAGAGAAAGAGAGAATTTTAAGGGCAGCTAGGGATAAACGAAAAGTCATCTACAAAGGAGAGTCAATAAGAACAAGCTCGGACTACTCAGCAGAAACCATGTAGGCAAGAAGGCAACGGGATGACATACACAAAGCCTTGAAAGAAAAAAAACTGCCAGCCAAGATTATATACCCAGAAAAACTCTCTCAAATATGATGGTGAAATTAGGGCATTTTCAGATGAATAGCAGTTTAGGGAATCTGCAAAAACCAAATCAAAATTACAAGAAATACGGAAGGGAGTCCTCTGGTTAGAAAATCAGTAACATCATATAACAACCCAAGACTAGAACACAGGACAGAGCAACCAGATATCAACCCAGATAGGGAAGTCACAAAAGGAAATCAAAGCTCAAACACTGAAAAGAGGGAAACAGAGATGTCAATACGTAAAAGATGACAACATTAAAACAAAAAAGAGGGACTTAAAAAATGTAGACACAGATTTTTCATATGGAGAGGAAGTCAAGGTGATATGAAGAAATAAAAGAGTGGTATAAATGTAGAAAAACGGGTAAATATTAAGGTAACCACAAAGGAAACTAACAATCCTACAAGTCAAAATAAAAAACTAGAAAAATATAAAGACTCAGCAAACACAAAATCAACAATGAAAAAGATGAAAATACATAAAGAAAAATGACTCAGCACAGAAAATTAAGGGGAACAAAGAAACTGTGAACAACACACAGAAAAAGACATCGAAGTGATACCACTAAACTCATACTTATCAATAATTACACTGAATGTAAATGGACTAAATGCACCAATAAAGAGACAGACAGTGGCAGACTGGATAAAAAAAAAACATGATACATCTATATGCTGCCTACAAGAGACACACCTTAGACTTAAAGACACAAACTAAAACTCAAAGGATGGAAAGAAATATATCAAGCAAACAACAGTCAAAAAAGAGCAGGAGTGGCAATATTAATCTCTGACAAAACAGAATTTAAAGTAAAATCCACAACAAAGGATAAGGAAGGACACTATATAATCATTAAAGAGTCAACACACCAGGATGGCATAACTATAACAGATATTTATGCACCCAACAACAGGGCTCCAAAGTACATAAAACACACTCTAACAGCACTGAAGGGAGAGATAGACAGCTCCACAATAGTAGTAGGAGACTTCAACACACCACTTTCGGTAAAGGACAGAACATCCAGAAAGAAGCTCAACAAAGACACAGAACAGCTAAATGCTACAATCAACCAACTTGATCTCACAGACATATACTGAACACTCCACCCAACAGCAGCCAGGTACACTTTCTTTTCCAGCGCACATGGAACATTCTCCAGAATAGACCACATATTAGGCCATAAAGCAAGCCTTAACAAAACCCAAAGCATCAAAATATTGCAAAGCATCTTTTCTAACCATAAAGCCATAAAAGTAGAAATCAATAACAAAAAAAGCAAGGAAAAAAATCAAACACATGGAAACTGAACAACATCTTGCTCAAAAACTACTGGGTTATAGAAGAAATTAAGGATGGAATAAAGAAATTCATAGAATCAAATGAGAATGAAAACACATCCCACCAGAACC
>NW_004443995.1:5490812-5529521 GCF_000243295.1 Trichechus manatus latirostris
GAAGATAAAATACTTAGGGATAAATCTAACCAGAGACATAAAAGATCTATACAATGAAAACTACAAGACACTACTGCAAGAAACCAAAAGAGACCTGTATAAGTGGAAAAACATACCTTGCTCATGGATAGGTAGACTCAACATTGTGAAAATGTCAACTCCACCCAAAGCAATCCACAGATACAATGCAATCCCGACCCAAATTCCACCAACACGTTTTAATGAGATGGAGAAACAAATCACCAACTTCATATGGAAAGGGAAGAGGCCCCGGATAAGTAAAGCATTACTCAAGAAGAAGAACAAAGTGGGAGGCCTCACACTATCTGATTTTAGAAACTATTATACTGCCACAGTAGTCAAAACAGCCTGGTACTGGCACAATGACAGATACATAGACCACCGAAACAGAACTGAGAATCCAAAAATAAATTCATCCACCTATGAGCAGCTAATATTTGACAAAGGCCCAAAGTCCATTAATTGGGGAAAAGACAGTCTCTTTAACAAATGGTGCTGGCAGAACTGGATATCCATCTGCAAAAAACTGAACCAAGAGCCATACCTCACACTATGCACAAAAACTTAACTCAAAATGGATCAAAGACTTAAATATAAAATCGAAAATGATAAAGATCACTGAAGAGAAAATAGGGACAACGCTAGGAGCCCTAATACATGGCATAAACACAATACGAACCATAAGTAACAATGCACAAAAACCAGAAGAGAGACTAGATAACTGGGAGCTCCTAAAAATCAAACACTTATGCTCATCAAAAGACTTCACCAAAAGAGTCAAAAGACAACCTACAGATTGGGAAAAAACTGGGGGCTACAAAAAATCCAATCAGCATCGAATCTTTAAAATCTACAAGATACTGTAAAACCTCAACAACAAAAAGACAAATAACCCAATTAAAAAATGGGCAAAGGATGTGAACAGGCACTTCACCAAAGAAGATATTTAGGCAGCTAACAGACACATGAAGAAATGCTCATGATCATCAGCCATTAGAGAAATGCAAATCAAAACTACAATGAGATATCATCTTACCCCAACAAGGCTAGCATTAATCCAAAAAATACAAAATAATAAATGCTGGAGAGGTTCTGGAGAGACTGGAACACTTACCCACTGTTGGTGGGAATGTAAAATGGTACAACCACTATGGAAATCAATTTGGCGATTCCTTAAAAAGCTAGAAATAGAAGTACCATACGATCCAGCTATCCCGCTCCTTGGAATATATCTGAGAGAAATAAGAGCCGTCACACGAATAGATATATGCACACCCATGTTCATTGCTGCACTGTTCACAACTGCAAAAAGATGGAAACAACCTAGATGCCCATCAACGGACGAGTGGATAAACAAATTACGGTATATCCACACAATGGAATACTACACAATGATAAAGAACAGCAAAGAAACCATGAAACATAACATGGAGGAAGCTGGAGGTCATCATGCTGAGTGAATTTGGTCAGTCACAGAAGGACAAATATTGTATAAGACCACTATTATAAGAACTCAAGAAAAGGTTTAAACACAGAAGAAAACATTCTTTGATGGTTACGAGGGTGGGGAGGGAGGGTGAGGGTTATTCACTAACTGCATAGTAGACAAGTATTAGCTTAGGTGAAGGGAAGGACAGCACACACTACAGGGGATGTCAGCACAACTGGACTAAACTAAAGCTAAGAAGTTTCCTGAATACAATCAAACACTTTGAGGGACAGAGTAGCAGGGGTAGCGGTCTGGGGACCATGCTTTCAGGGGACAACTAGGTCAACTGGCATAACAAAGCTTATTAAGAAAATGTTCTGCATCCTACTTCAGTGAGTAGTGTCTGGGGTCTTAAAAGCTTGCAACTGGCCATCTAAGATGCATCAATTGGCCCCAACCACCTGGACTAAAGAAGAATGAAGAACACCAAAGACAAAAGGAAAGTAATAGCCCAAGAGATAGAAAGGGCCACATAAACCAGAGACTTCATCAGCCTGAGAACGGAAGAACTAGACAGTGCCTGGCTACCATATATGGCCACCCTGACAGGAAACACAACGGAGAGTCCCTGATGGAGCAGGAGAAAGGTGGGGTGCAGAACTCAAATTCTAGTAAGAAGACCAGACTTAATGGTCTGACTGAGAATGCAGGAACCCCAGAAAGCATGCCCCCAGAATCTCTATCAGCCCATTACTAAAACAGTTTCTGAGGCCAACTCTTCAGACAGGGATTGGACTGGACTGTGGGACATGAAGTGACACTCATGAGGAGTGTGACTCTTAGCTCCAGTAGATACAAGAGACTAAATGGGCAGCTTCTGTCTGGAGGTGAGATGGGAAGGTAGAGAGGGTTAGGAGCTGGTTGAATGGACATGGGGAATCAGAGGTGGAAAGGAGAAGTGTGCTGTCACAGTATGGGGAGAGCAATTAGGGTCACATAACAATGTATGTGTAAATTTTTGTATGGGAGACTAACTTGAGATGTAAACTTCATTTAAACCACAACAATAAAATATAAAAAAGGAAAAAAAAACTTTTATAATCAGCTTTGTAATGGAGACCACATATATTCAGATACAGCCAGGAATCTTCTTTCCTTAAATTTACACAAGGACCTCCAGCCCAAAAATGGTACAGCACAGGGGTTAAATGCATAAATGGATCTTGGAGTCAAGGGACCAAGGTTTAAGTACTGGCTTGGTTCTAGCTGTATAACCCTGTATAACCCGAAACAAGTTATTTAACCTCTGTAATTTTCCATCCCCTGATCTGTAAAATGAGTATGCTAATACTAACTACCTTATAGGTCTGTGGAGATGATTAAATGATATAAGGCCTTTGAAGTATCAGCATAGTACTTGGTAAATGTTTAGTAAATATATACTTTAGTATTATTAGAGTTTAAAGGCTGGCCTGGAAATCAGCAGGAGGAAGAAAGAAAGAGGATGGGGTTATTGTCAAATATATTGCAAAGTGACATAAAAGTTACTTTAAGGCCAATACCTATTCTTCTAAGACCATCTGAGGAGCATGTATATCCCCTAACTGCTTTTGTGAAAACAATGGTTTTTTTTTTTTTTTTTTAATCCAGATACTTATTCTAGGAAAGGAAGAAGAGAAAGCTGCTTGTCTCCCACCAGAAAGGGTTTCCCTCCTTGTGTTTCTAGAAGTCTCTTTACTTGTCACAGAGGTAGGACACCTGGTTCAGTATGATAAAGGCCTCTGGGGCTACTGAGATCAGCAGAGGAGACAGAACTCATATCTTACCTGTGCCCAGTGGTTTTTAAACACAATCGTGCATGTTTCTGGGTCAACTCCCTGCAGGCTCACAGCCTGCTGGAGTTTGCTTTCTGTGGCCATCGATGACATCATAAACCTTCATAAATTAATGCTTCTAAAGCCATATTTAATTTTCAAAAAAATTAGGTAAGCAGTCACTAACTTTCAAGTATCACATTCGAAATATAACTTCTTCACATTTCACTGTCACCTTCAGAAACCTGTAACGACAATAACAAAAAAATGTTTCATTATGTTCATATATTAAATAGGACTCTGACTTTTAAATTTAAATCAAAGCATAGATTCTCAAAGTCCAATACAGAACAAAATTATCTTCAAAATAGATATTTCTACCCAACCCAAAGGCTCTCCTATTTTCCCTCACTTTGTTAACAAAAATATAAAATAATGGTGCTACGAAGTCTATGCATACATTAAGCAATTATTGGGTTTATTCTCTACCACCAACTACCCCCTCCCCAGACTGTTATTCTAAATCACTCAAGTCTAGTTCCAAGAAAAAAAATACTAATGTAAGTTCAAATTATACAAAAGAGCTTCATAACACGTCAGTAGTCAAATAAGAAATTATGATACCAATGTTGGTGGAATTTTAAAAACACTCAGTAACAAGAAAAGCATTAGTTAATGGTGACAAATAAATGGCTTGATGCAACCCGGGGGAGTTATATAACAGCACCCAGACTCCTGGGTCCAATAATAATTGATTTTTTTTTTCAATCAATGACTGCCATAACAGAATTGAAAGCATTCTTAGTCACTTTGTGAATACAAACTAAGTTAAGGTTTCTAGAAGTTCTGAAAATAATAAATTTCCAAGTGCCCTTGATAAATCAGAGACAGAAATGATCCATCAAAAACAAGACAGTACTTACTAGGTGTGAGTACAAAGCAGCACACTCACAAATGAAAAATGAATTTTGTGTGTAAAGTAGAAAGAAAGTCTGACTACAACAGAGGCAGTAGGGGAAAAAAAGACATTGAGGTTATAGATTGTGCGGTGAATATGATCAAGCAGTATGGTGCTAACTCTAACAAAAGCAATACATAATGGTATTATCTCACCAGTCTGATCAGTCCATAAAAGGACTGGGCACAGTTCAAAAATTATTTTTTAGTGTACAGATTAGAGGGCGTTCAGAGAAAAGTAATTATGTCATAATTACCATAGCAGTGGAAAACAAAATTCATGATAGAAGTATCTAGACTTCTTGTGCCAAAAGGGGGTGGGAATAGGTTATTTTCAATTGAAAGCTATTACAAGGAAAACACTGATCAACTGGTTCTCACTACAAACAATAAAATGTGAGAAAGGGGGCTTAAGGTGATGATTCAGGTTAAACTTATGAATTAAGTTCTTTGTGGGGAAAAGAGTTACTAACATTGGAAAAAAGTTAAGGAATATTCAAAACAACTATTTCTGGGGGGGAGGGACTTGAACTATTCAACATAAAAGGATCTTTATTAAAATTTAGGACATAAGAACAGAAAAACTTGTGTCATTTTATTTATTAAAAAAAACAACATTTTTTAAAGGAGAATGGAACAGAATAAAGCCATGTAGAAACACCAAGGCCGACTAAAAGAAGGACCACACAAATTACATACTTGAAGGAAATATCTTGTGTATATTGTCTATAACACTGTATTTTATTATTAAAATTGGTAACTTTCTAACCTACAATTCTTAATAATAAAAATTTGTTGTTTTCAATAAGACAATATTCACTGCCACCCATGGCCTTTGCCACTGAGAGGCATGTTTTCTTGCCCACCTGCTGTTTTAAAATCAGGTGCGGCCACCCTACGTTTGCACAGTATGCATCCTCCAGTCACCACAGTCCCCCACCACTGCCTATGATCCTGCGACAGCCTCTTCACTCCATTTATGCTACCTGTCTAGCCCTTATAGACACCTGAGTGTGCAGCCCTGTTTTAAGTGATAAAAACATAAAACAAGGTTCTGAATCAACTTCCTCATTGTCCTAAACACTGTATCTCTGTGAAAATGTCAAGGCCTTTTATTCAAATGATATAATGACAATAATGAGGAAAATCAGTGTTTTGTTTTATCCCAGAGGTTGAAAAACTACAGTACTCCTTGCTACCCCTTTCGGTTCCTGGATTTTAAGATTCTTCTTCAAAGGTATGGGGGGAACGTACATCATGCCAGTTTCCTCTAAATCAAAAATAGACACATATGCTCTGTAAGATCCTTTGAGGTAATTCTCAGAAGGACCTTACATGCAATCTTTTCAGATAATGAGACTGCAGTACAGCCAGGATAAATATCTTGGCGAAGCTCATAAACTTACAATTTGGTTTTGATGGAAACAGAATGTGAGTATCCTGATTCCCAGTCAAGTGTTCTTTCTAGAAAACTACATTCTCCTTTCTCCTGGCCATAATCCTGGCCCTATTCCCTTAAGGAATCTGTATCTTCTCAGAGGAAAGTGTATCTCACTTGGTTTATGCTTCTCCAATCAAACTTTTGAGGCAGATGCTTGAAGAATCTAAATATGTCATAAATACAGAAACTATAATATAAAGAAAACTTGGGAGAGAAAGCAGGAATGAGGCAAGCCAAGTAAGCAAAGTTTGAGAAGGGAATAACTATGCCCAAAGATCCTTTAAATGAAAAACTACCTGAAATACTCAGAGACCAAAGAGTTGGATATTTCCACTTTCTCTCTTAACCTCATGTTATCAGCGTATTAACGCACTAGCATGTCCCCAAAACCAAACCAAACCTGTTGCTGTCGAGTCGATTCTGACTCATAGTACGTGCCCAGGGCAATACAAAACTGAAAGAAAGAGATAACTCCATATTTATGGAGATTGATAAGGATATACTACCTCAAGCACCAAGGCTTTCAATACATTTTCTGTATTTTCCTGTTACCAGCCTTTACTTTTTTCTTTTTTCCCAGTCATTCCAAGCTTTTCATTCAACTCTCCGATCACAGTTACAAATACCAAGTGAAGAACAGAGAAAAGCAAAAAGCTGAGAGTAGGTGAAAGAGGCTGTGGTCGCTAGAATGTGTACTTCTGTCCTAAGTACGGTGTTACCAGACATTTCCCTTTTCTTGCTCTCTGCTCTCTTTGGTATAAGGTATCTGAAGCTGGGAATGTTTAGAGTAAAGCTTGCCACTCATGGCACATGTTAAGCCTGTTCTTGTCTCTCACGCCTTTCTTCCCTGTAAACAGAGACATACATGCACATCTACAACTCAATTTTCATGCCTGAGAAAGAAGCTCTATAAACCAGTTCAGACCCTTAGGAGTGTTTTTTTTTTCCTTCAACAAACCACCAGCACAAAAAAATACTCAAAAGACTTTTTTTCCAGCAGTGGTTGCATGTGGTTTTGTGTTCCGGTTGTTGAGTTTTTTGCAGGGCTTTGAACCAGTTCGAGCCAGTTCAGTCAGGGCAAACGAAGTAAAATCAGAATAGATCCGAATTTTTTAAATTTGGAAGAAGTGGAACATAACCGGAACGGGAAAAATTATAGGTCAAAGCGCTGGGATGGGAGGCTCGAAAGAGGTGTAGTGAGCCCTCTCAGGAGCCTAATGCAGGAGACTGGATTACTAGCAGGTCTGTGGAGAGCGACACACATTCAAATCAGCATGGTCAGCCACCATCTTTGAGCCAGCACCACTGTTTTCCACTCTGTTGGTCAAGAGACTTGGTTGCTATGCAACACACATGCTGCCCTTGTATTCTAGGAGGGGGATTAAGTTTCTAGCAGGGCATCAACCCATAATTTTTCCCATTGTGGCTATCATACCAGTTCACCCACATTTTACAAATTTGGGTCCATTCTGGTTTCGCTTTGTCAACCACGACTGAACTGTGAAGAACAGGCTCGAAGTCCTGGTTTTTTGGCATGGGGGAGTAGAGGAGCAGGGACGAGACGAGCTGTCAAAATTCATGTATAACAGCCTGATATTTCAGCACAGATTATATACTGCAAAGGAAAGAGAACTGACTATATGATTTCCAAAGATAGTACAGAGTGGCCACACTTATATGTCTCATTAATACTATATATAAAAATATTATCCATAAATAAAGAAATAAAGTTTATTAAATATTGTTACTGACAGGAATAACTGACATAAGAATCATATGTATTTTCATTTGCCCCCTTTTTTGAAAGTACATGTTTCATTTGACTATAAAAATTGTGCAAGCATGTGCTTCCATATCAAAGAATTATTAAAAAAAAAACCATATAACCATAAAAGCTTAAATTCTAGTCATCTAAATCACACCTACTTTCCAATGTAAAAATTCCTTCAACCTCATTCCCAGAGACATTTTATCTAATTTTAGACTGCTTTGGAAAGCTGCAATCCTTTAAAAAGCCTATAAATGGATCAAAAAAACACATTTTTCCTATACTACCTACAACAATATTTTGATAAATCCATCTTCCACTATCAGACTAAAGTACACTGTAAACATTCTGGCATTTAATCATATACTATTTCATACCATCCTTCAATTATTTTATCCATTTAAAAATATAATATCCTCAAACAAAGGATTAAGGAGCCCTGGTGGCTCAGTGGTTAAGAGCTTGGTTGCTAACCAAAAGCTAACCAGCTGCTCCTTGGAAACCCTACAGGGCAGTTCTACTCTGTCCTATTAAGTTCACTATGAGTCAGAATCGACTTGGCAGCAACAAGTTTTTTAACAAGGGATTATAAAAAATTCCATAAGGGAAAATAATGAGATGACCACCTTAAGGAGAGACAGAGTCAAGGAAACATTTTTATTAAGGGAAAAGTGACCATATTTGCAGACCTAATGAGAAGAAACCAATGAACACGGAGAATCTGAGGATATAAAACAAAGAATCTGATGAAGCAAGAGGAGCAGAAGAAAGGTGAAATCAAGAACACAGGTAGGGGAATCCTAGAAATAAAAGAGAAGCAAAGTCGGCTCTTTTCATCCTGAGTTACCAAATCAGAACTAATATCTTGAACATGATGGAAAGATATGGCAGACTCTCCTTCCCTCTTCCCCTGCTTTTTCCTCCTAATATTTCTCTGGTTGGTTTGTGGAAATGGTTAGAGTTTAAGAATTTAAAGTGGAGAATAAAGACATAGGACAGTAAGAGTTTTTAGGTCAGTTCTCTAAGCGTAAAAGTCTGAAAACGTAAGTCTCACCTTGGGGATTTGAGCTCTGAACTGGGAGGCAGTGCTCCAGGACTCTATTCTAGCTCTAACTGGCTGTGAGACCTTGAGCAAAAAACAAGGCCCTTGGTTGGGACTCCCACTTGGAAAGTGAGTAGTTGGGACTAAATGATGATTTTTTAGGTTTCTTCCAGCTCATGTATTTTTTAGAGACAATTACATGACTGGGGACCGGTAACTGCAACTGTAATAATAACTGGGGGGTGAGGGGGTCATATAATCATTAAAGAAGAATTGCCTTTCTATAAAAACTTGTAAGGATTCTAGTTGTAAATGGGATTGTATCTGTATTCTTTTTACTATTAAAATATATTTCACTTACAGAAACCATAGCACAAGAATCAACCCATCTCAAATGTAATTCCATGATTATTTTTTCTCCCTTTCTTTTTTTTTCCCCCCGAGCAACTGCCAGTAGAAAACTCATTGTTTTTGAATTCACTTTGGAACGCCCTGAATTGGCTGCTACTAAATACATAAACTCTCACAGCAACTCACAGTGACCCTACAGGTCAGAGCAGAACTGCCCCATAGGGTTTCCAAGGAGCAGCTCGTGGATTCAAACTGCTGACCTTTTGGTTAGCAGCCAACCTCTTAACCACTGAGCCACCAGGGCTATGAGATGGAATCGACTCAATGGCAATGGGTTTGGTTTGTTTTTTTCAAATCCACAAAAAGTCCATTACTGTAAATGTGCTTATCATGTAAAATTCCATCTAAGGGTAAAGACTCTTCAAATATTGGGAACACCTGAAGAGTGGGGAACCTTTAGCCCTCAATTATAACTAACAGCAGTGGTGGGGGATTCATTTTGGGTCAAACTACCTCAGACAACCTCTGCTTAGAGCCTAATAAAATCCTATCTAGGTAAATCCTCCCAGTGCTCTAATCCTCTGGCCCAGCTTCCTTGTCTCTCTCTCTCTCACCATCATATTACATGACAATGCTCAGCTGTGAAAAATAAAGCAAGCATCTAATACTGCCTGACTCTCCTGGACCTTGCCCTAAGCCTCCCTCAACTTGCCATAGTCTGACTTCTGGCTCATTCATGTTAAACACCCATCATTTCTGTAAAGCAGCATCTTCTTTAGTTCCACCAAACTGTAGGTCACCAGTTAACACATATAGTGTGCACAAAGAAAATTCTCTCAATACACATATCAAATTGGTTTCAAGCTTTGATAAATGCATGCTTCAAAGCAGTAACAAAATTCCAGAAAGCTGCTAATAATGCCATGAAATAATCCTAGCACATTTTACTCCTTAATTCCACAAGAACGAACTGCCAACTAGGTCATACCCAAGTGCCATGCAACTGACTGACAAGCAGAATAACTGGAAAAATAAAATTTTAAATTACTATTCAAATTCATACCTGAAAATTTGTTTTTGGACTTAATTTTTAAAGCTTATTTAGGAAACTAAACCCCTACTGACAAGGATTTGGAATGGAAAACTTAAAGCTTTTTAAAAATTATAGCAATTGTTGAGACATTAGCCCGTTGATAATTGAGCAGAAAAGTTTCTAACACATGGAATGTGATCGTTAAGGTTCTGTGTCAATTTGGCTAGGCCATGATTCTCAGTGGTTTGGCAATTATAATGTACTTTGGCAGCTGTATAATGATGTAATCACCTCCATGATGAGATATGATACAATGTGATCACCTCTGGTGGTGGGTCAGTGGCTCTCTACCTGCGGTGGTGCAGTGTGGTTCAGTGGGAAGGGGTTGACATGATATACAGAGCTAGGTGGGAGGGAGAAAGAAAAGGAAGAAAGGCAAAAACAGAAAAAGAAAATGGCATGGCAGGAGCCAGCGGGTGGGGGCAAGGTGGACCGAGGATGGCAGTGGGCCAGTAGCTCTGTAGCCAAGGCAGTGCAGCATGGCCTATCAGGAGGGGGAAAAGGCATATGGGGCTAGGTGGGAGGGAGAAAGATAAGGAAGAAAAGGAGAAAAACTAGCACAGCAGGAGCTGGCAGGTGGGGACGGGGTGGACCTGGGATGGTGTCAGGCCAGTGGCTTTCCAGTCAAGGTGGTGCAATATGGCCCAGCAGGAAGGGGTGGAGGAGGCGTACAGAGCAGAAGGGTGAGGGGTGAGAAAGCATATTTCTCTGGTTACCAGGTGTTCTGTCTCCTGTTGGGAGCTCCATGAAGTTGCCTTCTAGTACTCCCTGTCTGCAGTCATTGCTGGCTGTGTTCCAAATGGCAATGCTGTGCCATGTTGGCTGGCAGGGGACTTCCACTCCATATCTCTCCTCGTTCTCTGTTTTCCTTTACTTTCTTCTTCCATTTGGTGTTTGATCTAGTTCTTTATCCCTTTATTTGATGCTTAGGGTTCCAGGATTGATGTTTGTATCTGTTCTACTTAGTTTTTTGGGTCTTTGCTACAGAGGGACGGCATGAGGCTCTGTCTAGGGCCCCATATTGGCTCCACCTCTAAACCACTAGGGTTTTTATCATATACTTCTAGAATCTTTCACCTACTCATGGATGCGGGAAAAGGTAGTCTTAAATCTTGTTACAATATTGGTACCATTTGTTAAAGGGATCACCATATTTACATAAAGGAAGTCATGTGTTATTTCCATAATCATAAAAATAAATAAACATGAAATTAGAGCTTCAAGAAGAAACCATGAAGAGTCCCCAACACAGAGGCTAAAAGCCAGTTCAAATTCTAAAGGTATTACTGAAGAGACAGTTGTGAAGTTGTGTAACTTCCATGATAACACGAAGTTCTGATTCAGCAGCTTGCAGGATTTTCCACCCTATGAGTAACCATGCTTTTGAATAACAATCATCTCAGACCTCAGTACCTTGTAAAATTTCATGGCTGGCTAAGCGCCTCCACCTACACCCCAAACACTGCAAGGTGAGTCATCAGAGGTACAAAATGATTAGCATTTATTCTCATGTTAGCAACAGGCTCAGAAGTCAACAACTGGCTGATCCAGAACGTGGCCCCCTGCTGATTAGGTCAAAGCCAGAGAGCACCTTTCTCCACTGTCTATGAAATGGACCATGAAGAGCTGGTGCCTGTTGTATAATATAAACATGACAGAAATGGAGTAAATCACTGGTGCATGCACACACAAATACAGGTATCTTGCCTTCAGGCAGGTGTCATAAGAGTAGAGCTTATGTGGTTACCTAAGAATAGGGCACTTGAAGCTGTAATTTCATGTCTTTATTTTTATCATTATGAAAATAATATACTTTCTTTTATGTAAATATAATCCCTCTAACAAATGGTACCAATGCTGTACCAAAATTTTAGACTACTTTTTCCCATACCCATGAGTAGGTGGAAGATTCTAGAAGTACATGATGAAAAAAACTACTGGTTTAAAGTAGCTTACCACTCAAATATCTATTATTTACATGATCAGTTTATCATTAAGACATCACAGTGATAAATTAAAAAGCAACATCTTCTAGACACACTGAAAAACTTCAGGGGAAAGAAATACTTAATTCATAATCTCTCCTTCTTCAGAAACAACCACATGGGCCTCAGTAGCATGGAATCAAGGTAAAGACTTATGCTAAAAGCTGACCGCTATGAGGTATAAAAGTAGGTGTATCTGATACATCTCAAGTGGGAGCATAAACCTGTGTTCTATCTATAGAGAGCAATTTGGCAACAGTTTTTAAAATTAAATTTGTTCAGCAAAACCACTTCCATGCATTCACCCTGTAAATTCACTTTCATCTTACAAAATGTCATAATGAATAACAGCAAGAGTTGCCATTTATTAAGCACTTGCTGTGTGCCAGGTACTACTCTAAATACCTTACACCATTAACTCATTACATCTTCTCAGTAATCCTGTGAACTACTATTGCCCTCTTTTATAAATGAGGAAACTGAGGCACAGAAAGTTAAAAGAACTTGTCTAATCTAGGTCACACAAATATCTTGGGGTCTGACTCAGACCATCAAATCAGACCTCAGAGGACACGCCCTTAAACACCAGCACCTCTCTAACTACAGTGATCACCTTTGCAGCATTGTTTAGATAGTAAACAATTGGAAAGATCCTAACTATCTATCAACAGTGGTCTAGTTATATAAATTATGACACTTCCATGTAACAGAATACTATGTCACAGTAAAAAAAAAAAAAAAAATTTTTTTTTAAAGAAGTATCTCTGAATGTACTGATATGGGAAGGCTTCCAGGATATGTACAGAACGGCAAGTATAGAATGCCTTCTTTTGTGTAAGAAAAAAAAAAGTGTATGATTCTATATACTTATAAATGCATAGACTATCTCTATGACGATACATAAGAAACTCTGACGTGGTTACTTCGGGAGAAGGGTACTGGGTGGCTGGGGGACAGGTAAGGGAGGGAGACTTACTTTTCACCATGTACCCTTTGACATTTTTTGAATTTTGTAACATGTTTATGCACTACTTAGTAAAAACAGTTTCTTAACAAGATAAAAACAAAAAACTCTAAAGTACCTAAACCCAGCTTCAGTGTAGCAATTACAATGTACCTGAAGTAAAAGAGTATCTTAATATCATATTATATTTGGATCAATTATAATGGCCACAAAAGAAAACCAACTAACTTCCAATTGGATAAATGAAGGTGAAGATGATATGTCAGGAAAGAGTAAACAATTGAGACACGTGTTATACTATGTATCTTTTAAGGAATCTCTTTTTAATATATCCTTATTATATCATTGTGCAATAATATTTATTGAATTTATGCAGTTTACCTTCAGTCTATAAGTTTCACAGCTATAGGAATTTGTGAAGTTAATATTCTGCCAGTATTTTTGTCTAGATCAGTGGTTTTCCAAATGTGGTCTGAGGACCCCTGGGGTTCCCTAAGATGCCTTTCAGGGGTTCCCAAGGTTCTCAATAAATCTGAGGGATTTTTTTGGACATTTCATTGTGCTTTAGGTGTAAGTTTCTACGGCAATTTAATTTTCCATTCAGTAATTTATACACAAATTGTTTCACGACATTGACTGAAATCCCCACGATGCGTCAGCACTCCCCCTGTTTCCACCCTGGATTCCCTGTTTCCATTCCTATGGTTTTCCTGTCCTTTCCTGACTTCACGTCTTTGCTTTTCGGCAGGTGTTGCCCATTTTGTCAGGTATACCTGATTGTTCTAAGGAGCACATTTCTCACAGGTGTTACTGTTTATTTTATACAACTCTCTAATATTTGGCTGAAAGGTGAACTTAGGAAGCAGCTTCAGCTCTGAGTTATAAGGGTGTTTAGGGGCCATAGTCTCGGGTGCTCCTCCAGTCTCTCTCAGACCAGTAAGTCTGGTCTTTTTGTGAATTTGAATTTTGTTCTACATTTTTCTCCCACTCTGTCTGAGATCCTCTATTGTGATCTCAGTCAGAGTGGTCTGTGGTGGTAGCCAAGTTACCATCTAGGTCTTCTGATCTTAGGCTGGTGGAGACTGTGGTTCGTGAGGTCCATTACTCCTTTGGACTAATTGCTTCCTTGTGTCGTTGGTTGTCTTCATTCTCCTTTGCTCCAGACAGGATGAGAACAATAATTGTATCTTAGGTCACCACCCACAAGCTTTTAAGACCACAGATGCTACTCACCAAAGTAGGATGTAAAACATTTTCTTTATAAACTATGTTATGCCAATTGACCTAGATGTCCCGAGACCATGGTCCCAGCTCTCAGCCCCAGCACCACAGTCCGGCAAGGTGTTTGATTGTGTCTAGGAAGCTTCTATGACTATGCCCCCTGTGTGCTATACTGTATATATAATACACATGCTAAACATACAAATATGTATATAAAAATATCCACAGCAAAATCTACATATGTACATGGGTATACTCTATACTCCTCCCACCCGTATTCAGCATACGTATCTACCTATGTATCTGCTTATAAATTATCGTTTGTTTTTACTATTGATGTAGGGTTGTATATGTTATAGTATTTACTGCGGTTGCCTTTTTCTTTTTCTTTTTTTTGCATTCCTCTCAGTGTCTTTCTTTGCTTTGGTCAAGATATGCTGACTACTCCAATATTGTGTGTTGTCTTTCCTTTTACCAAAGTCAAAACATGTCTACTATCTAGTTAGTGATTTTCCCTCCACTCCACTCCCCTCCCTGGTAACCATCAAATATTGTTATTTTCTGTGTGTAAAACTTTTCTTGACTTTTTGTAATAGTAGTCTCATACAGTTTGTCCTTTTGTGATTGACTTATTTCTCTCAGCATAAGGTAGTCCATATTCACCCATGCTGTGAGATGTTTCATGGATTCATGATTGTTCTTTATCTTTGCATAGCATTCCACTGTGTGTATGTACCATAGTCTGTTTATCCATTCATCCAGTGACAGGCACTTAGGTTGTTTCCACCTTTTTGCTATTGTGAATAATGCTGCAATGAACTTTGGTGTGCATATGTCCATTCATCCGATGGCTCTTATTTCTCCAGGATAGATTCCTAAGGGTAGGATTGCAGGATCATATATCTGTATTTCTAGCTTTTTAAGGAAGCTCCATATTGTTTTCCATGTGGTTGTACCATTTTACTTTCCCAACCGGCAGTGTATGAGAGTTCCAATCTCCCCACAATCTAGCCAGCATTTATTGTTTTTTTGATCAGTGCCATTCTTCTAAGGGTGAGATTGTATCTCATTATACTTTTGATTTGCACCTCTCTAATGGCTAATGATTAGAGGTATCTTTTCATTATTTGCTGGCCACATGAATGTCCTCTTTGGTGAAGTATCTGTTCATATCTTTTGACCATTTCTTCATCATGTTGTTTGTCTTTTTGTTGTGGAGGTGTTGAAGTTTTCTATAAATTTTAGAGAATAAACCTTTATCAGATATTTCATTGCCAAAGATTTTTTCCCAGATTTTTACCCTCTTGGTGAAGTCTTTTGGTGAGCCTAAGTGTTTACTTTTTAGGAGCTCTCAGTTATCTAGTTTATCTTCTGCTCTTTGTGCATTTTTAGTTATGTTTGGTATTCTATTTATGCCACATATTAGGGTCCCTTGCATTGCCCCTATTTTTTTCTTCCATGATCTTTATAGTTTTAGGTTTTACATTTAGGTCTTTGATCCATTTTGAGTTAGTTTTTGTGTATGGTGTGAGGTATGGATCTTGTTTCATCTTTCTGCTCATGGATATCCGGTTTGCCAGCACCATTTGTTAAAGAGACTGTCTCTTCCCCATTAAATGAACTTGGGCTCTTTGTCAAAGATCAGGTGTCCATAGGTAGATGGATTTACTTCCGGGTTCTCAGTTCTGTTCCACTGGTCTATGTGTCTGTCTTTGTACCAGTATCAAGCTGTTTTGACTACAATGGCTGTATAGTAGATTCTGAGATTGGGAAGTGTGAGGCCTCCTACTTTGTTCTTCTTCTTCAGTAATGCTTTGCTTATCCAGGGCCTCTTTCCTTTCCATAAAAAGTTGGTGATTAGTTTTTCCATCTCATTAAAGAATGTTGTTGGAATTTGGTTCATGATTGCATTATATTTGTAGACTGCTTTGTGTAGTATTGACATTTTTACAATGTTAAGTCTTCCTATCCATGAGCATGGTATGTTCCTCCATTTATGTAGGTCTCTGTTGGTTTCTTGCAGTAGTGTTTTGCAGTTTTCTTCATATAAGTCTTTTACTTCTCTAGTTAGATCTATTCCTAAATATTTTATAAAGAGGAGCTATTGTAAACGGTATTGTTTTCCTGATTGCCTTTTCAGAGTTCTCCTTGTTAGTGTACTGTAGAGGAATCTGACTGATTTTTATACGTTGATCTTGTGCCCTCCCACTTTGCTGAATTCTTTTATTAGTTCCAGTAGCTTTCTTGTGGAATCTCTGGGGGTGTCTAGTATAGGATCAAATCATCTGCAAATAGGGATAGTTTCACTTCAACCTTACAGATCTGGATGCCCTTTATTTCCCTTTCTTGTCTTATTGCTCTAGCTAGGACTTCCAGTACGATATTGAATCAGAGTGGTGATAAAGGGCATCTTTGTCTGGTTCCCATTCTCAAGGGGAATGCTTTCAGTCTCTCTCCATTGAGAATAATGTTGGCTGTTGGTTTTGTATATATGCCTTTAATTATGTTGAGGAACTTTCCTTCTAATCCTATTTTGGTGAGAATTTTTATTAAGAATGGTGTTGGACTTTATCAAATGCCTTTTCTACGTCAACTGATACGATCATGTGATTTTTTTCCTTTGTTTTATTTATGTAGTGGATTACATTGGTTGAATTTCTAATACTGAATCAACCCTGCATACCTGGTATGAATCCCACTTGGTCACAATGTATTATTTTTTAGATATGCTGCTGAATTCTATTGGTTAGAATTTTGTTGATAATTTTTGCTTCTATGTTCATGAGGGAGAGTGGGCTGTAGTCTTCTTTTTTAGTGGTGTCTTTGCCTGGCTTTGGTATCAGGGTCATGCTGGCTTCACAGGATGAATTCAGGAGTTTCCTTCCTTTTCTATGTTCTGGAATAGTTTGAGTAGTATTGGTGTCAGCTCTTCTCTGAATGTTTGGTAGATTTCTCCAGTGAAGCCATCTGGGCCAGGAATTTTTTGTTGAGTTTTTTTTAATGACCTCTTCAATTTCTTTTTTTGTTATGGGTTCAGATTTTCTAATTCAGTGTGTGTTAGTTTAGGTAGGTAGTGTGTTCCTAGAAATTTGTCCATTTCTTCTAGGTTTTCAAATTTGTTGGAGTATAGTTTTTCATAGTATCCTGTTATGATCCTTTCTATTTCAGTTGGTTCTGTTGTAATGTCATTCATCTCATTTCTTAATTGGATTATTTGCATCTTCTCTTTTCTTTTTGGCCAGTGGTTCGTCGATTTTACTGATCCTTTCAAAGAACCAACTTCCAATCTTGCTGATTCATTCTACTGTTTTCCTGTTTCATTTATTTCTGCTCTAATTTTTATTATTTCCTTTCTTTTGATGGCTGTGGGCTTCTTTTGCTGCTCTGTTTCAATCTGTTTGAGTTGTAGGGTTAAGGTATTGATTTTGGCTCTTTCTACTTTTTTTGATGTGTACATTTATTACTATAAATTGACCTCTGAGCACTGCTTTTGCTGTGTCCCAAAGGTTGTGGTATGTTGTTTCCCTTCTCATTTGATTCTAGATTTTTTTTTAATCTCATCTTTGATTTCTTCTGTTACCCACTGTTTTTTAAGCAAGATGTTATCTAGTTTCCATGTATTTGATTTTTCCCTTGTTCTTTCTGTTACTGATTTCTAATTTTATAGCACTGTTATCAGAGAAGATGTTTTGTATTATTTCGATGTTTCTGTATTTATTGAGGCTTGCTTTGTGGTGTATTCTAGAGAATGATCAACATGCCTTGGAAGAGAATGTGTACTTTGCTGCTATTGGGTGAAGTGTTCTGTATATGTCTAAGAAGTCAAGTTGGTTGAGTCTGATATTTAGATCTTCTGTATTTTTGTTCAGTTTCTTTCTAGTTGTTCTGTCCTTCATCAAAAGTGGTGTGTTAAAGTCTTCTACTATTATTGTGGATACGTCTATTTCTTTTTTCAGTGCTGTTAGAGTTTATGTATTTTGGAGCTCTGTCATTGGCAGCATATATATTTATTATGGTTATGTACTCTTGGTGGATTGACCCTTTAATCATTCTATAACGTCCTTCCTTGTCTTTTATTGTGGATTTTCCTTAAAGTCTATTTCATCTGAGATTAATATTGCCACTCCTGCTCTTTTTTGGTTACTGTTTGCTTGATATATTTTTTTCCAATCTTTTGATTTTTAGTTCATTTATATCTTTGTGTCTACTATGTGTGTCTTATAGACAGCATATTGATGGGTCATTTTTTTTAATCCATTCTGCCACTCTCTGTCTCTTTACTGGTGCATTTAAACCATTTACATTTAGTGTAATTGTTGATAGGTGTGAGTTCACTGCTGTCATTTTGTTATGCTTTTTTTTGGCATAGTGTTGACAGTTTCTCTGTTCTGCATAATTTTCTGTGCTAAGTTCTTTTTGTTTCTGGATTTTCTTTTCATTTCCTTCGTTGTTGTGTCTTCATGATTTTCTTCTTTTTTATTTTGATGAGTAGGTCTGTTAATTTTCTTTTTGGTTACCCTAAAATTTACCCTTTTCTTCCAAAGTTTAAAGCAGTCTTTTATTTCTTGATATTGCCTTGACTTTCTCACTATACAGAAGTTCTATAATTATATCATTTATTTTTCCTTTTTCTTTTGAAGTTATCATTTATAGATTGACATCTCTGGTTCCCTGTTTTCATTGTAGCTTTATTTTTGAAGATTCTTTATCTGGGTTGGTATCTGGCTGATGTTGCCACATGTCTTAATTTCAGTTTGTTGTCTGATGTTGGTTCTCTGTGCAAAATACTCCTTTTAACATTTCTTGTAGGTTAGTCTGGTTTGTAAAAATTCCCTTAATTTCTGTTCATTTGGAAATGTCCCTACTTTACTATGGTATTTGAGAGACATATCCATTGGATATATAATTCTTGGTTGGCAATTCTTTTCTTTCAGGGTTTTATATATGTTGTAACATTGCCTTCTTACCTGCATGGTTTCTGCCAATAAACCAGAGCTTAGTCTTATTTGTTCTCCTTTGTATGTGATCTTTCATTTTTCCTGAGCTGTACTGAGGATTCTTTCTTTGTTGTTAGTTTTGGAAAGTTTGATTATGATATGTCTTAGTGATTTCCTTTTGGGATCTATCCTGTATGGGGTTCGTTGTGCTTCTTGGATGAATATCTTCTGGTCTTTCATATTAGAGAAGCTTTATGCCAGCGAAACTTCAAAACTTCTCTTGTGCTTTTTATTGTCTCCTCCTGTTCTGGAATTTTGATCACACGTAAATTATTCCTCTTAATAGTGTCTCACATAACTCTTAGGGTTTCTTCACCTTTCTTTTTTCTATTATTCTTCAAACAAATTAGCTTTAAAGGATTTGTTCTCTATTTCACTGTTTCTGTCTTCCAATGACTCGATTCTTCCCCTATGTCCTTCCATTAAAAGCTGCCTACTTCTGAAATTTTATTGCTACTCTTCTGGATTTCTAGTTGCTGTTTTTCTATGGTTTCTAATTGTCTAGTCAGTCATTTTGTTCTTGTATTGTTTTCCTGAATTCTTCCAGTGTTTTGTCCGTGTTTTCCCTGATCTCTTGGAAGACCTATATATGAATCTTTTGAATTCATTATCAGGTAGTTTCATTACTATTTCTTCCTCAGGGAAGTTTTCTATTTCTTTATTTTGGTCACTTACTGGAGCCATCTTGTCCTGCTTCCTTAGGTGAACTGATAGTATATGTTGTCTCTGAGGCATTATGGTGTTATTATATTTATGTATTAATTGTATGTTTGCTGTGACTTGATTTTTTGCTTTGTTTTGTTTTGATGTATCTGGACAAGCAGGATGGATGTGGTACTCTGGTCAATAGTCTGGCCTCAATGGAGAGCGCCTGCCACCTGTCTCCAGGTGGGTGGTGTAGTGTCTGGGTGTGTGAGCATGGCTCTCTGTTAGCTGGTGTTGCGGGGTGGCTGAGGGTGAGTTGGGTGGGCATTGGCCGCTATCTATCGTTGGCCCAGTGGTGCAAGAACGAGCAGTGGCACTCGCCGAGTGGGTGGGGTGGCAGGTGTGACAGGTATGGCTTGCTAGTGGGGGCGTAGTTGCCACCGCCTCCTGCAGGACGGGTGGGGGTGAGTGGCAGGTGAGTGTGCACATGGTCTCACTGCTGCCACCTCTCACTGAGTCAGGGTGTGAGTGGTGGGCAGGTGAGCACGGTCATGCTGCCACCTCCATTCAACAGATAGGAGGAGGGGGAAGGGAGCAGCAGGAGGGTGCATGTGGGGTTGCACTGCTGCCACCTCTCACCAGGCGGGGTGGGGGGTTGCAGCAGGCAGGTGAGTATGTAATCATGTTGCTGCCTTCTCTTGCCAGGCAGGGGGAGGGAGCAGTGGGCAGGTGTGCCCAAGATCGTGCTGCCGCTGCCTCTCACCAGGCCAGGAAGGGTGCAAGCATCAAGTGGGCATGTGCATGCATCTGCGGTCGCCGCCCCTCACTGGATGGGGGAAAGGGGGGCAAGCAGTGGTCAGATGCGCACACGACTGCACCACCTTAGCCTTTTGCCGGGTGTGGGGAGGGGAAGGGAGTGGCAGGCAGCTGTGTGTCTGCGGTCACACTGTCGCCACCTCAGTGTGTGGGCACACATGCAGGAGTGAGCCTACTACCACTCATTGGGTGGGGAGGAGAGGGTGGTGGATGGGGCCGGGTGAGGGGGTAAGGGATGGGCTCCTGATATGGTCTCTAGTCAGGTGGGGTGGCCTGGGGATAAGACTCTCCGCTGCTTCTGATCAGGAGGGGAGGGGAGAGGAGTGCGCTCCTTTGGCTAGCAGATGTCGGTACCAAGGCACCTCTTGTCCACTGTAAGCAGCAGTCAGGACTTGCCCCAAACCTAGTGAGAGGGGGGTGGCCATCCAGGGTCCAGTCAGGTAGGAGACCTCCCGCTGATACTCTGCAGATCTACTTCCTTATGCATGCCACTCACCCCAGTGGCCATGGACTACCACTTGTGAGTATACCTGACTCTGTATCCTGGCTCCCTCACTGCTTTCTGGATGGCAGGATTCCTGTAATTCTCACTCTCCTTTCTGTGTTTTCCTTCCTTAAATCTGGATCATGATCCACTCATCTTGCTTCTCTCTGAGTGTGTCTATACAGCTTCTCTGTCTCTTATGGGAATACCATGAGGTTGTCTCCCTGCACATAGGTGTAAATACTAATTATTAGTTGCTTCCTTTTCAGAGACCCCACAATAGAAAAAAACAAACAAAAGAAACCACTGCCATCAAGTCAATTCTGACTCATGGTGACCCTACAGAACAGAGTAGAATTTCCCCATAGAGTTTCAAAGGCTGTAATCTTTACAGAAGTAGACTGTCACAACTTTCTCCTGTGGAGCCACTGGTGGATTCAAACTGCTGACCTTTTGGTTAGCATTCCAGCATTTAACCACTGCACCACCAATAGAAAAAACCTTACAATAAAAAAAACCTTGTATAATTTGCAATAAGCAAAGGGTAATGGAGGCCCCAATTTCTGCTTCAGGGTCCAGAATTTAGATTTACTGCACTGTCTTTACAAGAAATAAAAGTAAAAGCTGAAACAGCTTATATCAAGCAGTTCCTCTGTCACAGCAAGGATGGTTCACTGACTGGATGGCTGCCAGTCCCCAGTGCAGACCTGCAGAGAAGCTGTCCTCGTGGGGAGGCAGACATTAATTTCATAAGCCTCCAGAAACAACTGAGCAGATCACAGCTCTCCCATATTCTGCTTCAATTCATCTACATTCACCTCTAGAGTGACTAGCATAGACTTGAATGGTTTTAGGCTATCTATACTTCTTTAATTAAATAAATTAACATGTGTGTATAATGTCTTTTGTACAGAGGGGGAAAAAAGAAAAAGCATAAGCAAAAAAAAAAAAAATCAAAAGCAGTGTTCTAAATTAAGTTTTGCTTCAGATAAATCTTGTATTTGGCACTATTTCTTCCTAGAGTTGGTGCTTCAGGTAGAAAACAATGAGCAAGAGTAGACAAGGGTTCCTTCTTTCCCCCTCAGAAGCATCCTGCACTTCACAGCTAATTAGCTTCTAAAATCAAAGGCATTGTGAAAAGGGTACGGAAGCAAAAGAGGAGTCTTAGTTCATTTTTTGCAAAAATAATTTTATATAATCTTAACATATATATCATAATTCATTTCCACTTCATGTCCTAGAAACCTGTTGCCGTTGAGTTGATTCCGACTCATAACGACCATACAGGATAGAGTAGAACTGCACCATAGGGTTTCCAAGGAGCAGCTGGTGGATTTGAACTGCCGACCTTTTGGTTGGCAGCCATTGCTCTTAACCACGAGGCCACCAGGGTTCCAGAGAATTACCAAAAACTGACGATCTGACCCAATACTATTAGAGCGGAGTTGCAACTTCACCAGCGATCAGGTTCTAGGGTCAGTGCATACGGCAAAAAAATGCATACAGTCAAAATTACTATCAAATATCTCTTAGCAAGGCACTTGGAAACCAACATAGTTTTTCTCATTAAGGTGGAGAAAGAGTTGAGTCTCCAACAAAGCAGCAGTCACCGGTGTCCGGCTGTACCAAAAAGAATGTGTTTTCAAATGCAAGAATTACTTCAAGCACAGTGAGATACTCGAATATGAGAGGAAGGTGGGCACTGAGACCAAGCAAGGAAACAGCAGGTATACATCTATAATTCCTCAACAATGAACTCAAAATTATCTGAATCTTTTAAATAATTGTTTTCTTTCTCTGATTTTTTTGTTTGTTTTTTGGCCAAAGACATAAAATAGATGAAGTAACTATACATTAGAGGTTTCTGCAGAATAACTACCCTGGAGGAGCTTCACAAACATTAACTAATTGTATGTGAAAATCTGCATGAAGTTCCAAGTAGGTTATATTTCCTACTTTTATAGAAAAGGAATATAATGCAGGTAAACCATTCAGGGACAACTCAAGTAAAACTAAAGATGCTTCTATTAAATAAACATGTCTCTGCTTCTAAAATAAATTATATTTGCATTCAGAAATATAGTATACAAACATTACCAATTAGAAATTCAGTAATATGTTAACCTAGAACTAAAACCATTCCTGAAGCCCATTCTTCAAACAAAGATTAGACTGGATTATAAAACATAAAATAATACTCGTGAAGACTGTGCTTCTTAGTTCAAGGAGACAGACGAGACCAAATGGCCGGCTCCTGTCTGGAGGCAGGATGAGAAGGCAAGAAGGGACAGGAACTGGTTGGAGGAACACAGGAAACCCAAGGTAGAAAGGGGAGTATGCTGTCACAGCATAGGGATTGCAACTAGGGTCACATAACAACATGTGTATAAATTTTTGTATGAGAAATTAACTTGAGCCGTAAACTTTCACCTAAAGCACAATAAAAAAAACTTAAAAAAAGAAGACGAAGAAGAAATTCAGTAATAAAAATTTTAAGAAAAATTTCTTAAAAGTGAGGAAGGGATGATGATAGATTGTGTACTAATATTTACAAACGTAAGAGCATGTCTGGGTTTGGGTGAGACTTGATCACACTAATATTAATATTTATTAATACTAATATTTATTTACTGAACAGATCCCTGGACAGTGCAAAGAGTTAACATGCTCTGCTGCTAATCAAAAGGCCAGAGATTCAAGTCCACCCAGAGCACCTTGGAAAAAAGGCCTAGAGATCTACTTCCAAAAAATCAGCCACTGACCACCCTATGGAGCACAGTTCTGACACACGTGGGGTTGCCATGAGTTGGAATCGAATCCACAGCAACTAGTGTGGCTATCTTAATAAACAGGTAGGGAAATTTGCAGCAATAACTTTTGTCCCTATCATACAAAATGTTAATATCTAGGTTCCTTCTGTGAGAAATCTAAAGAGAATTTTGGGCTTAAATCTGATGATATTTAGTTTTGAGAGCTTCCAAAAATGTTTTTATTACAATTAAATCTATTTAAAATATAAGAGTATTAACCTTAGCACCAGAGAATCTTTCACATATTTATATACTGTTTATTGAGAAATAAAATGATTCTCCCTCAAAAGTTACCACAACCTTTTGCTACTGTGTGTTCTGGGAAGTTACACCTTACAGTAAGAAAAGGATAAAGTTCTGCTGTTGTGCTGGAATTAAATATTTTATATAATTATATCACAATAACATCTTCTTTAGTCTAGCATAATCAGTATTCTATATTTGTTGCCTGCACAAAACCATAATTACTCATTGATTTGATCAAAATTACTAGCTGACTTGAACAATTTAGTCTGCCAGCCAGCCTTCTGGGTAATTAGTCAAATCAACGTCTATCAAAATGACTGCTATGTTTCTAAATCATGGATTATACGATCTACAACATTAAGGCAATTCTTACATTCAGTTCTAAAACCTCAGTTTGTCCTGTTTAACTTTGTGGACTATTTTTCCTCATAATTTAATTTACTCTGTACACAGTTAGGAGTTTTTCTTCCACTTCAAGGAAAAAGGAAAGTGACAATAAAAGCCAAAGAACAAAATTCAGTGAAATCAGATACTCTTGTTTCAAAACATAAGAGGAGGAGGCAACATTGTTTTTGTTATTGTGTGAGGGGCTTACAGTACAAGAGAAAGAAACAAAAATGGATTCTTACCAATCAAGCCACCTCTGAGTGACTCAAATTCCATTAAAGGCCACAATTCTGTTGATTTGATGCCAAATGCCTCTAACGTGTTCTTACACAAGAAAAGTGCGTTTTTTGAAAGAACAAGGAAAGCAATACATTTAATGGCTGGAGAAAATTTTCTTCCATTTACTTGGGTCAGTGAAACATCCATCATACAGAGACACAAACACCTCACAGAAGAAAAGATCAGAGGAGCTACACTAGTAGAAGATCAAAGAGCCAGTGCCTCTCGAGGAATCAAACAAGTTACTGTCTGAACAGATTCCCCTGTGATTTCTCTCCTAAATCTAGTTTATGTGATTGGAGAGGAGAACCACAAAACAGAACACGCTATCTAAAAAAATGTAATTAAAAAATAATTAATTCTAGTTTGGCTCTCTGGAGAAAGAATGTTTTCAAAGTCATTAAGTAGAATGAAAGTTAAAAAAAAAGAAAAGTTATCTACACATACTAACTACAACCAGCCATATGAAATTATCAAATGTTCAGCATAACAGCATGGCTAGTACAAATGATGACATATTCAGTAAATGGCTACAAAAGTGACAAAAGGAACTGGATGCATACAACAGATACCCTCATATCTAACTCCACCTGCTTGGGTTAAGGAAAGGTCCTTGGGTGGCACAAACGGTTTGCACTCATCTACTAACCTAAAGGTTGATGACTGGAACCCACCCAGTGGTGCCACGAAACAAAGGCCTAGTGATCTGCTTCTGTTAAGATTATAGCCAAGAAAGCCCAATGGAACAGTTCTACTCTAACACATGAGGCAGCCATGCATTGCAACTGACTCCAAAGCAATGGGATGTGTGTGACGATGGGTTAAGGAAGAGCACTTTATCCATTCCTGTCACATGTACAGTTCAAAGAACAAGTTACCATTAAAAATTTATGGGGGGTGGAGCAGAATTCGGAGTAGAAATACAACATGTCCAGTATAATTCAGCAAAATTTTTCATCATCTCAAAACCTTTAGTTGGCCAAGATCAAAAACATTATGGTGAACACCTATTAAGTACTTGCCCTTAATTAGGAAGTGTCTGTCCTATTAATATCTTTCTTCACAAAACACTTTAACACTGCCTTTTTATGGTATTTACTACTGTCTGCTTTGTGCTGTCCTTATTTGAGAACAAAACTCTGGTCTCCTTGAGGATAGGGATCACATGTTATTTATGAGTTAATTCAACAAGCATTTATCAAGTGCCCAAGATATGCAGCGTGGGCATGTGAATAAAATCTAGTCCCAGGCCTCAGGGAATAAGCAGATCACTGAGGGAAGACGTTTGCCGAGGCAAGCAACAGCCACCAGTCAGAAGGGCTGCCATTTACTGGGCACTTACTCTGTGCCAGGCACCATGCTAAACTGTCTACTTCATTCTCACCACCACCCTATGAGGTAGACACTCTTACTCTTACTCCCATTTTACAGATAAAGAAACTGAAGCTTAGTGAAAAGTAACTGGTTACATGGGTAGCAAGAAGCACAGTAGAGAGGAATGGGAGGGCTAGATGGAAAGGAGGAAGAGTCAATTTACAGCCATAGTCAGGAGAGGGTGTTAGGAGTGGCTTCACCAAGAAGCAGCTCTTTCATCAATACCATGTTTGTACAGGTACATATCTGGGGTAACACAAAGGAAGCAATTCAGTTAAGCAAATGAAGACATACAATGTTATGTGATCCCGTATGTTCCAGCCCCTAATGTTGTAGAACTTGTACATATATAGCAAATCCAACTTTTTGAGAGATTCAATGTATCACTAAAACAGTCTAGAAACTTCAAGTCCCAGCCCCATCACATAGTAGCTATGTGATCTTGCGTAGTTCACTGAAGCTCTCTAAGCCTAGGGTCTTATCTGTAAAATGGGGAGGACCATAATGGTACCTACACCTCCCAGGACCGCCAGGAGATTAAATGTGAAACTGTTGTTAAGTGCTGAGCACGGAGTCTCTCTCATTGCAAGCACTAATATAAATGAGGCAGTACTACCACCTACTTTCCAATCTTGTGTCTGCCAGAGCCCAAGAGCTCTGGGGAGAGGCAGTGCTTCAGGCATTTAAAAAATAATGAATACTAAAACTCTCTTAAGGTGTTAACTCATTGCTTTTACCAGATTTATATTCTGTATTTCCACAGAAGATTCTGTTTGGGGGGGGAAAAAAAGTGTCTCAGAAAGTTCAAAAAACACTGGAGCTTTGGCCTTAGCTTTTCTGTGAGGCTGTGGCCTGCTCCAAAGGGCAGCTTTCCTCACGCACCTGCCGTTTTACACACTGAAGTAGAAAAGTGTGTCATGCCTATTTCAGAGAGACCTTCTTTCTAACACGCCACTTTACCTGCAGGTACTTCTGCCACTTCTCACACATACAAGACACAGCTGATGGCCTGCAGTCCTTCCTGACAACTCTTCAGGGGACAAGATATAGCCAATCAATGGCAACACAGCACAAAAGCAAGTCACAACTATTTTCTCCTGGTTTCTGAGTGGAAATAATGTACTCTACTCAGAACTGCCAACCTAGGGAAAGAATCACCACGTAGTTTTCAAACTAAAGGGACAAGTGGCAAGACCTAGCATGACTGGGGCTGCTGGCGCTGATGAAGTGGGGACCAAAGAGAATGTCTCTGTGATTGTAACATGAGACCTTGAATTTCCTCCCAGCTCATGGAGCCTAAAACAAAACAAAAAAAAGCAGGTGCTGTTGAGTCGATTCTGACTCACAGCAACCCTATAGGGCAGAATAGAACTGCCCCATAGGGATTCCAAGGAGTGGCTGGTGGATTTGAACTGCTGACCTTTTGGTTAGCAGCCGAGCTCTTAACCATTGCACCACCAGGGCTCCTCATGAAGCCTAGCGAGCTGGAAAAATAAAGATTAGGCTCTAAAATGGCAGCAAATGGTTTTTGTTTTTAGATAAGGACTCTATTTTTAAATTTGATTATCTTCATGGCCTTCCTTCTTTAACATGTTATAGATGTACGTCGATATTGTCAGCATCCCCACTTTTCTCACAGCATTTCCAGATCTGATCATGGCAGGCATATTCTTCAGTCCTATGTAACTAAGATTTCTTGTCACCACTCAGGTCTCAGTTCCGATGTCTCCATCACTAGAAAGCCTTCCCAGAATTTGTCTTTTTGCCCCACTAGACTATAAACTCCATGAAGGCCCAACCTACATTTTATTCATTGCTATATGCCCAAAGCCTTACACAATGCATGTACATGGCAGACCCTTAAGAAATGTTGTTGAGGGAATTAATGAATGAGTAAACAAATGAATAAGTAAAAGGAAAGAAATTTTTGGTGCATCAAAAATTTAAGTCCAGTTTTACCTGTCATTTCCATGATATTTAAGTAAACTTTAATATACTCCTGAAACATCATAAGATAAATGGGACACAATTATCTTTTAAAAGTTCCGTTTCTAAACTTCTTACCCAAAAGCATGTAACTAGTACGGAGGCATTCACCTTTCCCCAGAGGCAAGAGACTTTTCAAAGCAGGTTTATTCTGAGATTGTTTATTTTATAGGAAATTGTTAATTAATCAAGATAATTTTTGTAAACAACTGATAACATCTTTTGTTCTTTGATAAGAGAAGGAGGGGTGATAAAGGTAGGTTATTCTGAGACTAAGAAGAGTAAGGAAATAGTTTGCCTTGGTAATTTTCATCAATCTTACTGGAAATAAAAATGAGATATAAATTTAATGTGTGTTTCCAGCCTTGAAGTTGCTAACCTTTTTATAGCTTAATCATCACAGTATCAAAAAAAGATTTGAACTGCAAAATGTCATTGCATTTACTTTTCATTCCACACTATAGATATACAGAAATATTAATCCATGCTACCCAGACCTTCCTTGAAAACTAAGTGCTCTTTAGGGAAATGCAAAAACACTGAGGGCAGTGAGGACTGCCACACTTCTGAACCTGCAGAGCAAGGCTGTGTTAAAATGATGGCTGAGAGGACTGATTTTAGAGGCAAGATTAAGTCAGGCTGAGCCAGTTGCCATAAATTCACTTGACGCCATACCTTTTCTCAACACCATGGTAGAAAAGGATAAAGGCCACACAGCTAGACATTGCCATTACCACCTAATCCGTAACCCCTAAGGAAACCTATCTCTAAGCACAGAGCACTAAACAACCTCGCAGAGTCTGAGGCCTCTGTCTGTGAGGGACAGGTCATTTTTTAGGTCCTCATCTTCACACTCCATTGATCTGAGTGAAGCATCTGTACCTGGAAAGCTCTAAGTGGGAAAAGGAGAAATTAAACGGGGACAAAGCTGGACTGTCTGATCAGGTTACTGAGAGCCCCATCTTAGTGCCGAGTTGAAAACATTGATTACTTTGATCTTTGGTCATAAAACTGTACCTCCAAATTTGGCCAGCTATGTCTCATTGTAAAGGAAGCTAGATGGGAAAATGTGGATGGATTAAGTAAGAAACAGTGTGACACAGTAAAAAGTCAACGAGTTTAAAAACTGGAAATCTAATCCTTGTTATGCTCCTAACCAGCTGTGTGAATTTAGACAAATTACTTAATCTCTCTGTGTCTCATTTTATCTTCAAACATGGGGCTACATTAATGAGTGGTACAGTCTCCTTCCGTTTCTAAATCCTAGAACTCTATGAAGCCCGTCACATCACTACTGAAAATCAACCAAATATGTACACTTGGAGCACCATGTACTTATTACTATGATAAGTATTTTGAGTTCAATGCAATTTGAGCTATGACCCTGTTCTAGATCATCTATTACATTAGCAAAGACTTATCAAAATGTAAGAAGTCAATGATGGCACAAGTACAGTGAAATACCATGGAGTTTCTCACTACGATGGAAGTAATAAATTGCTATAATCTTTTAAAGGCAATTTTGCATACATACCAGAAGTCTTTTTTAAAGCATGATCTTTGACCCATTTAAATGCAGGTGTCTTTATAGTCATTAAAAAATTGGAAGTAAACATTACGTCCATTGTAGGTGAATTAAATAAACAATTATTGTTTGCATTCATTATAATGGTAATTTAGAACAATAAATTTAATGACACAGGCATAAATTTAATGACACTATAATGTTAAGCCAGAAAAGCAGGATACAAAATTGTATACATAGTATAACCATAATTATGTATAAGGTGTGCATATATCCTATATTGTTATGCATATATGTATAATATTTATAAATAAGACTATGAAGATAGATAACATGTGAATAGACGTTATCATCAGGTGTATTTCATTTTCTCCTTTGGTGTTTCCATGTTCCAAATTCTGTATTATAGCATGTAATAACTTTATAACAAAAAAAATGTAATATATACAGGACTGGAAGATATAAAACAATGAGGCTTCAGCAATTACTAACTTATCCTTCTTATTAAATGCATTATGAGTTCAGACAGAGAGACATCACTATGGGTTGGGATGGCCAAGAAAAGTGTTCTGGATAGTGGTTCATCTGACATGATCTTTACCACACAAGTAGAATTTAGGTTTACAGCATAGTGCTCTTAAGTACTGACTCTAGAGCTGAACTTCCTAGGTTCAAATACTAGATCTGCCACTTACTAGCTGTATGAGTTTAGGCAAGTCACTCAAAATCTGTGCCTTAGTTTTCTCACCTATAAAACAGGATTGATATCAATCAGTTCTTTCCTCAGAGATTTCTTGTAAGGATTAAATATAGGTAAGGATTTAAGCATAATAATGATAACAGTTCACCCTTTTGTTGAATTCTTACTGTCAGATACATACACAACTCACACCTCACAATTCTATAAAATAAAGACTATCATTATGTCCTCTGAATTATGGTGTTGGCAAAGAATACCATGGACTGCCAGAAGAATGGACAAATCCATCTTGGAAGTACAGCCAGAATGCTCCTTAGAAGCAAGAATGGCAAGACTTCGTCTCATGTACTTTGGACATGTTATCAAGAGGGACCAGTTCCGGAAGAAGGACATCATACTTGGTAAGGTAGAAGGTCAGCGAAACAGTGGAAGACCCTCAATAAGACTGACACAGTGGCTGCAACAATGGGCTCAAACACAGGAACGATTGTGAGGCTGGCGCAGGACTGGGCAGTGTTTCATTCTGTTGTAAGTAGGATTGCTATGAGTCAGAACCAACTCAACGGCACCTAACAACAACAACATCATTATGTCCATTTTATAGATGAGAAATCTTAAGGCATAGAAAGGTTAATAATTCAAGGTAAGTTGCTGAACCAGCATTTGATCCCAAGCAAATCTGCCTCCCGCACTCATGGTCTTAACCATGGTGCCATCTGTAAGGAGCAGTAAACAAGCAGACCCTGGACAGACAACTTACTTTTGAAGAGTCCAGGAACTACCACTGACAGAGCACGTGGAACTGGATAATGAAAGCCAGGCTAGGGAGTTAAGTTCTAGCTCATTAGGCAATTGGGAGCTGATAATGATTTCTGAGCAAAGTATTTACAGGACAAAGAGGAATGTAAGAAAATTAGTCTAGCAGATAAAGGTGGGATAAGTTGGCATGAGGCAAAAGGACGCTGTTGCCAAAAAAAAAGAAAAAAAAGAGATGGAAAAAATATAGACAAAGCAGGTGGTAAGGTGATGAGGGACTCGGCCAAGCGATAGCAAAGAAAATGGAGATTAGGGCAAATCAGAAAAATTGTTTGAAGTAAAAATTAAGAGAAATTAGAAATACTTTAACACAGCAAGCAAAAGGGTGAGGGAGGGGGAAACAAGTCACATCTCAAACCCATTAAGAGCGAAACCAGAAATGTTTTATTCTGATTTCTGCAACTTTTCTTAAATGTTGTTTTTTGCAATTATTCATAAATCATTATTTTAAAAAGCTTAACCAACAGCAGATTTGCACAAACAAAGCATCGCACAACACTGTACTCTGTACAAGCAATGTTTGGTGACTGAAAAAGTGTAATGCAGTAAGGGACAAAACTGATTAGCAAGGAAGCATTGAGCATAAACATCTATTGTGTAAAAGGAAGTGGCTATTTACAAAATTAAGATAAAGAACACATTAATGGCTAATACTGACAAATAGCTCCAGTCTGGTACCATCTTCCAGCACAAAGGCAAGTTGACTTACCCCTTGTTTTAAGGAAGCAGCCAGAGCATGCCAAAAAAATACATGATTGATCTAATTAGCCTACTGAACTGAGGAAAACGGCGTGCCAAAATTACTTGTACTCACAGATTACTACTTCCAGGACAAAGTAGTGTCACATAAAAGCCTATCCTTCAACTTAAACGTTTGCGCTCATTAAAAGGGATGGAATCCAGCAGTACTCAGCATGTAGGAACTTAATGAATATGACTGGATGGTGATGACACAGACATGAGTCTCAAAGAATGAGCTGTCATGGTGAAAGAGAGGTAGAAACATAAAGCCTGCAAAAATGTATGTGCTATGGCTAAAGTCCAATTACCAGCTCAGGCCCAGAAATTTTACTACATTATGCCTGCGTTTTACATTCCCACTCTCAACTTAATGCTTTATTATCCTAATTGATGATGCTTCTCTTCAGTCGTGGTTATCAGCATATATAAGTGATGTCTGTTGAGACTGGCAAAGTAATTCATTCATTCAACAAACATTCTTGGGCACTCACCACACACAGGTAATAAATGATTATGTAGCCTTTTGTTGCTAAGGCAAGAGAGGATTCTAAAAACCAGTTTGGTGTGCTAAAAAAAAAAAAAAATCCTTAATGGGGAGAGATGAACAACCTAGAGAAAAGAAAAGGGACTACATAAGCTTCATCTAATAGTCTGCTGATCACAAAGGGTAGCTGACTCACTGGTTACCTTTAGGGGGTACATACATATCCAAAACACAAATTTTATTCTCCACAGAGGATACTATTCAACTGTGTCTCATGAACTCTGGCCGAAGTCAGTATAAGGAAAAATTTACATAGCTGCTTATCCAAATTGTCTTGCCTGTTTCAACTTCACCATCACTGCCTGGAAGGAACCTTGGTCCAGGAAGCTGCAGAAGGTAGACTGGGTGAGCTGAGCAGCTAGGCACCCTGCCTGACTCAGGAAAGTGGGACAAGCCCAGAGAAGGTAATGAGAATAGAACAGCCAGCCAGCCATATAAGCAGATTGTTAATGGTTTTTATTTTCCAAACTTCTTATTTTTACCACTAAGATTTTATATGAAACTATATATATCAGTTCATTTGTAAAGTCAGAATAGTTTATTATACTCATTTTTACTGTTAAGAGTGTTGTGAACATCCTTGATCTTGAAAAATAAATCACCTTGTATCATCTTACACTGAATAATAAGCATCATTTGCATGAGAAACTTTTTACAGGAAGACAAAACAAAATGTTGATTATACCCTGGTGGTACAGTGGTTAAGTGCTCAGCTGCTAACCGAAAGGTTGGCGGTTTGAACTCAGCAGCTACTCCGAGGGAGAAAGATATAGCAATCTGTTTCCGTAACGATTACAGCCTTTGAGACCCTATGGGCAGTTCTACTCTGTCCTACAGGGTCGCTATGAGTTGGAATCGGCTCAAGGGCACATAACAACTACATAATCACTGATATTTAAGTATCGGAAAAACTAAAACTAGATAGAGCTAGGATATAAAATGAAAGAATTAAATTTAAAATTTCAGTAACATTTTTTAAAAGAAATTTACAGATATTTTGCTTTTAGAGCATTGCTTTCTTTAAAAAGAGAACTGCTCCCTCAACTAGGATACAGACTAAGTCACAGTCAATTACTCAATTTTAATAGCTTATACCTCTCTGGGATGGAATAACTGCAGAAATCCTTCTATCTACTGCAACTGGGATAATGGTTGGTAGATTCAATGGCATCACTAGGGTTGGTGTCACCCAGTGCAGTAACTCATGGTGCCATCCCTCCCCCGTCGGAGGGGCTGGCCAGAGAACATTCCTGGTAGGTGGAGTCTCATGTGGCCCCAACCCTCTGTCCCTGCCTCCCACAGCTCCCGCAGCTCCCCGCAGCTCCCCACCTCTCCCATTGGCTAAGGTAGAGACCTTCCTCTTTGCCAATGGTGGGCACCGTGGCCTGGCCACCTGCACCCTGACTGGCGGGTGATGGGGGAAGTAAAGAGTTACACACTAGGTGATGGATGACACTAACCCTAGTGATGCCACTGCCTTGGCAGCCCCGCCCCCTGCAGCATCAGCCCTCCCGCCACCACCACTGTGGATCCAGGGGTCATTTTGGTGTCACCCCCTCTGACTGTCAGGGGGTGTGGTCTGCACCCCCCACACCTCCTAGTGGCACCACTGGGTAGATTAATAGAAAATGTCAGTTAAAGTATGGGATCATTAAAAAATGACACATACAAACACATCTTAAACATCTTTTATAATAAACCATGAAAAAAGGAAATTCATTGCCAATATTTTCACATAGGTCAAGGCTATTTCTTCAAGTACAAGTCTACTGATTGTAGTTCAAAGATGTCTTTCCTGGATAAACCACACTCATAATGTATAATCTATAATTTCCTATTTGCGCTACTTGAGGTTGAGAAAAAACTCAACGTGAATCAACCCAAGCGTAAACTCCTTCAGTATTTTTAAACATTTTTTTCACCAGCTTTTAGAGTTGCTTCTTTACCATCTGTGATGGTTAAGATTGTGTGTCAACTTGGCTGGGCCATGTTTCTCAGTGTTTATATGTGATCACTCCCATAATGGATCTGCTGTGGGTAGCCAATCAGTTGAAAGGGAGTTTCCTTGGGGATATGGCCTGCATCTGAATATAAGCAGACGTTCTGGCTTTTTTGCGCTCTGGATCCTGTGGTTGCCTTCTGCTCATGTGACCTCCGGTTCTTGGGACTGGAGTTATCAGCTTATCTGTCGATCTTGGGATTCACTGATCTTCACAGCCTGTGAGCGGGAACCCTGCTCTCCAACTTGCTGATCTTGGGTTCACCAGCCCCTGCAGCTACATGAATCAAGAGAAGCTTCTATCCTGATCCACGGACATGGGACGTTCCGGCCTCTACAATCACATGAGCCATGTCCTTGATATAAATCTCTCTACATATATATTTATACGCTTTACTGGTTTTGCTTCTCTAGAGAACCCAGCCTAAGACACCATCCAAGTCATAAGACAGCAAGGTCTTATGAAAACTTGCCTTTATTTAGTCTTTCCAAAGCATTCAACTTAATCATCATAGAAACAAACATCTTTCCTTTCACAGACATGTTTCATCAGTTTATGTATTACTTAGTGAAATTATATAATTATTGTAACAGGTAAAACTGGGATAAGCAAAATTGAGAGCACAGCCAATCACTTAAACATGCATACAACTCAGTGACAGAAGTCTCAGACTCCTGGAGCACACTGAAACAGCCAACAAGCCAGAGTGCTCAACAGGGAGTAGGCATAAGTCAGTACGTTCACCAGAGAGAATGGAAAGAACTGGCGATCCAAGGAATCACTTAGGTTGTTAAGCGAACTTCCATTGTATTATAAAAAGAAGCCAGTTGTGTTCTAAAGGCTAACCACTAACTTGAAAGGCTACTTCCAGGCAAGGTTAGTCTTGTAAGGGGAAAGGTCAGTTAAGTCTCTAGGGGTCGGGGGGAACTTCTCTGCCTTTCTGATTAAAGCTTGAAAAAGGAAGCATACAGTGCTATCTATATAGCCTAGGGTTATCCCCAGAGTTTAATTTCCAGTATTTACACTCGACAATAATCCCTACTATACAAGCTGGTAGAAAAATTCCTGGCCTTCAGCAGCCCACTTACAAGAAAACTGACCTAAACATGTACAAATAGAACCCTCCTACCCACCACTTAAAGAAGACACTGCTCCACACCTACGCAAGACCATTACAAATTGGCACCAGAATACTGAATCCAGCCCACAGATTTATTTTTTATTACTATTATTTTCATCTGGAGATTTTTAGGTATGGCATTCATGTTCTAGTTTGCCACACTGTCCCTATTTCCTATGGGTTAACTCTCCTGACCCCAATGTATACGCCACTGAACCCCCACTGATACATACTTCCACCATAACCAGATTCTGTACGGAAACTCTGGTTAATCTGGCAACATCAGGAGTGTTCTGAGAGAGAGGGCATTCACTTTGTCAGAAGCACCCAATTACAGCACTAAAGAAAAGGCCACAGTTAAGTTACCATGGAGAAACAGAAATGACTGAGAGCCTAAGGTTCAAAAACTTTGGCATGAATAAGAACCATGCTGGAATTTTGTGTAAAATGCAGATTTCTGGGGCCCTATCCCTCCAGATTCTGAATCGACAGGTCTGGGAATGGAGACACAGGAATCTGCATTTTAACAAACATCTAAAGTGATCATAATGCAAGGGGTGCAACAATAATATTAACAACCATCTTGAGGCCCCCAAGCATAGTGCTGAAGTATTGTCTAGCGTTCCTAAGTGCAAGAAGGCTGTGATGTGCCTTATGGGGAAAATACGTACGACAGATAAGCTTCATTAAGACATAAGTTATAGTGTGGTTGACCGTTGAGTTCAATGTTAATGAATCAATATACATTAAATAAGGTGTCTTTTAAAAAATATATATATATAAAATTATACATTGATTGGTTGTAAAAAATGTTCTGACCAGAAGCTTGCAGGAACCTAATTCTGTATTTCCCCTAGGAACAATGGATCAGTACTGACTAATTCAGTGTTGGTGGTAACTTTATAGACCATATCAAAACCCCATTGTCGTCAAGTTGATTCCAACTCATAGCGACCCTATAGGACAGAGTAGAAATGCCCAATAGGGTTTCCAAGGAGCAGGTGGTGGAGAATAATGAGAATCGTCTGTATATATATAATGTGAATTCTGGAACGGCATAATCCAAAATGTCAACAGTATTATTTCTAGGAAGTGGGATTGTGTGTGTGTGTGTGTGTGTGTGTGTGTGTGTGTGTTTATTCAATTTCATTTGTTTTGCTTTATTTTGCTTATCTGTATATTCTAAATTTGAAAATTCAACAAGTTTCATTTTTCTTTTATTTAAATTATTGGTAGAAAAAAGACTAGTCCCCAGAGACTGTACTTTTTTTTTAACTTTTGTTTTCTGTCTGGGTACAGTCAGAGTAAAATCCTGATCCAGAGGATCCAAAGTCTTCAATAAACAATGTAAATAAAGGCAAGTTAACCAAACTGGACTACCTCAAGAGAAGAATGGTACACATTTCTAACAATGACATTTTCTCACAAATTCAGGTTTACAAGCAATTTTTAGCCCTTGGATTCAACTGGGGGGTTTAGTTTCAGAAGTTTTATTATTTGTTTTTACTAATCTTTTTTCTTAGCACAAAAATAATGTACTCATTATAGAATAATTTTAAAATGCAGATGTACAAAAAATGCATATAATGCCACTCAACCAGAAAAAAAATAACCATTTTAAGACTAAGATATACTACTTTAATATCTTTGTGTGTATATATTTTTTTTATTGTACTTTAGATGAAGGTTTACTAAGCAAATAGTTTCTCATTAAACAGTTAGTTAGTAAACAGTGTTGGAGGTCCTAGTCAGAGCAATTAGGCTAGAAAAAGAAATAAAGGGCATCCAAATTGGTAGGGAAGAAGTAAAAGTATCTCTATTTGCAGATGATATGATCTTATACACAGAAAACCCCAAAGAATCCACAAGAAAACTACGGACTAACAGAAGATTTCAGCAAAGTATCAGGATACAAGATAAACATACAAAAATCAGTTGGATTCCGCTACACCAACAAAGAGAACCTCAAAGAGGAAATCACCAAATCAATACCATTTACAATAGACCCCAAGCAGATAAAATACTTAGGAATAAATCTAACCAGAGACATAAAAGACCTATACAATGAAAACAACGAGTCACTACTGCAAGAAACCAAAAGAGGCCTGCATAAGTGGAAAAACATACCTTCCTCATGGATAGGTAGACTCAACATTGTGAAAATGTCAATTCCACCCAAAGTGATCTACAGATACAATGCAATCCTGACCCAAATTCCACCGGCATTTTTTAATGAGGTGGAGAAACAAATCACCAACTTCATATGGAAAGGGAAGAAGTCCCAAATAAGTAAAGCATCACTCAAGAAGAAAACCAAAGTGGGAGGACTCACATTACCGATTTTAGAACCTATTATACCGCCATGGTACTCAAAACAGCCTGATACTGGTACAACAACAGATACACAGACCAATAAAACAGAATTGAGAATCCAGACATAAACTGATCCACCTATGAGCAGCAGATATTTGACAAAGGCCCAAAGTCCATCAACTGGGGCAAAGACAGTCTCTTTTAACAAATGATACTGGCATAACTGGATATCCATCTACAAAAAACTGAAACAAGACCCATATCTCACACCATATTGCACAAAAACTAACTCAAAACAGATCAAAGACTTAAATATAAAATCGAAAACGATAAAGATCATGGAAGAAAAAATAGGGAGAACGCTAGGAGCCCTGATACATGGCATAAACACAATACGAACCCTAAGTAATAATGCACAAGAACCAGAAGAGAGACTAGACAAATGGGAACTCCTAAAAATAAAACACTTATGCTCATCAAAAGACTTTACCAAAAGAGTCAAAAGACAACCTACAGACTGGGAAAAATTTTGGGCTACGACAAATCTGATCAGCGTCTAATCTCTAAAATCTACGAGATACTGCAAAACCTCAACAACAAAAAAGACAAATGACCCCATTAAAACATGGGCAAAAGATATGAACAGGCACTTCACCAAAGAAGATATTCAGGCGGCTAACAGACACATGAAAAAATGCTCATGATCATCAGCCATTAGAGAAATGCAGACCAAAACTATAACGAGATATCATCTCACCCCAACAAGGCTAGCATTAATCCAAAAATCACAAAATAATAAATGCTGGAGAGGTTGTGGAGAGACTGGAACACTTATACACT
>NW_004443995.1:5530580-5531929 GCF_000243295.1 Trichechus manatus latirostris
ACTGGACTGTGGGACATAAAGTGATACTCGTGAGGAGTGTGCCTCTTAGTTCAAGTTGATACAAGAGACTAAACAGGCAGCTTCTGTCCGGAGGTGAGATGGGAAGGCAGACAGGGTTAGGAGCTGGCTGAATGGACATGGGGAATCAGGGGTGGAAAGAAGGAGTGTACTGTCACAGTATGGGGAGAGCAATTAGGGTCACATAACAATGTTTGTATAAATTATTCTATGGGAAAAAATTTAAAAAAAAAAAATAGTACACATATTGTTTTATGACAATGGTTAACAACCCCACAACACGTCAACACTGTCGTTTCTCAACCCCAGGTTCCCTATTACCAGCTTTCCTGTCCACTTCTGCCTTCTAGTCCTTATCCCTGGACTGTTGTGAGCCCTTAGTCTCATTTTGTTTTATGGGGCTGTCTAAATCTTTGGCTGGATGGTGAACCGTGGGAGTGACTTCATAACTGAGCTAAAAGGGCATCCAGGGGCCATACTCTCAGGGTTTCTCCAGTCTCTCTCAGGCCAGTAAGTCTGGGTTTTTTTCGTGAGTTATAATTTTCTTCCACATTTTTCTCAAGCTCTGTCCAGCACCCTCTGTTGTGATCCCGGTCAGAGCAGTCAGCGGTGGTAGCCGGCCACCCTCTAGTTGTACTGGACTCAGTCTGGTGGTGGCTGTAGTACTTGTGGTCCGTTAGTCCTCTGGAATAATCTTTCCCTTGTAACTTGTTTTCTTCCTTCTCCCTTGCTTCCAAAGGGGTGAGAACAGTGGAGTATCTTAGATGGCTGCTCACAGGCTTTTAAGACCCCAGACGCTACTCACCAAGGTAGAATGTAGAATACAGTCTTTATAAGGTGTGTTATGCCAGTTTAGCTAGATGTTCCCTGAGACCAGGGTCCCCACAGTCCTCTGCACAGCCATTCAGTCCCTCAGCGAGTTTGGATGTCTCTATGGAGCTCCCATGACCTTTTCTTGTACAAGTTGTGCTGGCTTCCCCAGTATTGCATACTGTCTTACCCTTCACCAAAGTTACCACTTATCTATTGTTTATTTAGTATTCCCCCCAACCCCCCGGCACCCCTCTCATCCTTCGTAACCAACAAAGATTGTTTACCTGTGTATAAACTCTTTCATGAGTTTATATGGTAGATGTTTCATACATTATTTGTCCTTTTGTGATCGACTTATTTCACGCAGCATAATGTCCTCCAATTTCATCCATGTTATGAGATGCTTCACAGATTCATCATTCTTTATTGTTGCATAATACTCCATTGTGTGTATGTACCATAGTTTGTTTATCCATTCATCTATTGATGGGCATCTAGGTTGTTTCCATCTTTTTGCT
>NW_004443995.1:5533284-5556589 GCF_000243295.1 Trichechus manatus latirostris
CTCATTTGTGTCTGCTTTTTTTTTCAACTCCTGGATAGATCTGAATATTAGACATTTGAATTCCCTATCAGGTAGTTCTAGTGCCTTTTCTTCCACTGGAAAGTCATCTGGTGTTTTATTTTGGACACCTACTGGAACTATCCTGTCCTGTTTTTGTAAATGTTTTGATATTGTCTGCTGTCTTCAGGGTATTAGGTAGTTATTTTCCTCGTTTATTGATTGTAGATTTGTTAAATCTTGCTTTTTTGTTTTACTTGGTTATGTCTGAGCAGGCAGGCTGTGTGTTCTTTGTTGTTTGCTCATCTGTGGGCATGATACTTTTTGCCTCCTTCTCCAATTGGCAGGGTCAGTCACTCAGATATGGTACAGCAGGGCAGGGCTAGCTGAAGAGGAGTTGCTGGGATGAGTTGTTTGTGGCACTTACTAGGGCTAACAGGGCAGGCAGGGAATCAGTGCAGGGCAGGTTCTAGTAGGCCGTGCCTATGCTACTTGGGGGTCTGATGTTCAGCACATGGTGCAGGTAGGCAGGATGGAGGTGGGAGATTGTGATGTGTGGAGCTAAGATGGGTTTGTGAAAGAGGAGAGAGAGGAGAGAGGAACAGGAGCCAAAAACATACAAACAAACAAAAAAGAGTGCTAAGAGAGCTTGCCATTGGAGTGGAGAGATGAGAGACTGAGAAATGGAAAAAAACAAAAAGGAGAAGAAGAAAAATAAATAAATAAATAAATAAAAATTCAAAACAGAAAAGAAAAGCCCCCAGGGATCACACCGCTGCAGCTGCAAGGTCTGGAGAAGTTGTTCCCAGGCTGTGAAGTACAGCCTGGCTAGAAGGGGTTAGACGTGTCACTTAGCACCAGGTATTCAGGAGACAGAAAGAGAAGTATACAGAGACGAGAAACTGAGTAATGAAGAAAGTTAAAAAGGGAAAAAGAGAGAAAAGAAAATAAAACAAACAAATAAAAAAAAGAACAAGAAAAACAAAAAAAAACAAGAAAAAAGAAATTTTCTCAGGGATCTCTCTGCACATCTGCACATACTGAGGTGGTAGGTCCCAAGCCGCGCAGTACTGCCCAGCTAGAACGGACTCCCAATTTGAGAAAAGGAAAAGAAAACAAACAGATCAAAACAAACAAACAAAAGCCCCAGGATTCCACCAGTGTGAAAGCACAGGCCGGAAAGCAGTTTCACATTCGAACGGCATTTTGCAGCCTTTCAGGAAGATGCAAAGATGGTGCACGGAGCTAGGTATTTGAGAGCAAGGAGGGGGAGGTGGTGAGAGGTATGGAAGGAATCAAAAGAAGCAGGAAAAAGCAACACCAACAGCCAACAAATGGCACTCAGGGAGCCCACCAGTGCAGGCGGGTGGAATCCAAGCAGCACTGGGGTGAAGCCCGTGCTTCCTGGCCAAGAGACTGTGGCTGCAGGAAGCAGAGGAGGCCAAGTGTGGGTGAAGAAGTGTGCGGGGTGGGAAAGCATATATCACTGGTTACCAGTTGTTCTGTCTCCTGCTGGAAGCTCTGTGAAGCTACTTTCTCATACCCTCTGTTCACTGATCTCCGAAAGGCGTCCAAGATGGCGGATCCTTGCTGCGTTAGCTGATGGGGGACTTCTGCATGTATCTCTCCTCACTCTATGTTCTCTGTCAGTTTCTTATTCCATCTGGTGCTTGGCTGAGTTCTTTATTTCTTCATTTGATGCTTAGGGTTTCAGGGCTGACGTTTTCTCTGTTTGTCTTAGTTTTTCGGATCTTTGCTGTGGAGGGATGGCATGGTGCTTCTCTCAATAGCGCCATGTTGGCTGGAAGTTCCGTGTGTATATTTTCTAGTTCATATGGTTATACTAAGATGGGCTCACAAAGCACATACTGCTTTCTAAAATAGATATATGCTTTTCCTTAACAATACATGTCATTTTAATTGCATATTTAGCATTAAATATGTTTATTTAACCAATCTGCTAATGTTTGGATATTTAGTTTGATTCCAGATTTTCAGTGTCATAAACAGTGGCAACATTCTTTTAATTAAATATTTTAATATAGTCTTGATTTTGTTCTTCAGTTAAAATCCCAGAAGTGGAAATACTGGCTCAAAGGGCAAGCACATTCATTGTTAGTTGTTGTTAGGTATATGCTGGCAAGTTGGTTCCAACTCATAGTGACCCTATGTAGAACAGAACGAAACACTGCCCAGTCCTGCGCCATCCTCACAATCATTGCTATGTTTGAGCCCATTGTTGCAGCCACTGTGTCAATCCATCTCGTTGAGGGTCTTCCTCTTTTTCGCTGACCCTCTACCTTACCAAGCATGATGTCCTTCTCCAGGGACTGGTCCCTTCTGATAACATGCCCAAAGTACATGAGACAAAGTCTCACCATCCTTGCTTCCAATGAGCACTCTGTCTTCTTCCAAAACAGATGTGCTCTTTCTTCTGGTAGTCCTTGACATATTCAATATTCTTTGCCAACACTATAATTCAAAGGCATCAGTTCTTCTATAGTCATCCTTATTCAATGCCTAGCTTTCACATGCATATGAGTCAACTGAAAATACCATAGCTTGGGTCAGGCACACCGTAGTCCTCAAGGTGACATCTTTGCTTTTTAACACTTTAAAGAGGTCCTTTGCAGCACATCTGCCCAACGCAACACATCGTTTGATTTCTTGACTGCTGCTTCCATGGGCGTTGACTGTGGATTCAAGTAAACTGAAATCCTCAACAACGTCAATATTTTCTCCATTTATACTGATGTTGCTTGTTGATCCAGTTGTGAGGATTTTTGCTTCTTTATGTTGACATGTAATCCTTACTGAAGGTTGTAGTCTTTGATCTTCATCAGTAAGTGCTTCAAGTCCTCTTCACTTTCAACAAGCAAGGCTGTGTCATCTGCATACCTCAAGTTGTTAATGAGTCTTCCTCCAATCCTGATGCTGCATTCTTCTTCATATAGTCCAGCTTCTCGGATTATTTGCTCAGCATACATACTGAATACATATGGTGAAAGGATACAACCCTGATGCACACTTTTCCTGATTTTACAACACACAGTATCCCCTTGTTCTAAAGACTGCCTCTTGGTCTATGTACAGGTTCCGCATGAGCACAATTAAGTGCTCTGGAATTCCCATTCTTTGTAATGTATCCATAATTTGTTATGATCCACACAGTCAAACGCCTTTGTGTAGTCAATAAAACTCAGGTAAACATCTTTCTGTAAAGATTACAGCCTTGAAAACCCTAAGGGCAGTTCTACTGTCACATGGCATCACTATGAGTAGAAAACTGACTCACTGGCACTCACCAACAACAATAGGCCTCTATATTCAACTCAATGATCTTTGTTTAGATTATTACTGTGGATTCATATTTGACATCTCCAAATATTTAGCGTACAGACATTGGCTTCCCCACTAAGAACTTCCAGACTAAGGACCAAAAAGCAGTTGCAACTGAGTTAACTCCAATTCCTAGAGACCCTATGCGTGCCAGAGTAGAACTGTGCTCCAAAGGGTTTTCAATGGATGACTTTCTGGAAATAGATCACCAGGCCTTTCTTGCGAGGTGCCTCTGGGTAGACTTGAATCTCCAACCTTTCAGTTAGCAGCCAAGTGCAATAACAGTTTGCACCACTCAGGGACATCACACTAAGGACCGAGGTAGCCTTTTCATAGTAACTGCCTAATAATGGTGATACAAGAATGAATTAGATGATACAGGCTTTTAAAGTGCTGTAGCTCAGTGACTAAAAAAAAAAAAAACCTAAACCCACTGCACTTGAGTCAATTCCAACTCATAGTGACCCTACAATACAGGGTATAACTGCTCCATAGGGTTTCCAAGGAGCAGCTGGTGGATTTGAACTGCCAACCTTCTGGTTAGCAGCCAAAGGCTTAACCACTGCGCCACCAGGGCTTCAGCTCAGTGACTAGCACATATTAAACGGTCCATAAATGTTGTTTACTATTAGTGTTCTATTATAAATAACATAATATTAACATGGCATAACAAAGACTTAAATACCAGCTACTTCAATTCTCTATTTTTTTTTTTGGGGGGGGGGGTAGATAAGGAAACCAGGGTTTGCAAAGCCAGACCTAGGACTCAGGTCTCCTTGATGCCAGTCTGATACTCTTTCTCTAACACTATTTTGTCTGTTGATAGGTTTTCTACTTTCAGACTGGAAGCTAGAGACACCTCAATTCTCACAATTATACTTAATCAGAGCAATCTGCAGTTTGAGATTTAAGTCTACATGCTCAAAATATACTTGGTTTATGGACATCTGCCTGGTTAAATAATAATTCTCTAAAGCATATATTTTAAGTTGCAGTCTAAAAGCAAATGGGTTTAAATCCACCTCAGAATATGTTGAAGGATTGATTATAAATCTCTACCCTGATAGTTTCTGATTTCATTAGACAGAGGGCATGAAGACTAATAAAAAATGCTCATACATCCGTCACCACGGATTGTGCATAATCCACTGATGTAAAGTACAACTATGGCACCATCTCTGAAATGACAGGCGAAACAGAAGAATTTCCACTCAGAACTCCCAGAGGCTATCTGTCTTGATTTCAGGGTAAATGGGCTTTCCCTAATAACCTAAATCACAAACAGAATGACAGTTAAAAAACCCTGGACCAAATTTTACTAGTCTATTTGTGCAGGGGCTGGCCAGGCCTGGTCACATGCTATATGATCAATAAATAATTACGAACGGATTGGTAAACAGGTCTACGGGCATACTTCAGGGATTTTCAGAACTAATTTTTCTAGGCACCTACATAATTGGAAGTCACAATGTGTGTGTTCCAGTGAGCTAAAGGGAATACACACGTGTAATATGCCACAAAAAAAAAAAAAAAAAAAAAAAGCCCTTAAACTGGCTCCTTCATATAAGGCCCCAGCCCTGTAATGGGTAGCTTGTACTTACCTCTGCTGACCCCTTTCGGGCTACAATTAGTACCAACAGTGTTGCATTCACCTGAGAAAATACCAAGATAAAATGCCGGCAGGTGTTTTCTAACACAGAAAGAGAGGTAGTCCTCATCCCAGTCCTCCAAGGAAACTGCCACTCACGACACCACAATCACCAACACATGCCCCTGAAGAATGGGAGGAGGCTGATGCTCAACCTGCGCTCTCCAACTCTCAGGAAATGGCTGCCCTCCACATCACTCCTATTCCAAAAAGCCATCATCACCTGCCTCCTCCTGACCTGACTCAGGAGTTAGAATCCTTACCTAGCCGCGGGATGTGAGGGTAGGAGGAGCCTCCCATTATGCTGCCTGAAAGTGCTCCATTGTTTTAAGGAGTGTTTACCAATCTTCCTCCAGGAGGCCTCTGTACCTCTGGATGTCTGAGGTGGCAGGAGACAGGGGAGTGGGAAAAGGAACAGTATTGCCTCCATGGAGCCCAGACACAGAGGGTAGGTTTGAAGAATTGGCTTAAAACTCAAAATCCTGTTAAATGAAGATATTTGTGGGACTATCTTTTAATCCACTTGATGAATAAAGGATTCAACAAATGAAAATGGATTAGGAAGAAACAGAGTTTGGGAATTAATGGCAATTCAAGACTATGGTAATTCAAGACAGCAACTATAAACCTAAGGTGGAAAAAGGGGGAGAAAAATCAAACTCTGAGCCTGAAAAGTCATCCCGGTTTAAGCAAAATGGCAAAACCAAGGGAAGATACAGACCAAACAATAGCAAAATTGTTATGCAATGCTCAACCTCCACTTTTTTGAAAAGCAATTAAATGGCAGCACTGAATTATGCAATGCCACACATCACATACTCTATGTACCTTCCATATGAATTACCAGTAAAATTTACATTTTCAATTTTGTAACCTTGTTATATAGTCCTATGTGTATTTTCTTATTCTTGCTTTCTTCATCTCATTCCCTTTTTCTTTACCTGTCTCTCAGGAGATCCAGATTCTGGTCCACACTCTGTCCCTGTAGACATAATTTACCTAAGTATCATGGGCCTCCATTTATTCAGTAGAATCTACTCTGCACCGGGTTCAATGCTAGGTACAATGACTACGACACTGTAACTGAAAAGTCAAACATAGTCCCTGTCCTTATGGAGCTCAGAGTCTATAAATTGAGGGGTTAGCTATGAAATCAACAGCCCCTTTCTGTTCTCAAGTTTTTGACTTTACTATTCTCCCTCTTTGTTCTGATTCTCATGGAACTAACTTGACTTTTTTCATTTTCATTATTAATCATCTTTAACACACACACACACATACCCGGGAAAGCAGTGAGTGCCATGTGAAAATTTTATTCTCTAACATAGGGACTTAGTCAGGCTGGTTCACAAGGCAAAAACAGGAAAATGCAGTAGAAGGATTCTACAACAATCAAGGCCTCAGAAAACTGCATACCAGCACTGTTTTGGATGAACACAGAATGTGAGTAAAGCTTATGGAAAAAACGGGCCAGGAAGAAGAGGTGAAAGCATAGCCTGCTCCTCCTCCTCAAAAACTGGAACCTGATCCTCTGAAAGGCTGGTCACTGGGTCATTCAATCCTGATTGCTTAATGAAAGTGTACAAATCAGCACATATTATGCCTGAGCATTCCAAATGTCCCTAATTATGACCAAGTAGATGAAGGCCTTAAAAAATCACACTTCCCCATATTTGAAAGGGTTGCTAACACATCATTAATTAAACACCTCAGCTCCCAAATACATTAGAAACATGATAATTATCTTCATACAAATTTTGCTTTATAACACTTGAAATGCTTCAAACCCTAGGATGACAACAGAATACAGACAAAAACACCACACATTAAGGCTCCTGTCCATTACTATGCTGCTAGAGATCAAAGTTAAGACCATCCCCACCAACCTGGGAATAAGGAGCATTAACAGTACCAAGAAGGAAATACAACAATTATCATTATCCTTATAATATCAGCAGTCCTAACTTTTCTTGAGTCATTTCTGTATGTCACATTCTGTGCTAAGGGCCTTTTACATGCCCCAAGCTCAGACAGACTGAGTGACTTGCCAAAGGTCACCCAGCCAGGACGTGTCAGAGCAGAGAAGTGAAGCCAGGTCTGTCTTGGCTCAAAAGCCTATGCTGTTAATCACTGCAGTATCACCAAAGAGGAAATGTCAGGCAGGAAGGGAAAGGAATTGGAAATTGCAAAAATCTTTATTTTCCCAGAGCATAGTTTACAAGATTAAAAATGGGTGGAAACACAGAAGTTGACTGCTGAACCACTAGAGAAGTCCAAATGAAATTCCAAAGAATTCCCCAAAAAGGTATCAGAAAAACCGTCTTCTTTCCCAAGGCTGGTAAAATTAAAGCAAGAAGAAATGGTGAGGCTGTGGCATGAGGAAAAAGTGATTTGTCAAAAAGGTGCCTAGTCAAGGACAGGAAATGGAGCCATAGGGTATCTACTTTTTATCCAGTCATCCAACAAACAGGTATTACATGCTTACTGTGCATGCCCCTTTAACCCCCAGTAATGGTACCTAGCCTCCATATGCTGGAGAGAAACCACAAAACCCTAAATGAGGAAAAGAACCTGTGTACAGAAGCTGTGAAGAGGAAATGTACAGGGCTGATAGGATGGACTCCAAGATAGGATCTACACCTCTAGTATTCAACTCTTATGAAGGCTCTTGGAGTCTGAAGTGCAGAGATTACCAAAGCAAGACTTCTCAAGCTGAGAACTACCCAATCCTTAACTCAGTTGTACTATAGTGAGAACAGTACTGAGTTCAAAGCACTGAGTTCTAACAATTCCTCTTCAATAACTGAAAACTCAGAATCTTTCTTAGAAACTCTTTCCCAAGAGCTGGAAAAATAAGAAGCCATCCTAGAAAGAAAGACCATGTTAAGGCAAGGTTCTCAGGCACTAGCAAAGAACAGTTCTGGAATCTTATAACTCCAGCCCCTCCAAGAACAAGTTAGGGCCAGCACTACTGAAGAAGTCTCAACATGACCCTGCCTCATCTCGGAAGAGCACAAAAGTAAAAAATATGCCATGGCCTAGTGGAGCCAGACAAATCTGAATTCAAACCCAGCTCTGTCACCTAAGTCTCTAACTTTAAGCACAGTACTTAACCTCTTTTGATGCCAATTTTCTCAGTTTCAAAGCACGGATATAATAACCTTCATCTTACTGTTATCTTGCGAGCATTACATGACAGTGTCTTCTCCACCCAAGACTGACGATCCACAATCCCTCAGCTGAGGCTCCTGGAACTTCTTCTGATTCAGCCCTTGGATGTCCAGTTCCCCTCAATCCTTGCCCTTCCTAAAGGCTGGCTGTTCCCTTTTCCTATGTTCTCACAATAAAGTTCCTACTACCTGAGGTCACAGAAGTGTAGCCATTCTTTGCAACCAAAGATAAGGCAGGTAGGAAGCCTCCGCCCACCTGTGAAACAGGCCAGGAGGACAGAGAATCAATCATTCACCAAGCTGTTTTCTAGGACTTCAGTGAACAGATCAGTGGGAGAAATGACATGATCCATCTGGCTGAGAAAGCCTCAAGATGACTCTCACAGACCCAGGCCACTGACAGAAACAATTAAGGAAAATAAAAACCACCCTGGCTATGAGAAGTATATGGTATCTTTGAGAAGTTCCATGAAGTTAAACATCTAATAAAGAACACAAGCCCTCTTACCTTTGCCACCATTTATAGCCTCCTTTAAGGGGAAAGAAAACACTGCTCTAACATTTCACAACTAGACCAATAAGCAACATCATGATAAACAGAGAAAGTATTGAAGTTGTCAAGGATTTCATTTTACTGGATCCACAACCAACGCTCACAGAAGTAGCAGTAAAGAAATCAAATGACGCATTCCATTGGACAAATCTGTTGCAAAAGACCTCTTTAAAGTGTTAAAAAGCAAGGATGTCACTTTAAGGCCTAATGTGTACCTGACCCAAGCCATGGTGTTTTCAATTGCCTCATATGCATGCGAAAACTGGACAATGAATAAAAAAGACCAAAGAAGAACTGACACCTTTGAATTATGGTGCTGGCGAAGAATATTGAATATACCATGGACTGCCAGAAGAACAAACAAATCTGTCTTGGAAGAAGTACAGCCAGAATGCTCCTTAGAACCAAGGACGGCGAGACTTTGTCTTGCATACTTTGGACATGTTATAAAGAGGAATCAGTCCCTGGAGAAGGACATCATCCTTGGTAAAGTAGAGGGTCATCAAAAAAAAGGAAGACCCTTAACAAGATGGACTGATACAGTGGCTGCAACAACGGGCTCAAGCACAGCAATGACTGTGAGGATGGCCAGGATTGGGCAGTGTTTCATTCTGTTGTATACAGGGTCATTACGAGTCGGAACCGACTCAATGGCACCTAACAACAACAAAGAGTTCACAAGACTGAAACAAAGCCAAATGTTGCTAGTTTTTCTTTGAGATGAGTTGTAATTAAGGAATGAAAACACAAAGCAGATTATTCAATCTCCCTCAAAACAAAACAAAGAAAAACTTAAAGCAAAGCCTCCCTCTTCCCCCCACCCAAATACATAATTTAGAAAATGACAGTCTGCATCACTCATGCAAAAGCCATTACACAAAGCCCTTCACCAACACCCACCTTCTCCTGGCCTCCAATCCCACATTAGCTTTTCTGGAGCACCTTTGGGGTCCCTTTCCGTTTATCATTTTATTACCTGGCTTGCAATCCAATTTGTTCCACTTCATGTTTTCTGGCTTAAATATGTGAATTCCATATTCCAACAGGATGGACAATGGGTTTCAGCAGACACCCTAATGTTCATTTCATAGCTACCTACTTCAGTGCCTCTCTCAAATCTGCAGATAGCATAGAAAATTTGTTTACTGTATATTTAAAAGAGGCAGCAGAACAGCACTCCTGCATAAATCAAACCTGGGGAGGGAGACAGGGGTACTCTAACCGGCCAACGCATAATTTATCCAGATTTACTTATTAAGAGACCACTGCTCACCTGGGCTGGAAAACTGTCATTCCTGATAGCTTTTCCTTCAGCCAACAAAAGCAGCAGGCTCACAAGCAACTGCTGGATTAACAAAGTATTCACTTCTCACAGAGGTGAGAGTGAGCAGAAAAATTCAGATCTAAAGCCACTTGTCTGGGTCCATTGAATATGTCATGAGAACTACCTGAGACGACAACACTTGGGTTTCTGTTTTGAACTACACAGTTTTTATCCTAGTCTTTCACTGTACAAGATTCAGTGCCTTCCTGGCATTAAGTGGCAATAGCTCAAGGTGATAAGCAGTGAATCACAACAAACTTCAATGAGTGTTTTCTTGCAGCCTATAAATAAAATCAGAATCTTTGAAGCTAGTAAATCTTCTGAAGTCTGAACATCACAAGGTTATTCATTTTTAAACCTCTGGGATGGGTAGAAACACAATCAAAAGAAACATATCTTATGATTAACAAAATGTTTTAATGCATGAACTCACATTTTAATTGTCAGGGTATTATGCTAAAGACTTGCAGACCTTTAACTTCTCATCCTCTAAATTACAAAAAAAAAAAAAAAAGCTCATTTTCCAATAGGCTTTGAGGAATACAGAGGTGAGCAGCAAAACACCAGCTTCAAGGAAAAGTCAGGATTCTAAATTGTTTTTATATGATGAAATAAAAATGCACAGAATAAATGTAATTCCTCGTTATACCACAAAGAGATTTCAAAACATTTATACAACAAATGGAAAACAACTTTTGAGAGATGTTGGTAATTTTAAGTGGGGGTTTTCAATGTGTTGGGGGTACCTACCCAGACTCTCTTTTCTGAGAACAGCCACCCAACACCCCCAATTCAAGGGTGGAACCCAGCTGTCATTTTGGCATTCGATGAGCCTGGCTGCCCTGCCTTCCACCTTTGTGGGTACTTAACCCAAGCTGAACCAATCAAATTTTCTCCCACAGAAAATTTATAATCAAAATTGTGAAATGCTAAATGTGTTTCTCTAGTTGCTTCAATAACTGGGACATAAACTCTGGGGCTATAGAGCAGCTACGTGCAGCAAAAGCCAGTTTAGTGAAAGAAAGAGAAAACAGACTACAGTGGGGAACTAGCATTCCAATTCTTGGTTTGAGTCCTTCCTGAGGCCAAGGTGACCCTAACTTCTGTAAGATGCCAGAATCCTCTCAATAAATTGCTATTTTTATTTAATCTAGTAGGTTTCTTTAATTCCAATCTATTTCAATCAGAGTTGAAGTAGTACAAGCATGGGATGAAGAGAAGTAATGTTACAATAATCTTTCAGCAAGTGAAAATAAAATAAGATAATCATCAAAACTTAGAGCCAGAAAACCCACTTTGATCATGAAAGATGGAGCTGACATGCCATTTGGGAATTTGATTACTCTTCTGTCATGTATTTATTACAGCATCTTAGTTCAAAATCAAAAAACTTCAAGTTTCTATGTGTCAAATGGGTAATACTTGCCATCCAAGGGTATCTCTTGCAGCCCTCCCTGCACCCAGTCATACTGACACACAGCAAGCATCTCTAGCGTCTCCCCTCAAGTGTTAATTTGCTCATGTTTAGCTTTTTCTCAGAATCCTACAGTGGCTTCCAACTGATTGACATGTAAAATGGAAACTCCCAATAAAGTGTCGCATCCATTAGTTCTGCATTATCTCACCACTGTCATAACCCATTATGCCTAAGCTCACAGTCAGTCTTACAGTGAGTTCTCTTGTTCACCATGCCATGGTCACAAGACTCTCACTCCGAGCTGACAGCATGACACATGCTAGTGCTTCCTCTCAGAAATGGCCGAGGAGGATTCCAGGATCCCAGAGTCTGGACACTTGCCTACCAGTCCTGATTCTTCTATTAACCAGTTATCATTTCATTTAGACAGACCTGATTCCTCTATAAAATAAAACTGCTGGGGCTTGACTGGTGGCTTTCAGCCTTTTTTCTGCCAGAAAACATCTAAGGAGTATGGCAAGAACACACCAACCAAATGAATTACCACAGCAACAAAGGGACTGCATTTTTAATAACATTTTACACTGTTGTTGTTAGGTGCCATCAAGTCAGTTCCATCTCATAGCAACTCTATGTACAACAGAATGAAACACTACCCAGTCCTGCACCATCCTCACAATCGTTGCTGTGTTTGAGCCCATTGTTGTAGCCACTGTGTCAATCCATCTCACTGAGGGTCTTCCTCTTTTTAGCTGACCCTCTACCTTACCAAGCATGATGTCCTTCTCCAGGGACTGGTCCCCTCCTGATAACGTGTTCAAAGTATGTGAGATGAAGTCTCACCATCCTTCGTTCTAAGGAGCATTCTGGCTATACTTCTTCCAAGATAGATTTGTTCGTTCTTTTGGCAGTCCATGGTATATTCAATATTCTTCACCAGCACCATAATTCAAAGATATCAATTCTTTTTCAATCTTCCTTATTCACTGTTCAGCTTACGCATGCATATGAGGTGACTGAAAAGACCAGGGCTTGGGTCAAGTGCACTTTAGTCCTCAAAGTGGTATCTTTGCTTTTTAATACTTCAAAGAGGTCTTTTGCAGCAGATTTGTCCAATGTAATATGTTGTTTGATTTCTTGACTGCTGCTTCGATGGGTATTGACTGTGGATCCAAGTAAAATGAAATCCTCGATAATTTCAATATTTTCTCCATTTATCATATGTTGCTTATTGGTCCAGTTGTGAGGATTTTTGTTTTCTTTATGTTGAGGTGTAATCCATACTGAGGACTGTAGTCTTTGATCTTCATCATTAAGTGCTTCAAGTCCTCTTCACTTTCAGCTAGCAAGGTTTTGCCATCTGCATATTGCAGGTTGTTAATGAGTCTTCCTCCAGTGCTGACGCTGCCTTCTTCATATAGTCCAGCTTCTCAGAAGGATACAATCCTGACACACACCTTTCCTGATTTTAATCCACGCAGTATCCTCCTGTTCTGTTTGAATGACTGCCTTTTGGTCTATGTAGTACGGTTTCTGCATGAGCACAATTAAGTGCTCTGGAATTCCCACTCTTCGCAATGTCATCCATAATCTGTTATGATCCACACAGTTGAATACCTGTGTTTTATTGACTATGCAAAGGCAAACATCTGTCGGGTATTCTCTGCTTTCAGCCAATATCCACCTGACATCAGTAATGATATTCCTCATTTCACATCCTCTTCTGAATCCAGCTTGAATTTCTGGCAGTTCCCTGTCCATGTACTGCTGCAACCGTTTTTTAATTATCTTCAGTAAAATTTTACTTGTGTGTGATATTTATGATATTATTCAATAATTTCCGCATTCTGCTGGATCACCTTTCTTTGGAATGGGTACGAATATGGATCTCTTCCAGTCAGTTGGCCAGGTAGCTGTCTTCCAAATTTCTTGGCACAGATGAGTGAGCACTTCCAGAGCTGCATTCATTTGTTGAAACATCTCAATTGGTATTCCATCTATTCCTGAAGCCTTGTTTTTCACCAATGCCTTCAGTGCAGCTTGGACCTCTTCCTTCAGTACCATAGGTTCTTGATCATATATTACCTCCTGAAATGGGTGAATGTCGAGCATTTCCTTTTGGTATAGTGAGTCTGTGTAGTCCTTCCATCTTCTTTTGATGCTTCCTGCATCGTTCAATACTTTGCCCATAGAATCCTTCAATACTGCAACTCAGAGCTTAAAATTTTTCTTCAGTTATTTCAGCTTGAAAAATGCCGAGTGTGTTCTTCCCTTTTGGTTTTCTAACTCCAAGTCTTTGCACATTTCATTATAGTACTTTGTCTTCTCAAGCCACCCTTTGAAATCGTCTATTCAGCTCAAAAAACATTGTGCATTAAATAATAACAAAAGAAAACAGAGAAAAAAATGCCATAATAACTGAGTAGAATATCCAGAAAGAGACTGTTATTGGCTTGAATGGCATCATGGCAGAAGTAAAGCTAAGCCATGAAGCACAGGAAGGACACAGATCTATGGAAAGGCATGTGCTATTTCACTTAAGCTTTCATATAATTTTGTGTTGTTGTTGACAAATGGGGAAACCTTGGTGGCATAGTGGTTAAGAGCTATGGCTGCTAACCAAAAGGTCAGCAGTATGAATCCACCAAGTGCTCCTTGGAAATCGTATAGGGCAGTTCTACTCTGTCCTATAGGGTCTCTATGCGTCGGAATCGAATCAACAGCAACGGGTTTGGGTTTTTTTGTTGTTGTTGTTGATAAATGGTATTAATAAACCACTGGAAAAAATACATATTAAGAGACTGTACTGGGAAGGAAGAAGAAAGGAACTATTACAAAAATTTACCAAACACTTAATGATAAAGTTCTCTATAATGCAAAGAACAGTACCAGGGCAGGGTACTCAAAGATAATCGGGCATGGTCACTAGTGTCTAATGTCTGCTTTGTTCACATTGTACTCCCAGTGTGTAATGTACTAAGAGCACCTGGCTGAATACTCAATAAATACTTGTTGAAAGAATCAATAAATATATCCCTGCCTTTTAGGACCTGTCATTTTTCAAAAATGGAGACTAAAAGGAGAAGATAATCTGTTGTGCTTTTCCTTCAGGATCCCTAATAAATTTGGCATCAATTTCACTTGTAGGAGTCCTCCTAAAGATGATAGAGGAAAGAATGTAAACCTCACACAATAACCATTTTATACAATAAATGATCAAATCGCACTGTGTTAGCAAGTAAACAAATCTGTCACTTGACTCATTCTCTATGCCAATGCATTAGCTAAGAATGAGCCTTTTCACAGAAAATAAGTCACTCCACAACAGTAAGCCCAAGAACTCTCTGAAATATATATTAATTTGCTTCAGAATGCCACCTCTTAAGTTGATTTTCCCCTCCAACTGCCTCAACCACAGACAATTATGTCACATGCTCCAGCTCCATGTGGTCCAAATGACAAACAGTCCCTTAACCAAATGTATTACCATAGCAACGAAGGGACTACATTTGCCGTTCTCTACCTATCATGGCCGGATCGATTATTTAACACGTCTATGGCAGTAAAGGAGCCCTGGTGGTGCAGTGGTTAAGCACTCACCTGCTAACCAAAAGATTGGTAGTTCGAACCCACCAGCCTCTCCACAGAAGAAAGATGTGGCAGTCTACTTCCGTAAAGATTACAGCCTTGGAAACCCTATGGGGTAAGTTCCACTCTGTTCTATAAGGTTATTATAGGGTTGTTATGAGTCAGAATTGACTCGACAGCAATGGGTTTGGTTTATATTACAGTGACACTGTATAAATGATCATGTTCATTAGCAGCAGGAGTCAGCTCTGAGAAAACCACAAATACCAAACAGCTAAACCGATCACAAAACCAAACACACACTGCTAGATGGTGATGTTAAAGATCACAGTGTAAAAGGAAGGAGGGAAAACAAACTGCTCTTAATTTTAAACTACCACTTTAGAATTATATGAACATACAATCTCTTAGATCTTATTTGGAAAAAAGGAAAACATAAATTTATTTCACACATATAACACACATTATCTAAAGTTGCTAAAAATAGGATAATTAGATGAAAAGATTAGAACGCCAAAGAATGAAATTCATCTTATACTTGTTTTATGGTTTTGGTTTTGGTTTTGGTTCTGTCCCATTTTCTGGCTGATTTCTCCTAAGGAGAACAGGCAGGTGACTGGAAAATTGGATACTGAAGGGAGCGTATGGCAGCTAGCAATCAGCTGAGAGAGCCCTCTCACCCATCCTGGTGAAATCTCCACTGACTTCCCACAGGGAGATCCTGAAACAGAGAAAGACTGAGGTTATCCACTCTGGTTCCGTGAGAAGAGAGAGGTTTTCTCATCAAGAATAACCAGAGACCGAGTTCAGTGCAGGACTCCTGTGACTCACTCTGCGATATACCTCAAACCTTTAAGACCAATACAACTAAAACTAACAATTCTATTTCAAACCATCTCATGAGTTTAACCTAAGTAGAGTCTGGGTTAAAGCGGCCCCCATACCTTGTATCCAAAAATGATCTAGTAATTGAATCAGCACTGAAGGATTAAATCAGCATTGGGCTGCCAAATGGCAAGGGTAAATGGCTTTTTTACTTACTTTGTTTTGTTCTTTCTTGTCACTCCTCAGAAAAGGGAGGAGAGAGAGAAAAAGGGGGTAGCTCTTCAAAAGATTCTAGTATACTGAAAATAGATTACAGTCCGATAATGGAATTTCAGACAAAAAAAAGTTTTTATTTGGTTAAAAATAACGGGTATGGCCCAGAAAGGAAGTCTCTAATTTATAGACAAATTAAAAGGCATATGTAAAAGTTTGAAGACCCCATTCTTATACAGGGCTCCTATGATACTGTTCTAGGTATAGTCTTCTGTGTTCCTGCTTTGCCAAAATTGAGGTTACCACAGCTGTGGTTATCAAGCCTTGATTACAGACTGCAGAGATGACTTAATAATTTATGAGTCCTTCCATCACAGACATTAATTTTTATTCTGATAAATGCAAGAAAACCCCTTAAAAGAATATGATGTACAAGTGGGAAAAAAATTAAAGTTTTAAGAATGAGATAAAATATTATTCATCCAAAATAGCTGTTTCTCCCACAAAATCTATCTTCCCTAAGAAAAGCATCACAAATACTTAAAATGAAATCTAGGGTGGCCTATACACTGCAAATTGCTCCTATACGTGGGTAAATAATCAAGTGAAAAAGCTAAGCATTTACAAACACTTCACAGTGGTATAATTTTAGTTATATATTCATATAAAATAAAAACATGTGCCTTGGGAAACATTTACACAACTAAATGTCTTGCTGATTACCATATAAAAAAGCTTAAGACAGATAACCGCTCACGTCTGACAGTACCTACAACATGAATTATGATTGCTGCTCTGTTTCCATAATTGAATGAATGCCTTTAGACAACTGGACAAATATCTGCCTCTCATTTTCAGTCACTTGACTGTATGCAAATACATGTTTACAATACATTATGGGACCCATGGAGAACAGTGAGTTCTAAGAAAGCTCTTTTGAAGTTTTTGGTCTTCATACTTTTCTAGTCTAATAACTTTGGTTGTCAGTATAATAGAAACAATCCACAAATGACATTTAGAAGCAAACTGAATTTCCTTCTTCCAGCTGATAAGGACTTAATGGCAGATTGTCACAGTACTCACTCTACCTTCTTGCCAACAGTAGACACTTTCATTTGTTACAGATCTAAAAATTAGAATGCCCTATTTTGGTTGCGTAGGAGCCCTGGTGGTGCAGTGGTTAAAGCACTCTGCTGCGAACCTACCAGCCACTCCGCAGGATAAAGATATGGCAGTCTGCTCCAGTAAAGATTTACAGCCTTGGAAACCCTATGGGGTCACTATGAGTCGAAACTGACTCAGGGACAGTGGGTTTGGTTTTTTGGACATTGGTTGACACAAACAGTTTGCACTCAACTAACCTGAAGGTTGGTGGTTCAAACCCACCCAGCAGTGCTGTGAAAGGTAGGCCTGGCAATCTGCTTTATAAAGATTACATCCAAAAAACCCTATGAATCACAGTTCTACTCTGTAACACATGGGGTCGTCATGAGTCGGAGTTGTCTCAACAGCAACAGGTTTGTTTTTGGTTAGTTATGTAAAGTTAAACAATAATGTTACACTTGAACATATTTGCCTTGAATTTTGTTTACTAACTATTTCTACCATATTTATAACTTAAATAATCAATGATTAAAACAACAGAAGTAATATGCACCACAATATTGTTTTTAATAGTAAAAAATTATAAATGTTCAAAATGTCCAACAACTGCAAAGTGATTTCATATGACTATGGACATGCATACAACATACAACTACTAAAAAATGGTACAAGACTACAGTAATCAAAGTAGTTTGGTACTGGCGAAAAGATAAAAAAGATAGACCAGTAAAACAAAACAGAGAGCCCCTGCAATAGACCCCTACTTATACAGTCATGATTTTCAGTACAGACACCAAAGCAATCCAACAGGAGAAGAATAATCTTTTCAACAAGTGGTGCTGGAATAACTGACTATTCATATGGGAAAACTTAGCCTTGACTCCTACCTCACATCATTTACAAAAACAGATTTGAGATGAAATATTGGTATAAATGTAAACATTAAAATGATAAAGCTTTTAGAGTAAAATATAAGAGAATATCATTGTGGCTTGGGGGTAGGCAAAAGTTTCTTAGGTCACATAAATAATCTAAGAAAAAAATAATCAATTCTTTGAAACTAAAAACTTCTATTCATCAAAGACAGGGTTAAGAAAATGAAGCCATCTAAGATACATCTATTGGTCCGATCACATTAGGAGCAAAGGAAAACGGAGAAAGCCAAAGACACAAGGAAAATATTAGTCCAAAGGACTAATGGGCCACATGAGCCACAGCCCCCACTACCTGAGCCCAGAAGAACTAGATGGTGCCCGGTTACCACCACCCACCGCTCTGACAGTGATCACACTAGAGACAGAGCAGGAGAAAAATGCAGAACAAAATCCAAATTCACAAAAAAGTCAGATCAGACTTACTGGTCTGACAGAGGCTAAAGGAACCCCCAAGACTATGCCCCCTAGACACCTTGCTAACTCAGAATGGAAGCCACTCCCAAAGTCCACCTTTCAGCCAAAGATTAGACAGGCCTATAAAACAAACAATAACACACGAGAAGAACATGCTTCTGAGTTCAATCGAGTATATGAGACCAAATGGGCAACACCTGCCCAAAAGCAAAGACAACAAGAGAGGAAAGGACAGGAAAACTAGACATACAGGCATGGAGAACCCAGAGTGGAAAGGTAAAGGGGTAGAATGCTGACATATTGTAGGGAGTGCAACCAATGTCACAAAACAATATGTGTATAAATTTTTGAATGTGAAATTAATTTGCACTGTAAACTTTCACCTAAAATACAATAAAATTATACACACACACACACAAACCAAGAAAAAAAAATTTAATGCCTTTAATATGTAAAAAAGGAGTCTCTGGGTAGCACAAGTGGTTAAGTGCTTGACTACTAGCTGAAAGGCTGACAATTTGAACCCACCCAGAGGCACCTGGTGACCTGCTTCTGAAAGGTCACAGCCTTGAAAATCCTATGGAGCAGTTCTGCTCTGACACACGTGGGGTCACCATGAGTCAGAAGTGACTCAATGGCAACTAACAACAACAACAATATGTAAAAACATTTAAAGCTTGATAAGAAAAACATTAACACGTATATTGAAAGTTGGACAAAGAACATGAAAATATAATTTGTGAAAAAAGAAATATAAATAGCCAAGAAATATATGAAAAATGTTCAAATATTACAATCTATTAACAATTCTAAAAATGTGCTCAGAATAAAGACTAATAGAAACTTTCAAATTTTTTTAAAAAAAGAAAGAAAATGAATAGTTAGTCACAGACTTGGGTGTTAAGATGCACATAACATAATATCTGACAAAGGACTGGTACCCAGATATATAAAGAACTGAAATACTTCAATAATAAAAAGACAAACAACCAAATTTTTTAAAATAGGCAAAGATTTAAACGGACACTTCACAAAAAGAATTATATAAACGGCCAACAAGCACATAAAAAGTGCTCAACATCATTATATACACTAGCCAGAATGATAAAAATTAAAAAGACTAACAACCCAAGGATGTGGAGCAATAGGAACTCTCATACAGTATTGGTGGAAATGTAAAAATAGTACAACAATTTGGAAACAGGTCTGGCAGCTTCTTATAAGAAGCTAAGGCAAATATACATCAACCCTGTGATCAAGAAATTCCATTCCTAAGTATTTACCCAAAAGAAATTTTTAAAAATACACACACACACATACACACATACAGTAAAACCTGCAAAAGCCAGAACCTGTGTTAAGGCAGAAACCTGTCAAAGGAGGAAAACTCAAAAATTTATTTTCCACTAAAATGAGCAATAGAAAAGTGGTAATACTGTACCCTGTCAAAGGCAGAAAACTTATGGGACCCAGAAAAACAAGGTAGTCCCATCGAATTCCAGTTCTCACAGGTTTCACTACATATATATACATATATACACACACATATCTACATATCCACAAAAAGACTTGTAGAAGAATGTTCCCAGCAGCTTTATTCATAATAGGTAAAATACAGAAACAGCCCATGTGTCCATCAACAACAGTAGAATGGAAAAACTGTGGTATACTCATACAATGGAATATTACTCAACAATAAAAAGGAACAAACTACTAAGATATACAACATCATGGATGAATAATGCTGACTGAAAGAAGCAGTACACAAAAGACTATGATTCCATTTATGTGAAATCCCAGAACAGGAAAAACTAATCTATGGTGAAAAATTAGAACAATGGTTGCCTCTGGAGAGGAATGGGGCAGGGATTAACTGTGAAGGGTCCTGAGGGAACTTTCTAGGCTGATGATAAGGTCCTATAATCTATATCATGATGAAGTTTCAGTTACATAGCTGTAGGTATTTGTCAAAATGCAACAAATATACATTGAAAATGTGTGCATTTCATTGGGTGCAAATTTTATATCGAAAGAAAAACTGTAAACAAATATTGAATTCTATTAATGTTAAGAATGCTGAAGTATTTAGGAGAACTATCCTGATGTCTGTAATTTACTTTGAAATGCATCAAAAAATTAAGATGCATTAATGGATAGAGAGCGATGAATAAATGGAAAAATATGTTATAAAATAATGTTAACAGCAGAATCTAGATAGTGGGTATAGTGTGTTTACTGTAAAATTCCTTCAACATTGTTAAATGTTTGAAATCTTTCATGACAAAATGTTGAAAAACAATGTGAGAATATCTGTCATGAAAAGACAGTCAATATATATTGCTAAATATAAAAAGCAGGATACATCCTCAAAAAACTAAATACAGAACTACCATATGACCAAGCAATTCCACTCCTAGGTATATACCGAAAAGACTTAAAGCAGAGACTAAAAAAGAGATGTGTACACCAATGTTCACTGCAGCACTATTCACAATAGCCAAAAGGTAGAAACAACCGAAATGCCCATCAACAGATGAGTGGATAAACAAAATGTGGTACATACCTACAAGGGAATACTACTCAGCCAGGAGGAGAAATGAAATCTTGACACATGCTACAGTATGGATGAAGCTTGAAGACACTGCTGAGTGAAATAAGCCAATCACAAAAAGACAAATATTGTATGACCTCATTTTACATAAAAAGAGAAGAAAAGGCAAATGTATAGAGAACTAAGTTTATTAGTGGTTACCAGGGGCAGAAGGAGCCCTGGCGGTGCAGTGCTTAAAGCACTCAGCTGCTAGCCAAAAGGTTGGCAATTCAAACCCACCAGCCACTCCAAGGGAGAAAGATGTGGAAGTCTGCTTCCGTAAAGACTTACAGCCATGGAAACCCTATGAGGCAGTTCTACTCTGTCCTATCGGGTCACTATGAGTTGGAATCGACTGGACAGCAGTGGATTTGGTTTGCGGTTGGTAACAGGGATGGCACGGAGGGGGAAAAGGGGTTTAATGGTGATGGAAAAATCACATTAATTAAGGGTAGGGTTGCACAGATGATTACTGTAATTACTATCAATTAAGTCGTATACCTGTAAAAAGTTGAATTGGCAAAAGTTTTGTGACAGATATATTTACAATAACAACAACAAAAAAAGAAAAGTAGCTGCTGAGGCTGCTTATGTACAACCAAACACCTCATGGGATTTGCTTCTTTGGTTTAAAGGTCTGGGGTCATGGTTTCACAGGACATCCTAGTTAATTAATAACATGTTTAGTGCCTCTGCTCTACCTCCTAGTTCATTGTGTAGTGTCTAGGGTCTTAAAAGGTTGCAAACGGCCATTTAAGGCACAACAATTGGTCTCTATTCACCTGGAACAACAGAGAAGGAGAGTTAGGAATAGGAGGAGGATGTGGAATCTGTGGCTAATTGCCTCCATGAACAACTGCCTCGTTTGCCATGAGACCAGAACTGGATGATGCCCAGCTACCATTACTGAACATTTTGATCAAAGATTCCATAGAAGACTCCTGATCAAAAGGAGGAAAATGCACAACAGAATTTCAAATTCTCAGACTCTAGACTTTCTGGACCTATGGAGGATGGATGAACCCCTGAGTAAACTACTGCCCTGAGATAATCTTTAAACCTTAAACCAAAAATATCCCCTGAAGTCATCGTAAAAGCAAACAATAGTTTAGCTTAACTAGTAAAAGAGGTCTGCCTTGAGCATCATGCTCTTTTAAGAGCTATCTATACAGGATCAAACTGACAACAGCAACTCAAAGGATTAGATAGGAACCTTAGGGGGCAGTGAGTTTATGTTAATGAGGGAGGAACAACTCAGAAAAGGAGGGTGAGAATGGTTGCTCAACTCGAAGAATGTAATCGATGTCACCAAATGGTACATATATAGAAACTGTTGAATTGGTGTATGTTTTACTGTTTGTATTCTCAACAACAAAATAAAATTTACAAGAAACAAGAAGCAGGATACAAAATAGCATCTATAAGACGATCCTATTTTAGTTTCTTAAAAGGTAAAAATATGCATAGGAGAAGGAATGGGAAGATAACCACAATCAGCACAGTGGTGTGTTTAAGGAATACACTTTAAGTCTACTTCCTGAGGGATAATAAATTATCTACCTGTAAAATAACAAAACACTGACGATCCTTGAATCTACCTAGGCCATCTTAATTGTAATTTTGGATTGAATCACACACATATATTTCACAGTCTCCAACAACAGTCTTTCTGTGTGGGGCAACCTAATGAGAATTTGCCAGATCAGGCTGGGTTTCAAGGTCCCCTTCCATGTGGTTCCACAGCACCTGATATGTATCTCTACCACAGCATTTTCCTACTGTTCTGCAATTGTATATTTTTTCTACGAGATCATAAGCTCCTTAAAGATAAGACATTCAATTTACTACCTCCAGAGATTAGCATAGTATTTGACACAAATGGGACAGTCAATAAATTAATGAATAAAAGAATCAATAAATGAACAAGCAGCCATTTCAAGAGCCCCCAGAAAGGACTTTCAGTTCAGAAATCTCCTTCACCCAGATTTTATTGTAGCTGACATTCAATCACTAGAAACAATTACCTTTGGATTCACTACTGCTTTTACCAGAAAACCATTTTACAATGTAAAAATTCTTCTGAGAAAACCATAACCATCAACACACAAACTCCAGAAGATAAGCTAGATAAATGGGGTCTTCTAAAAATCAAACACCTATGCTCTTCAAAAGACTTCACCAAAAGAGT
>NW_004443995.1:5557890-5583996 GCF_000243295.1 Trichechus manatus latirostris
CTGAAAGAGACTGGAGAAACCCCAAGAGTATGGCCCCCAGACACCCTTTTAGCTCAGTGGTGAAGTCATTCCTGAGGTTCACCATTCAGCCGGGGATTGGACAGCCCCATAAAACAAAACGGGACTAATGAGGCACAGCAGTCCAGGGACAAGGACTAGAAGGCAGAAGGGGACAGGAAAGCTGGTGATAGAGAACCTAAGGTTGACTAAGGACAGTGTTGCCATGTAGTGGGGTTGTTAACCATTGTCATAGGGCAACATGTATACTATCTGTTCAGTGAGAAACTATTTTGTTCCATAAACCTTCATCTAAAGTGAGAATAGCAGCACAACTGGAAGAACGTAATCTACGTAACTGAATTGTACATGTAGAAATTTTTGAAATGGTGTATCTTTGGCTAAGTATATTTTCACCAAAAAAAAAAAAAAAGAGGGGTCCTCCAAGGCCAAGAAAGCAGTGTATTGACATGTCATGGGGTTGTTAACCAATGTCATAAAACAATATGTGTACTGACTGTCTAATGAGAAAATATTTGTTCTGTAAACCTTCACCTAAAGTACCTAAAAAAAGAAAACTTCTTGTGAGAAGATAAAACTTTAACTCACTAAAACCCACTGCATAGATTGCAAGCTGCTTGACGGTAAGAGGAATAGACCATGTCATCACTGGATCCTCAAAGAGTATACCAAGGTCCCTAACAGACAGGACAGGTTTTAAAAATGTGCTCAGTGGAAATCACTTATCAAATTTCTGGCAGGTTATATAAGAAGTTAACATCAGGGGAAGCTGGGTGAAGGGTATATGGGCACTCTCCATACAATTTTGCAACTTTTCTATAAATCTAAAATTATTTCAAAATAAAAAGTCTTTTTTAAATGCTGACAGGAAGTGTCTCAGGCCCCACGTGGAGGGAGGGAGTCAAAAGGAGTAGGAGGTACACAGGAGCACAGAAAACGGAAAAGCCAGACAAATGTCTCCTTCAGCTCACAACCCCGTCCAAGACCAGCCATGTTTTAACCATACTTTCAGTTGTAAGAAAAATATTTGGGCCTCCCAGAAGGTTTCTGCCCAAGAAAGAAAGATAAACCATTCCTTGACCAAACTGATGTTTCCAATCCAGATCATAGCATGTTGAGGGATTTGAGTAGGGGGGAGGCATATCTCTTTAAACGTATTTATATCTACACAAGGAGCCCTGGTGGCACAGTGGTTAAGCGCTTGGTTAGGCTGCTAACCAAAATATCAGCAGTTGAACCCACCAGCACTCCTCACAAACCACAGGAGTAAATGTACCAAGTTATACAATATTTTAAAAGTACTTCCAGAAGCTCAATAGGAACAAAGAAGGAGCCCTGGGTGCAGTCTACCTAAACGCTAGCCTTCTGATGGCCACCTTATTCCTTATCTGTCAGCTGAGAATGACAACAGAGGTAAATTTCACACGAGAATGAGCTCACAAATGGTAGTCTCAGTCTCCAAGGACAGAAGTCACATCTGCTAATGTATTTTGTACCAATCCTGGCTCAGTGCCCCATGAAAGTAAATAAAGATCTTAATAAATGCTCTCAGTAATGCCAATGGCTGAAGGAGTCAGTCTGCTTCCCAACTCATCCACGCTACTCTGGTAATATTTATTATTCATTTGTAAAAGGTAGCCCCATGCTACAGCTCTTCATACTCCTCCCAAGGAATGCCTAACACCTGCCCACAGAGAAGAATTTCATCCAAACTCAAGAGGAGGAAAAACTGGACATGCTATCAGAGGGGACTGTGATGGTTAAGATCGTATGTAAACTTGGTTGGGCCATGATTTTCAGTATTTTGGTAGTTGTATAAAGTTGTGATCACTTCCCTGTTGAGATCTGACACATGATCACCCCCATAATGGGATCTGCTGTGAGTAGCCAATTAGTTGAAGGGGAGTTTCCTGGGGCATGTGGCCTGCATCAAGTGTGGGCAGACATTCGGGCAGGGCTCAGGGATTTTTGCTAGTTTTGGATCCTGTACCTGGCTCCTGTTCATTTGACCTCTAGTTCTTGGGACTTTAGCTAGCAGCTTACCTGCCATCTTGCCTGCCAGTCTTGGGATTCATTGGTCTTCACAGCCTGTGAGCCAGAGCCCTGCTGTCTGACCTGTCGATCTTGGCTCTGCCAGCCCCTGTGGCTACATGAATCAGGAGAAGCCTCCAGCCTGACCCACGGACTCGGGACATTCCAGCCTCTACAACCACGTGAGCCATTTCCTTGATATCTCTATATATACATATTTATATGCTTTAACGGTTTTGCTTCTCTAGAAAACCCAGCCTAAGACAGAGACTGATCACTGGAGAAGGACATTACACTTGGTAAAGTAGACGGTCAGCAAAAAAGAGGAAGACCCTCAATGAGATAGACTGATACACTGGCTGCAACAATGGGCTCAACCCCTACTATTGTGAGGATGGTGCAGGACCAGGCAACATTTCATTATACGTAGGGTCTCAACTCAATGGCACCTAATAACAACAAGGATTTCTTAGATTTAACTTGGGCAGAAGTTTTGGGAGGAATGGTCCTTCAAAGTTATGGGTAGTTTTTGGGATGGAGAGACCCTAGACGGCTGACTGGTGAGGTATGGGAAGGAAGTGCTCAATATAAGAGCTGCCTGGTGGGGAAATGGGCTTTTCCAACCCTTGAGCTGCCATTTGCTCTGCTCTGTCTCTGACAGCATCAAGCCAAATCCCAAGAGACCGGCCTTACCTGATTCCAGGGCTTGGTGGGTTCTACTTTCAAATTACAAAAACTTCTTTTTTTTTTTTTGGTCAAAATTATTAACTGTTCAATTAAGTAGCAACAACATGTAACAGTGTGTCAACTAAATTCAATTTATGTATATAACTATTCTTTCCATGGCTTTCTCGTTGTTGTAAAATATATATATATAGTATAATATCTGCCCATTGGTTTTCCATGTGTACAATTTAGTGGCATCAATCCTACTAATCATGTTCTGAATTACCAATTTTTGATTAGTCCATGATTCTAAGCCTTACAAAAATAATAAAGTCAAATCTTAATCCTGAGAATCTTTTTACACAAACATACTGATGAATTTTTGGTTCAACCAGAAGTCCAGGTGAGGGATCAGTGATGTGCTGCTGTTCAACCACAGGAAAGTAGAGACAGACTGTTCTTTCTCACTCATCCTTTCACCCACAGCTTCAGATTGGGATCACACACAATTACTCACTTACTCTTAATTCTTGTGTTCAGATGAGGAACCCCTAGATGGGCCGGACTCCACCCCAAGGCCAAGGACTTAACAACTGCTGAGCCAGCAATCTAAGGAGACAATGCTGACAAGTGGTCAGACCTCTGTACACTTAGCATTACTGTACTGTGTGTGAAGACAGGACCCCGGAGTCCTTCTCCCCTAAATTATTGTGCCTGCCTCTCTGTCTTTCTAAGATCTTAGTTCCCAAGAAGTTGTTTTCATTTATAAACGGTGCACCTCTCTGAGATATACTAAGGGTTAAATTAAAATTTAGTTACTCAAAAGCACAGAGCCTCGTAAAATTATACAATCGTGTTACATAATCCTTACTTCATCTCTTTATTTCACTCTCTGTGCCTCTTGCGAATCTTTTCATAAACCTGCTTGTAAGGCTTGCCTGACTGCTCAGCCTTCTAATCTTCACCTCAAAATGGCCTCTTCAGTTTTCATTCTATATTCTCTGTCTTCTCCTTCTATATCCTTCAGACTTGAAATGCCTTCGGAAAGAGACTCTAAATTTAACACTACTCCTGCTTCCAGGATCAGCAATGTTTACCTTCACTGTTTAAATAATATATAACACGCTCTCTCTGGTAAGTATGTGCCTATACCATTCTTATTCAGTCCTTAGTCACCTCTATTCCCATAAATGTCTCCATCCCCCTCCCAGAGGCAAAACTGTGATTCTCAGAGTGTTTAGATTCATCTAAGGGACGTGACAGTGGGGACTTTTCAAAAGGTTATTATGTCTTTGAAAATAAATAAAAAGGTATTAGATGTACCATGTTCACTTAATAACCCAAAAAAGCATTTCCTACAAAACATGATGTGGATCTAAAATCATATGCCACATCATTTGACATTATATACTGATATGAGAATAAAAATATACTGTTGTTTTTGTTGTTGTTAGCTGCCATCAATAGGCCCCCAAATCATGGCAACCCCATATACAATGGAACAAAACACGGGCCAGCCCTGTGCCATCCCCATGATTGGTGCAGATCAGACCACTGTGATCCCTAGGGTTTTCATTGGCTGATTTTCTGGAAGTAGATCATCAGGCCTTTCTCCTAGTCTGTCTTAGTCTGAAAGCTCCAGTTAAGCCTGTTCTATATCACAGCAGCATGCAAACCTCCACTGACAGAGAGGTGGTGGCTGCACAGAGGTGCACTGGCTGAGAGTCGAACCCACAAGGTTTGCCACATGGATGGTAAGAATTCTACCACTGAACCACCAATGTCCCCATTAAAATATATTAGTACTTGGTAATTAAAGAGTTATCTAATAAATGTACATATTGAATAGAAAGAGATAATAAATGAAGGATTTGGGTTAAAAATAATACATAACATGTTCTACCTTATTAAACTTTTTTCTCCATCTCACTTCTTACTGCCCTCCCTTAATAATTTATATATAGCTGTCACAGCATAAATAGAGGTAGCAGTATATTTCACTGAGTTAAGCAGTACTACTTTGGATAGGCTATCCCAGCTAGAAACAAGCATCTCTTGTTCAAGATCATGCAAATCTCATGTTTGCCTTAAATCCTAATGGAATGTTATATTTTATTTCTCTTTGGTAGAGTTGAGAAGATTTGTCCTCTGTCTCAGAAAACAAATTTGATTTGTGAATAAATGCAGGAAAATAATTACCCCAGTTCTGAATCTCTTCCCATATTACATAACTGATTTCATGGTTTTGTTCTGAAATTCAGTACTCTTTTAAGGTATGTCTTTTTTATTTAGTGGAAATATTTCCCTGGCAAAGGTCACAGACAATTCGGTAGAGCCTTGCAGTTACACTAAGTATTTTATTAACTATCCTGTCTAAAAAACTCACTCCTTTCTACATACGCATACTCAGGTCAATTCCTTTCTAGACTTCCCATAGCCCCATTCAAATTCTACCCCTAAAAGACAGGCAAGCACCTCCCCAAGTTTAAGAATATGATTTATTTATAGATATGTACTAGAATTTGAGACCTGATCTTTAGCTTTCTGAGAAAATCATATGGCAAAACACCTTTAAATAAAAGTCACTGACCAAGACTTGGCAGATTTACCAGTCTCTTGGGTATAGCATAATCTGTCCCACTTTTATCAAGAGAGCCTTTTCAAATCTGACCACTGAAATTACTTCAATAACTAACTCTAGGCAAATGAAACTGGCTTGCAGATGGTCCAGGCTCAGAAGACTATTAAACTGATTTACATTTTTAGAAACCCAAATTATTCAGTGTTAGTCATTGAGTACCAAAACAGATTTTTGTTTGTGGCCACCTGGTTTCCTACTTAATGGCCTTGAACAACATATGATTTTGTTGTCAGTCTGTGGCACAACTAAAAACACTCTAGGACAACTAAAAACAGTCAACTGAGTGCACACCAGAGATTGCTGGAATTGGGTCATTTCTCTGTCTCAATACAGTCATTACAAGGATAGTACTGGCCCATATTTTTAATACAGTTAAAAATTTTAAATGCCCACTATACTGAGACATTTGTTTTATTACATTAGCTGCATATTCTTGCTCTGAAATTGGTTTGTGCCCATTGTTCCTGTTATTTGTCTTTACTTGGCCCTTACTTGTCTTTGAGAAAACAAGTGAACGTTATGAGCCCACTGCAATCCCACAGATGGAAAAATGCTAAATTCTTCTGATGTGCTTATTCCCTCCAGGTTCTGTTTAGTTCCGCACTTCTCCCCAAGCACATGAGGACATATTAACAAGTTCCAAGGGCCTAACTGCTTTATTGTGACAACAGCAGACTTTTCTCTATAATATGGACTGACTACCCTTGGGCAGATCCTGACCTCAAATGCTTTGTTCTCAGATCCCCGATCAATTCCATACCCATCCTCTATCGCTCCTAAGTAGAATTCCACTCAGGTCTGCTCTGAATGCAAAACAACAGGAATGTGGGCTTGGTGCCTGTATCCTGGCTATAGAGAGCCTGAAGGTAAGTGTTCCTCACACTGGTTATATGTTTTTACAAACTATCAATAGCCAAAAAGACAACTTCTCATAGCAAAATAACCTCACAAAAAGTAGCTCAAAATCAACTATTCTAAAACCAAAATGTTTTTAAAGTATATACCCTCCCACATTTAACTGGGATAACATCTCTTAGGGCAACCTTTGCAACTCACCTATCCTAAAGCATTTATTGGGAGAAAGCTACAGTGAAAACTGGTCATTTACCATTTCCCAGTTGAGATGTTTTCCTATGGCCATGATGGGCAATTAGTAATACCAGTTTTGGAAAATTTCTGGGTTAGATTTAACATGATTGTACCCTTCAGCATGGAACCCTGGGGCCTCAGAGGTTCAGTAAGCCAGGTATTAAAGTGAACATTCTAAGGAAAATCTTGACTCTATCCTCAGGTACTTCCTCAACCTAACATTCAAGAAAAATTACATGAAGGGTTTTAAAGGAGTTATTGTCCCTCGATAACTACTGGTTACTTTTCCAACAGTCACTTTGACCTTTTTTTTGTTGGCAGAACTTGATTTTCTTCAGGTACCTACCTCTGTCCCATATGACTAAGGGTTAACCTCACCTTCAGGGTTAAAGCCTGATGAGTTAAATTCAAGGCTTCTAACCGGTTCTTTCTGGTCAAAACCCTGGTCAAATTCTAAGCCAGTCATGATGGCCCCATTCTCCTTGCTTGGGTGGACAGGTGAACCCATTTCTGGCCAATGAGGCATGTGAGGAGGTCTACTAAGAAGTTTCTGGAATAGGTTTCCCTGTACCTACAAAGGAGACAGAAGAATGTGTGGAACTCTTTCTACTTCTGGACAATGCTACAGCTGCCTTGTAATCTTGAGAGGGGCCAGCCCGAGGGCAAGCACACTGAGGCTGGTGGGAAAGAGAGCTGCCAAATCAACTAGCCCTGAAACCTATCCAAGAAACACCTGTTAAGAGAGATGACAGAATTCCTTAGAGTTAAATTCAATTAGAGTCAGAGTTTTCTAGTTTTTGTAACAGTAGAAACAGTAAAAAAAAAAAAAAAAAAAACTCTCTTTATCCAGACTCATCAGACTTGGATGTTTAATCCAAAAAGGTGGCTAATATATAAAATCAAAAAATTATACAAATATCATTTTATTTTCATTTAAACATATGAGTACACATTTCATTCACCAATCTTTTGATGTAGGACCAAGGTCTTGTCTCTGAATACAGGACTCTGCTAATAGGTACTGCATACCTTCTTTCTTACATAAACCATACTCATAATGCATAGTTTTAATTTTCCAGTTTTAGTTTCTTTAATGCAGATTAATAACTTAAAGTTGGTTGCTGAACAATTTGAGTGCAGAATCCTTAAAGGGTTTTCAGTTTTTTTCACAATATTTTACCATTGCTTCACCACTTCAAAAGTAATTTTTTTACTCATTCTCATGAAATTTTTCCAAAGCATTAAACTTTGTTTTCATAGAAATAGCTTTTTGTTCTCATATTTAATTGGTTTATATACTATTTAACTAATTTATTTAACTACAATATTAAGTACAACTGGCATAAACACACACACACAGCTGACTGCCAATAAACATAAAATTCCACTGGAGGAAGCAGAAGTGCACAGGTCTACTTAAGAAGCCACTAAGTAGCTGCTGGAGTCTTGGCTGGTACAAATGGTTAATGTGTTTGGCTACTATTTTCAGTTGGAGGTTCAAGTCCACCCAGAGATGCCTTGGAAAAAAGGCCTGGTAATTTACTTCTGAAAAATCAGCCATCGAAAACCCTATAGAGCATAGTTCTCCTCTGACACACATGGGGGTTTCCATAAGTTGGAGTAGACTCAACAGCAAACGGTTACTGGTTAAGTAGTTGCTATTAGCATTCAGCATCTGGGGAGGGCAGTCACTATGCTTTGCAAAAAAAATGAAGCGTTGGGTTAATCATGAATTTGGTTAAGTAAAGATCAATTAAGCAAACTCCTAATGCGGCCTAAATTATGTTTCTGAATCAACCCTACCCCTTAGAACTGCATACTGCAACCTCACTACTTTATTTCCTCAAAGCATCATTTCTTCTGACATTATGCACTTGGCTCGCACAGGGGGACGTTATAAGCAGCAGCCGTGTGAAAATCATTGCTGTAGCTTTGTAGGGATTTTGTTGAGGGACTGCGGTCTACCATGTCACCGGGTACCCTCCTTACAAGAACCCACAGAAGGAATTTCTCTGGAGCCTAAATTCCTAAGAAGGCTCCTGGATGGCTAGTACATTTTTAAATCTTAAAGACACTGTGTGAACTGTAAATGATTACACTAGAGGTGTTTAGGAGAGCCTATTTCACCCATGCCACCCTCATCAATCTCCAGAGTGGGCAGCAAGCCCTTAGACCTGGCCCCCACCAAAACAGACTCTAGAAGGGATGGACAGCTGATCTAACTGGGAGAGACATTTATAGGCCAGCCAGCAAATTGTGATTTGGGTAACCTAACTGAAAAAAAATGAGTTGAGCAGATGATTTCCTTCTCAAGTATTTGAACTAGGAAGAAGAGAAAGAAGTCGGAAAGAGCAGACAAAAATAAGTCACACTGATGGCAGAGGCTGGGGTGAAGATGCTCAAACTCCTGCAGCTGAGTCTGCAAATACCAAGAATCACAACCACCTCCAACACCAGCCTCAGTGGGGCTCAGCGCCCCCAGGACACCTGCTCTTATATCAATGTGTTGCCATCCTGTGGCCCCCTTTACTTGAGCCAGCTGTTCCTATGAAGCTCGGGTCCTTATTTACGGTCCACATCCAGTAACAGTGGCAGGCTTTGTTAAAGCATTTCCCTGGGCTTTAACTTACTGTATACCCTTATTTTCACCTTCCTTTTTCATTCTGTTAGCTACCTCAGTGTTTTTTCAGGACAAGATGGAATATAAATAACAGGAAAATAAAAATGAGTGTCATGTTCCCAATCTGTATGGAAAGCAAGCAACCATCTGCAGATTTAACTGCAGTTCACCTCTGTGCAGCGGCGAGATGACCCACCAGTTGGGTAATAATATTCAAGAAAAACTTTAACTTTCCTCACAGATTATCAACTCATTTTTCAATCAGCAATACGAAATCACAGCACTTATCAGAAACCTTAATCTAAAATTATCTACTGTTCAGCAGACCAGGGGAAACTGCAAAGACTTAAGACCCAACTCCTTTCTCCATTTTACCACATACTTTCATCCTTGTAACAATGGTTCAGTTGTATATGTGTGTGTTACTGTCCACTTCAAATCCATTCTGAAGATAAGCAGAGTAACCAGAGAATGAATGAATAACTCAATTGCCACTGCTTCCTTCATTTCTCTCTTTCCACCCTCCTTCACCAATAGAAGCCCAATATACAATTTTTATCAGCGGGCAAAAGAATCCTTTCTAGTTGCACCCTGCAAAATATACAACTGTGCTAATGAACAAAAAGTATGTGGTGCAGAGGAATGAGCATCAAGCTCGGGCTCAGAGGGCCTGGGGCTGAGATTCTGTTCTGTCGCATACTATCTAAAAGGCTTTTGGCAAGTCACTTAACCTTATCATAACTGTACAGCATTAATGAAATCGAATGAGAAAAAAATGTGCAAAAGCATACCAAAGTATACTGTTACCCCAAATTAGGAAGCACTAATTCAATGAAGGAGTCCTGGTGGTGCAATGGTTAACAGCTCAGCTGCTAACCAAAAGGTTGGCAGTTCGAATCTACCAGCAGCTCCTTGGAAACCCTATGGGGCAGTTCTGCTCTGTCCTATAGGGTCGCTATGAGTCCAAATTGACTCAACAGCAACGGAAATTCATTGAACAGCAAGTCAAGAACAGGAGTTGCTGGAATTAAGGCAACAGGTTTAATATCAGGGCTGGCTTCATATTCACCATGGTATTCATGGCAACAGACTGCAGCTCCAAGCCTAAGTAACCACCTTGAGGATGCACAGGCACTACAGGGACATCACGTAAACTCCTAGAGAAATGACTTAAAGATTCAGATCCTGCAGACGGTGGCAGGACACTACATATCTTAGGTGCCACCTAAGTACTTGACAACACTGCCATCCTATGCTTTCGTAGAAACTGCATATATTTTCCACTAAGTGTTCAGGCCGACTGCTTTACTGGAACCTGTTCACATAGCCACCAATTCATTCGTAAAAAGGGAAAAAAAGATACACACACACAAAATCATTACCCATGGGATATGTCAGAGTTAATGGGAATTAATCAAACATTTTCCCCTCGTGTAGAAAACCAGCAAGGACATAAATAACCCTATCAAGGATAAATGGAGCATCTGTTTCATCTTTTAAAAAAATCAACAGGCAGAATGCTGCTCAGATTTTCTGATGTGCTTAAAGAAAATCATTTTCAGAGAAAGGAGATGTATTTTTATTTAGGAAAAGAAATCATAATCTCTTTCCTAAATTTGTTTTCTACCATAATTACATTCTTTTATATGTGTATACACACATATTCACAAGGTGCACTTTAATAAAAGCACATATATAAAAAATACAGACGAGGGCCATAAACCCTGATGGCATAGTGGTTAAGAGCTACAGCTGCTAACCAAAAGGTCAGCAGTTCAAATCCACCAGGCGTCCTTGGAAACTCTATGGGGCAGTTCTACTCTGTCCTATAGGGTTGCTACGAGTCAGAATCGACTCAATGGCAATGGGTTTGTTTTTTTTGTTTGTTTGTTTTAGGGCCATAAAATATGAAGATAAAGCTTTAGGAATTTCCTTTGGCATTTTAGGAAAGCAAAATTTAATTTAGAAAGTGCTGGTACATCTAAATAGTGTGCCTATACTTATAAAAAATGTCTAACCTTCTGAACTCATGTCTACTGAACAAAATCAAGTAAAACTAACCACTCCATAAATGGCCAGTTTATTCTATTAAGTGACCTACATTTGAGTGTTTATACTGCCTTTACTACTGCTGATATCACTGAAATTCAGATTCTGTGTATTTCACTATCCTGTCCAAAACAAAACCCCATAGGGAGCTTCATTCCTATGTTCTTGAGCAAATCGATATTTGCCCAGTGAAACGAGTATTTGACCGAGTGCCATTTTAACCAGCATCCCTGATAGACACCCAGGCAGCAGCAGCAGTGCTTTTCAGTGCCTCAGCAACTTTTGTCAGCTAAAAACACTTTAAACATACAGGTATATGCTAGTGTGTCATGGTGAGTAACCTATTTGAAAAATATATAATTTAATACTGCCAACAGTTTCATTTATCTTTCTCCAATTTAAGATATTTCAAAGAATTATGCCTAGACTTTTCTTTCTGGAAATGCCTGAACATACTTCACGAATGCTCTAAAAATATCTTTGGCTAGATTAGATCAAGACTACCTCAATACTACTAATTACGTCAAGACTACCTGAATACTACTAATAATAGCTAAGGCTTCGCTAGCAGTTACATTGTGGCCAGCACTTCTGTAAACATTTTACATTAACTAATATAAGCCTCACCAAATCTTTATCAGGGAGGTATACTGTTATTTTCCCCCATTTTACAGCTGAGGAAACTGAGGCACAGAAAGCATAAGCAATTTGCTCTAAGTGACATGGACAGTAAGAGGCAGAGCCAGGGTTCAAACCTAAGCCGACTGTCTCCAGAGTCGGTGTTTTTAAACACTCCACTATAATGCATAAAATGGACAACTAAGAAGGAAGAGAAAGAGAGAGGTGAGCTTCGGAGAGTAAGCATAATTACAGAATGACCACAGAGTCCTTGCGCATGCTCCTCAGAATTTACGTCGGCACCCCTCTCCATTCTCCACGCTTCCTTAGCTACGATACCTTGCACCTTGGGAATATTAACTACCTCGCACTTGCACCTAGATTACACAATATCTTCTTGGAGTAGGTTAGCATGTTTAATATTAAAAAAAAAAAAAAAAACTGGAAGGATTTTATTTGAAGGGAATGGCTGATCTCAATCCAACCCAGAAAAAAAGGAAATTTTTCTATTAATTTAATAACAAACAGTAAACTGGTACATTCTCCATATTTCTTAACTGATAGTTTTGCCTTCTTTTATTAAAGAGTTGCTAGCACATCAAAATGGTGCTTTGGGGGCCTAGAAAAATAAACAGTGACCACAAAAGTCCTATGTTGCTATTTAAAAATCTCTGTATGCTCCCCCCCTTTCTCTGCACAAACCTTAAACTTTTCCCAAGTCCTTGTGGACACCATCTATGTAGGCAATGACAAGTCATTAAAACAGTCTTCAACAATGGCCTCATAGGAAAAGATTCTACCAAACAATAGTCAAAGACCTATAAACAGTAAGCAGGGTATGCTCTAATGACTTCCAATCAACAAAATGAAAGACAATAGGGAGAAAGTGGGAAAAAATTAAAATTTGTGTGGAGAATGGAGGGGCACCCAGAGGTCCGTTCTAACTAGCACATACAAGGACTTTGTGGGCATTCTGTAACTATGCTTACTTTATGAGGTCATATTTTAGAATCTGGTCAGGACTAGCATGGTTAAGGAAAATTAGGAATACAGACAACCAGAACCATCAACTGGAGAGGTTCTGTCTACCAAGCTGGACTTGCACTGGGCAGGTCTGGCTCCAGGAAAAGAGAGAAGCTGAGACCATCAGGTAAGGATCAGAGGTTTCTGCCTTGAGAAGGAAGCTTTAATCAATATCAATGTGCCAGCCACATGGGTAGAATAGGCACCAGGGCTCCAGTTCATAGAAAACAACCAGGCAAAAGAAAGGCTGGACTATGATTCAGGTATCCAAGAAGGGTGAAGCCAAGTTATAGCTTTGAATTTTTTCCTTTGTCGGCAGTTTTCTCTTGCCTCTCACCAATCAATGAAGACTTCTAAACTCCTTAATTTCTACCTCAAAATCTAGATATACATTTTCAGACCCTGTGCCCGCTTGTTCTCTTCAACCATACCTCTAAATGAGAATCAGGAAAGGCATGGTAATCACTTATATGTATGGTTTAGTAATTGTCTAATTCTCTTTTCCTCAGAAGACAGGCCTGGTGATCTGCTTCTGAAAGGTCACAGCCTTGAAAACCCTATGGAGCAGTTCTACTCTGCACACATGGGGTTGCCATGACTTAGAATCAACTCAACAGCAACCAACAACAGCAACAAGCTCATACATTTGTTTTTTATCATTTTATCTTGAAATGAAGATTGCAAGGGTCATCCTCTAATGAAGATACCAAAAGAAGGGAAATATTGAGGAGGAAGGAGGTAGATAAGGAAATTCCCTTAGACAGAGAGTCAACTTTATCCTATTTTTAAGGATGCCTGGGGAGTGGAGCCAAGGCCAAGCACAGCATGACCACCCTTATCCAGACTACCTTCCTCTATCCTGGAGATACTGGGGTAAAATATCTTTACAACTGGCCCTTCCAAGTCCTGATGGCAACTGTTACTTAGTACATGTTTGTGCTGGCCGGTGCCCCTTGCCTATAAAACAGTAGAATCCCAGAGGGAAGGGAGCTGCTGCAGAGTCATTTGTAGAGATGTTCCTGAAATAATACGTACATCAAAGATTACTTTAGAACGGGGTTTCTCAACCTCGGCACTACTGTCATTTTGGGTCATATAATTGTTTGCTGTGGGGGTGATTCTGCCCATTGTAGAATGTTTAGCAGCATCTCTGGTCTCTACCCACTAACTGCTGTAGCACCTCCCAGTTGTGACAATCAACAATGTCTCCAGACATTGTCAAATGTCCCCTAGGGGACAACATCACCCCTGGTAGAACAAACTTTTTCTGTAAAGGGCCAGAGAGTAAATATTTAAGGCTTTGCAGGATACATATGATCTCTGTGCATGTTCTTCTTTGTGTTTTTTTCCCCCCAACCATTTAAACATGTAAAAACCATTCTTAGCTGGTAAGTCTTACAAAAATAGGTGGCAGGCCAGATTTGGTCCACAAGCTGTAGTTAGCCAAACTTTGATTTAAACTAAATATCATTTTTCAAATAGGTACAGATAGTATTTACTATATAGACTTACTTAAAACTATCATTAGAGTCTTAGTAATTTTCAATCAATATTATTTTCTCAATTGAGGGATAAAAGAACTAGAAACAGACTCATGTAGCAGTTCACAGCATGTTTTTACATATGAGCTGAGCTCATGCTCAAACAGCCTGGGTAAAACTGTTTTAAAATGTTCCCACAAATCTACTCTTTCCTCTCTAAACATAACCCAAACCTGTAGTCCCATCTCTAGACCCCAAAATTCCCAACTGTAATTACTGACTTAGGGGTTGATTTGCTTTTTTGTTTTTTGGTTTTGTTTTTTTTTTAATTTAACATGTTTTTCATACTCTCTCTCTTTATCTAACATTCTGGAATGTATCTCCAAAATGAATCTATTCCTGGCTACAGACTCTGTGAGTATGAAATCGGTAACTGGGACACCTTATCTTCTTTAAGGGTCAGTTACATGAAAGCACACCCTCCATGGTTCTCTCAGCTTTTGCTTCTACAGGCAAATAAGTACTCATTTATTAACAGGGTTACTCTGGTAATGACATGCTAGCAATGACCCTAGGACTACATAAAGGTTATACTACAATCTAGCTACTAAACGTGAGAATTTAAGTTTCACGCTTTTGTTTTTAACAGCTACAACAAATGCCACTGCAAAAAAAAAAAAAAAAAAAGCAACTTTTATTTCAATTTACTAGATTCCATTAGGCAAAGTCTAAATTAGTAGGAGAAAATATTTTCTAAAAAAATGCAGGAAACTATGTCTAATATGTAAATTATAAGTCCTATAGGATACAGCTGCCATGGGCTTATTCTTCTTTGATTAAAACATCAGCACTAAGTTTTCAGTTTTGATGCTGAGACACTAAATAGTAAAGAAGCAGTTGAACTTCAAAATAGAAGGCATATTCTTTTAACAGAACTCATCTTAAATCATAACAATATATATTCACTGCAAAAAAGAATACATAGAAAAATATAAAGATAATAAAAATCACTCATAACACTACGACTGAGATAAACTATTGTTAAATATCTTAATTCGCAGTTTTTTTATACCTTCTAATAATTTCATAATTTTTTACAAAATCAGAAGCTTAGTATATATGCCACCTTGATTCCTACTTCTTCCATTTAATAATACATCCCGAACATTTTCCCAAGTCATTAAATTCTTCAAAAAAAATCCTATTTTAATAGTTGTACTTCATTCCACTACATGGATCTCCCATGTATATTAGCCCTTCTCTTATTATTAAACACTTAGCTTATTCCAATTTTTCACTATTAGAAATATTCTTTGATGAACTTAATACATACAATTTCATTTGGATTTCTGATTTTTTATAATGGATTTTCAGAAGGAGATTAAAGATACAGATTCCTTATTTCTTGAAATCTATTGCCAAATTTTTGGCAAAGTGTTCTAGCAATTTATACTCCCATCAGCAGCTTCTTGGGCATATCTCAATGAGACCTTAAAAGAAGGTATATTCTTAAATCAACTAGTCCTTTGCAAATACCCAGAAAAAAATGAAAATTTCATAAAAATAATCACTTAGATTTTTTAAGTCTCCATACAGATTGCTAATTTTATGTAAAGTGACTAGAAACAAACCAAAAAAGGGGGTAACTCCTTTCAAATCCACATTATATATAATGAAAACAGAGGTGCTAGCATACTGATCTGCAAATTATTTAATAAAGTTTTCACCTGAGAGAAAATCATCCTAATCCACATGACAGAGACTTGCTCGTTACAACTCAGTATCCATTTTCTCCCTCTTCCTTATTGTTGTTGTTAGGTGCCGTAGAATCGGTTTCGACTAACAGAGACCCTGTGTACAACAGAACGAAACTCTGCCTATTCCTGCGCCATCCTCACAAGCGTTATGCTTGAGCCCATTATTGCAGCCACTGGGTCAATCCATCTCGTTGAGGGTCCTTCTCTTTTTGCTGACCCTCTACCAAGTATGATGTCCCTCTTTAGGGACTTCCTTCCTTATTAACAGACCCCAATTTTGCAGTGAGCAGCAAAGAGCCCAGGCATACTATCTCTCCCAGCTTCCTTTGCAATTAGAGGCAATACTGTATATCATCTGATCAGGGAGTATAAGGGGAAATGACTTGGAAGGCCTTTTAGGAAAACTCCTAAAGATGGGTGGCAGTAGAAGGCAGACTGCCGCCAAGCAACCTTTTGCTTTTTTACCTTTCCCTTCTTTCCTAGAATGAAAACCTGCCGATGGCTAGAGTTTTGGCAGCCATCTTGAGATGAGTACATGAGAGCCAAGATCAGACCCTAGGACAGTGGAGCAGAAAGGCAGAAGGATCCTGGGTCCCTAGTAATCGTGGAACCACTCTACTAAGCCTAGACAGCCTAGTTCCAGACTTATTTTACGTGGGAAAAAAATAATCTAATTTGTTTAAGCCATTGATTTTGGTGGTTACTTACGGGTGAACCTAACCCTAACTGATACTCAGTATTGATATAGAGTTATTTGACAAAGACAAGAAGTAGGTGGAATTGGCAGAAATTAAACTAACTCATTTAAGTACTCATTTATGCCTTCATACAATCAATATCTACTGAACATCTACTATGTTGAGTAATACCCATTGCCGTCAAGTTGAGTCTGACTGATAGGGAGGAACCCTACAGAACACACAGTAGAACTGCCTCATAGGGTTTCCAAGGCTGTAAATCTTTACGGAAGCAGACTGCCACATCTTTCTCCCACAGAGCAGCTGGTGGGTTCAAACCATCAACATTTCGGTTGGCAGCTGAGTGCTTAACCACTTACCACCAGGGCTCCTTTGTTGGATAACAGACACACAAAAATAAATAAGATGCAGCTTATAGTCTAAAAGAGGCGACCTAACAGGCAATTAAAACAAAGTTTGATAAGTCATATGGCATTTCTCCAAGTCATTAAATTCTTCAAAAAAGAATGGGATGTGAAATGAAAGTAGCAAAGCACGATAATTAAGATTACATCCTCTGGAACCTAGCGTGAACTCTATGTCTACCACTTAATAGTTCTGTAACCTTAAAAAGTAAAGTTACTTGGGGAGGGAGGGTGAGGGTTATTCACTAACTAGGTAGTAGATAAGAATCTTCTTAGGTGAAGGGAAGCACAGCACACACTATAGGGGAAGCCAGCACAACTGGACTAAACCAAAGCTAAGACGTTTCCTCAATACAATCAAATACTTTGAGAGACAGAGTAGCAGGGATGCGGGGTCTGGGGACCATGCTTTCAGGCGACATCTATGTCAATTGGCATAACAAAGCTTTTAAGAAAATGTTCTGCATCTTACTTTGGTGAGTGTCATCTGGGGTCTTTAAAGCTTGCAAGCGGCCATCTAACATGCATCAATTGGTCCCAACCACTTGGAGTAAAGGAGAACGAAGAACCCCAAAGACACAAGGGAAGTATTAACCCAAGAGACAGAATGGGCCACATAAACCAGAGACTTCATCAGCCTGAGACCAGAAGAACTAGATGGTGCCCGGCTACCACCAATGAACATCCTGACAGGGAACACAACAGAGGGTCCCTGATGGAGCAGTAGAACAATGGGATGCAGAACTCAAATTCTAGTAAGAAGACCAGACTTAATGGTCTGACTGAGACTGGAGGTGCCCCGGAAAGCAGGGCCCTTGGACTCTCTATCACCCCAGCACTAAAACAATTTCCAAGGCCAACTCTTCAGACAGGGATTGGACTGGACTGTGGGACATAAAGTGATACTTGTGAAGAATGTGCCTCTTAGTCAAGTAGATACAGGAGACCAAAGGGGCAGCTTCTGTCCAGAGGTGAGATGGGAAGGCAGAGAGAGTTAGGAGCTGGTTGAATGTTCATGGGGAATCAGGGGCAGAGGGGAGGAGTGTGCTGTAGCAGAATGGGGTGAGCGGTTGGGGTCTCATAACAATGCATGTAAAAAAAAAATTTTTTTTGTATGGGAGACTAACTTGAAATGTAAACTTCATTTAATTACAACAATAAAAAAAAAAGTAAAGTTACTTAAACTTATATCAGTTCCTCTTTTAGAGAGTGGACTTCTTTACCAATGAGAATAAGCCTCAAAAAAACTTCATGTAGTCATCTGAGTAGGTAATCCTATTTTTCAAAGAAAGAAATCAGAGCATAATGGCTTCAGTGAAAAATAAACCAAACTACATTTTGCAAATAAACTTCTGGCCCTACGCTTTCAGTTACTGAAGTCAAAAAAAGTCATTTTAAATCACATAACTTTGGAGCTTAAAGGAACCACAAAGATATGTATCTAGGCCAGATCACAGGTATCAGAACCATTTGGAAAGTTTGCATATAACTGAGTCATCCAAAACCTACTAAGTCAGAATCTTAGGATGTGACATCAGGAAAACTTCACTGCTTTATAAAATATGCATTTTTTAAACAAACTCACCATGATTCATGTGCACACCAAAGTTTGAGAACCCCTAATCTACTCCATCAGAAGACCAAGGCCTAGAGAACCTAAGTGACTTGGACAAGAGCACATAGCTAATGGGTGTGTCCACAGCAGTTCTCAAACTTTAACATGTATCAGAATCACCTGGAGGGCTGGTTAAATACCAATTGCTGAGCTCCACCCTCAGAGTTTCTGATTCAAGAGGTCTAAGGTGAAGAGCCCCAAAATTTACATTTCTAACATGTCCCCAAGCCCTGGCGACACAGTAGTTAAGAGTTCAACTGCTAACCAAAAGGTCAGCAGTTCAAATCCACCAGCCGCTCCTTGAAAAGCCTATGGGGTACTTCTTCTACTCTGTCCTGTAGAGTTGCTATGAGTCTGAATCGACTCAACGGCAACAGGTTTGGTGTGTGGTTTTTTTTTTAACAAATCCCCAGGTGAGGCTGATGCTATTCATCTGGGAATCACGATCTGAAAACCACGATTAGAGACTTTTCTCTGAGTACATCAGTTCAATGTGGCTCTGTGCCCTTAAAGACCAAGACAAGGCAAGGTATCTCAAGAACAATGTTAAAAATGAAATAGAAACCATGACCAAACTAAATCATATACATTTATTCAAAGCCATTCTGGTCACTTGGAAGAGACATACAGAGCTAGAAAAAATCCAAACTAAGCTAGAATAAAACTATAAGGGTCATGGAACACGTGAAAAGACAACAACGACAAATACAAAAAGTAAATTCATAAAAAGAAGGTAGATACAGATTATAATTTTAAAAATCTATAAAATTATGAAAAGGTAGGTGCAGAATGAACTGCAGAATATTATAATTAGGTAGGAGTCCCTGGGTGGCAGAAATGGTTAGTGCTCGACTACTAACCAAAAGGTTGGTAGTTCAAACCCACCCAGAGGAGCCTTAGCAGAATTTCCTTCCAAAAGGTCACAGCCATGAAAACCCTATGGAGTAGTTCTACTCTGACACACACAGGATCGCCATGAGTTGGAATCAACTTGATGGCAACTTGTTTATAATTAGGTAGCTGATTCGGTTATTCAACTGTAACAAGTCATCTTTAGCCCTCTTTCTGTGTTATTTACTCAGAGATCCTAGTCCCAAACCAGTCTCCAGGCTAGATTTTTATTCCAAACCACTTTTTTTTTTTTTTCAAAACCACTTTTGAAAATGGTTTCCCACTGGTACCACACAAAGCCAGGGAAGCCACAAAGGAAGATCCTCACCTCTCACCCCAATTCCCCTTGACCAGACATTCCCAGCATTACATTAGAAAGGAAAGCACTTTAATGCTGCTACAACTGCTACTCTTTCCTCATGCAGACAGCTCTTAATTCTCTCAGCAGTTCAGAATATCTGCAATTGCCTCTGTCTCCCTGCTATTTGCCTCACTCTTCTGAGAATACATCCGAAACCTCTAAGGGATGAATTCTATTGACAGCATTTCCTCATCACTACCATTCACATTTTCCATCATATTGTCTTCAGCCCTTTAGACTCCAATTTCAATCCCAATTTCCACTTGTGGTTCATGCTGTGCTACCTTTACTATCTGCTATTATTTTCTCCAAAGAAAGTAATACACCTAAGTGTTACATCCTTTCATCATCCAAGTTACTCCTACATCCACCTAAGCTGCTCCCTCTGTCTTCCTAGTACCCTGGCCCAAGATTTCCTTTCAATCAGTTACATATATTTGCTTTTGTATTTTCCCCATCCTACTCCCAACAGCTACTTGCCCTCCCAAAAATAACCTCACATCTAAGGGCACAATATTTGGTTTCTGACCTTTTCAAAACCAGTGTAAATATCATTCTTTCAACACACATACAGCTTTTTAGAGCAAGAGCAGAGTCCAAGTAACTCCTGCTACACAGACAGATGAATGGTTCAAGCTACCTATAGATTTTTCCTAGGATTTGCTTCGTTCTCATTTTTAATTAAATAAATTAACTTTTAATTTGTTTTGTGTTGTTGTTGAGAATATACACAGCACAACACATACCAATTCAACAATTTCTACATGCACAATTCAGGGACACAGATTACACTCTTCAAGTTGTGCAACCATTCACGACCTCCTTTTTTGAATTGTTACTCCCCATTAGCATAAATTCACTGCCCCCTAAGTTTCCTATCTCATCTTCCAAGTTGCTATTTTCAATTTGATTCCACATAGATAGTTCTTAAAAGAACACAATGCTCAAGGCAGATACATTCTTTACTAATTAAGCTAAATTACTGGTTGGTTTAAAGAAGACTTCAGGGGATATTTTTGGTTTAAGGTTTAAAGATTATCTCAGGGCAATAGTGTCAGGGGCTCATGCAGCCTCCTTGGCTCCAGAAAGCATGGATTCCATGAGAATTTGAAATCCTGTTCTGCATTTTCTCCCTTTTGATAAGTATTATTCTATAGAATCTTTGATCAAAACATTTAGTAATGGCAGGCAGGCACAATCCATTTCTTCTGGTCCCATGTCTAATGAGGCAGTTGTAAATGGAGGCAATTCATTGGCTATTCTTTGCCAGGAGAATGTTGATTCTGTTTATGACCCTGAAACGAAAGCTCCCTAAAACATTAGAGGATCTCTCATCTGTTGGAGTTAAGTGGGATAAGCCCAGTTAATGGGACACACACACCCCTACCTTAAGACCAAAACTCAAGAGTCTACCAGAATCAAATTCCAAATTTTAAAAAGTCACATAAAATTAATTAATATAATGTAAACATAGGCGCTATGCCTAGCTAAACCAACCAAAACCAAACCCGTTGCTGTCAAGTCAATTCCTATGCATAGCCACCCTATAGGGCAGAGCAGAACTGCCCCATAGGGTTTCCAAGGAGCGGTTGGTGGATTTGAACTGCTGACCTTTTGGTTAGCAGCCGAGCTCTTAACCACTGCACCACCAGAGCTCCAAAAGCCTAGCTACTAACTGTTAAATCTCAGTCTAAGTTGAGCTTCAAATCTATCCATGCCATTCCTCAATACCCTTTTGTTTCTGAAATATCTTCTTAATCAGAAACAAAGGATTTTACAGGAATTCCTAATGTAGAAACAACATAGCTATCTATGATTGTCTACTGTTCTCACCCTTACTCTGAGCTATCTTTAAAAGCATAAACTTATTATAATATTCTATATCAGTAAGTTAAATATTTCAATAAAGAAACAAGAATCTGAAGTTAATAGCCTTAATTTATAAATCTATAGTCACACTTTTATTTTACATAAACTATATTATCTCTCAAAATTAATACACACAGAATGTTATTGTATGTATCTTTTAAAATAAAGGTGTAATTTGTTATAGGATATAAATATCAAAAAATAATATCCTATATACACAAATCTGACATCCTATAAATTTAATAAATTTATAGGAACAATTACTAAAGAACATACATAGTAATGAAAATAACTTCATATAAAATGCTACTGTTTCATTTCATGCTAATATGCTCCCTTTTCCCTTTCATTTGGAGGATTTGAAGCACTTCAAAAAATCTCAGGGCAATAGAAAGAAAGAATTTTTGTCTGTTTGAACCATAAATTGCACAGCCAAACCTTCATCTCAATGTTTACTGAAAAATGCTGGACTGGATGTTAAGTGTAGCATAGCACAGACTCCAGGGCCTACCCAGTTCTCTTTACCCTCAACTTGAACAAGATAACTGAGGTACAACTTATTAGACAGATATTTCATAGAGCTGGTATTTCATAAAATTTAGTATTTGGCATCTAGATGTCAAAAACAGATTTATCTATTTCCATCCAAGGAAAAATATATCCAATTCAAATTTAGACATAAAGCTCAAAAACAACAGTTTTATTCAATTATATTCTCAATTTGATCTAACAATAATCTACTTGAGATCATAACCTTTTGTCAAAAAAGCATACTAAGAATATTGGCATTGTTTTACTCAAAGCAAAAATTAAGTCAATAACTATACAACAGCCTTAAATCAAAAAGTACAGATTCTAAGTATGTAGTCGTGTTTATCGGGTAGCATTTACAAAACTGGAAAAAGCAGCAGTGAGAGCAAAAATGTCTCACTAAAAAAGAAGCAAAAGACTTCTACAGAATGTAACTTAAGGACAAAGTGTACAGTAAATCAATTAGACTGTTGTTTTAGCAGACATACAGAAAGAGAGAGAAAGTAAGTTTGTGCATAAATTTTGCCAAGTTGGTTTCCCCAAGACTTAGGCAAATGTCTGATTTTACTGCATAGTAGTTGCCAAACACTGATGGCCCTGACCTGTAAAATGCAGATTCCCAAGCCCTGCCTCCATCCACACTCTGATTCTGGCCCACTAGATTAGGGCCTAGTAATAAGAGCTTTTTTAATGTGTATTTTTTTAACAAGTACCCTAATAACACTTTGAGAAACATTGCAAAACACACCCCCAGGGAAACATTTGTAAAGTAGAATTATAAAGTCTTAGAGGTATTCCTTATATGGATGTTCAGACATCATCTTATTTAACTTAACTCATAACTAATCAATTGAGTCAATCCTGACTCATGGTGATCCCATGTGTGTCAGAGTTGAACTGTGCTTCACGGGGTTTTTGATGGCTGATTTTTCTGAAGTAGAATACCAGGCCTTTCTTCCCAGGCTCCTCTGGGTGGACTCAAACCTCCAACCTTTCTGTTAGGAGCCAAGCTCATTAACCGTTTGCACCAACCAGGTACAGGAACCTTTTCTACAACACTGACAGATAATTATTCTTTATAAGAAAGAAGACCAACATTTATACAGTAAAACAATTAATATATGCTTCTCTGGAAGCTATGAAGCCTAAATCACTTATTTTAACAATACTACCACTGCTTGAAACTTAGGATCACCTCTTCTTAAAATTAACTTCCAATACAGTAGATGCACCTTCATACACAAATCACAAAAACTGTTTCATTGTGTTATTGCTCGCTCTTGTTTTTGATCAAAATTAAGAGCTCCCGAGCTTCATCACCCTAGCTCTAAATGAGTTTAGACTATTTCCCAAATATACCCTCAGAGGGTTGAGATGTGCCACCACAGAAAATAAGATTTTCAAAAGAATGCTATCAGAGGATCAATATGCAGTTCCAAAGAAAAATTACAAAAACTTTTCAAGTAGAGGATAGATGATAGTCTCTTCTCAAGAGAACTGTTTAGAACAAGATAACGTTCACTTAAGGAGCCCTGGTGGCGCAGTGGTTAAGCACTAGGCTGCTAACTGAAGGGTTGGAGGGTTAGAGGTTGGAACTCACCAGCCACTCCACGGCAGAAAGATGTGGCAGTCCACTTCCGTAAAGGTTTACAGCCTTGGAAACCCTGTGGGGTAGTTTTACCACGTCCTTATAGTGTCGCTATGAGTCAGAATCGACTCGACGGCAACTTGTTCTTAGTTAACGTTCACCTGGATGTAAGTTCAAGTAAGTTTGTTATAAAAAAAAAGGGTAGTGTATTATAGAGCATTACTGAACGCTATCAATAGTAATAAGAAAAGAAGATATTACCTGTGATTGTTCTCTTCAACGGCCTACTGAGGAGCTGTATTTGTTCACTCCACTGGTGAGAGGAGGGGAAGATTTCTGAAACACCGGCACTGCCAGAAACCCCCAAAAGAAGACATCCAAAATCTGTAAAAAGAAGTAAAAAATGTTCCACAATCATTAATAAACTGCAAAAACCTGATCTAAGCATCTCTTTTTTTTCTACCCTCCCATTTACCACCATTTGTTGTGCATTGAGTAGCTTCTCCTCAGACTGCAGTTGTCTTTATCATAAAAAGCATATAAGCAAAGAGCACATCTTTATATAGAAACTTGAATGCTAGCCAAAAATGAGAGACTCCCGCTGGGTAGCACAAAGTAGACAACAATTCGTCCATCTTCTGAGACATGGTTAGTAATTACATGTTTCTTTTAGAAGAGGAAAAAAAAAGTGTAAAACTGAATAAATCCACATCCCTGGATCAACAGCATCATATTAATAATGACAATGTGATGTAAAATAGCAAAGAGAGGACCAAAAATAACTTTCATAAACAACTTTCAAAAAATGTGCAACACTCCCAAACTATTCCCTGGTGCTTTCATCTATCTAGAGACTGACTGCTGAAAATTCAATTTTTGCCACCCCAGGAACAAAGTCTACTCTGGTTTTAGACATAAATTTTATATCACAAGGCCTAACTGGGAAGATAAGTTTCATAGCACAAATGCATGGATGAATCCCTACTGCATAACTAGAAAAACATGAGTCTGAAGAAAGTAGACTGAAGCAGGCTGGGAAATTGTCCTACCTGAGAGAAATACAGAGAACAAAAGCTAGAGATGTCCATGACAGCAGTAAGAGCATCTAAAAAGACCAACCACAAACACTTGGAGATACAAAAGGCAGAAATCACCAGTTGTCATCCAGTCGATTCTGACCCATGGTGACACCATGTGTGTCAGAGTAGGACTGTGCTCCATAGGTTTTCAATGGACAATTTTTCAGAAGTAGATTGCCAGGCCTTTCTTCCAAGGTTTCTCTGGGTGGACTCAAACCTCCAACTTCATTAACTATTTGCACCACCAGAGACTCCACAAAAGGAAGAAGCTAATGTAAATGCTAAGCGAAACCTCAAGAAGCCACTGTTAAACATCACAATAAGTGGATTAAAAAAAATTTTCCAGGAAAGAATTTTTTTTTTAAGAAATCAGTAAAAACTATACTTAAATTTTAAAAGTGAAAGCCACTTAAATGCCCAATATCTGGAGAATAGTTAAGTAAATTTGCCACAATGACATAATTTACTTAACCACAATTTTGTCAATCATTAAACATTTTTATGAGTTTATAATTAAATGGGAAAACGCCATGTAAAATGTACAGAAGAAAGACAAAGTAGGGTACAATGTTGTAATTACATATGACCACAGCTACTTATGCAAAAGCAAGAAACAAGATGCAACTTGTTTTGATACAGTTATAAGCATTAGGTGAAATACTCTACCTGCAGATGGGTTAAGGTGAGCAGTTCAAGTCAGAGTCTAGTATAACAAATATGCCTTTCCCAGTCTCTGTATAAGAAGAATTTCCCAAGCTCCAAAGGGTGAGCCACTGATGGATAGAATAATTTTTTGGCAACAGTCTAATCCATTAAAAATGGCTCCCCCAAACCAGCACAACTTGTACGAGGAAAGGTCATGGAAGCTCTGTAGACACTTCAAAACTCCCTGAGGGACTAAATTGCTGGGCGGAGGGCTGTGGGGACCATGGTCTCGAGGAACATCTAGCTCAACTGGCATAACACACTTTATAAAGACAACGTTCTACATTCTACCTTGGTGAGTAGCGTCTAGGGTCTTAAAAGCCTGTGAGCAGCCATCTAAGATACTCCACTGGTCTCACCCCTTCGGGAGCA
>NW_004443995.1:5584601-5626833 GCF_000243295.1 Trichechus manatus latirostris
TGTATATTTTCACCAAAAAAAAAAGGTCCTCCAAGGTCAAGAAGGGAGAGTATTGACATGTTGTGGGGTTAACCAATGTCATAAAACAATATGTGTACTGACCGTTTAATGAGAAACTATTTGTTCTGTAAACCTTCATTTAAAGTACAATAAAAGAAATTTTTTTTTTAAAATGACTCCCCCAGAAGGTACTGTAGAAAAGTTTTTGTGGTTTTTGTTGTGTTTCGGGTTTTCTGTTTTGTTTTGGTTTTATTTATATGGCTACAAAGGCCTGGAATGTAGTATCTTTTCTTTTAGCAAATGTTTCATGAAAAGAAAAAAAACATGGAGGGTGAGAGGGCAGTGTGACCTAAATCTTCAAAGCTGGGCATGCTGGTGGCAGTGGCAGGGCACAAGAAGAGTAGGCTATGAAAAGGGTAACATTTCACATGCAAACAAACTCATTCTTCATATTAAAATTTCCTTGGTACCCTCAAATCCGACTTCTTCACTTCAATCAATTAATCGTTTATTAAGCACCTGGAACCCAGCAGTAAAACGTCATAATCAAATCTCTAGGCATTTAATCGCAAGAGGTTTTGCAAGTAACAGAATTCTACTTCTTCCACAATCCCACACAGTTTTACTATCATGTACTGGAGAGATACCAGCTCTTCAGCTGCCTCTTAGGAATTACAGACTGCTTCCAGACACACTTTGCAGGTGATTTCCAGCCTTCAAGCCTTTCCTCATTTTGCAACTCGTGAATTAAGAAAGGTCATCCCTAATTCACGAGAAATACTTCTCTCATCTTCGTGTTCATTATCGCATATCCTCCCCTTACACACGCACATATGCACACACGCACACGCACACACACACACAGACACACGCTTTTACTTGGGTAATAAGGCATGGATGTGTATCAATAAGGGTTTCACTGAGAGCCACTCTTACATTTTACCATCATGATTTCACCAGCAGCAACGCTTCACCACTTCAAAGGAAGCCAAGTCCTTTGACAGTAACGCACAGAATGACATCGAAAGCAACGTTAAACGCAACTCAGCTAAACTGAAGGAACTCTCTTAAAATTCACTGGGTCTTAATAATTCTCATGGTTGGCATCTCATTTAAAAACAAAATATGTCTCCTACTAAACGTGGGAGGAAGTTGGCAGTTTGCAACTCAGTCATACTCAAATCTCTCCCCAGGCAAGTGCTTTCCCTCTAACAAAACATTCTACATCCACACAGTAAAATCAAACTCACGCTCACGATCCTTCTGTGTGCATAATGGCTATGTCACATCCCTAATTTCAACAGAGGAACAAAATTTAAAGCTCATTTCCAGATGGCATAAATTCACTGAATTTAGACCTCTACTATGCTGAGCTCAGAAATCTGTTAATAGGCAGGAAGTGCTCACAAAGCACTGCACACAAAGCACAGCAAAATCACCAAAGGAACACTGTATTCGAGGATAAGGATGGCTGATGTCCACATCACAGATTTCTCCACCATATCAGTAAAACAAATGCAAGGGGTAGACTGATCCATAGCACTGTATTAGCTGATCCGTGACGTAACCAAGTGCTTTCCTGGAGGGTAAATAACAAGTCAACCAATGAAGACAGCAGTCTCAATCCAATAAGTTTTTAAATACATGGGACTGACTCTGAGCTAATTATTGAATAATTTCATTCCCCAAAAGGGCTGAACTGGGACAGGTAATATATTATATTCACACGTGAAAACTTGCAGAGTAGAACAATATGTTTTACATTAGGTCCACAATCTTCATTAATTCCATTAAGCACATTAATAATAACTCAGAATCTTAAAGTGAATAAACCCATAATGATCACCTAAACCCAATCCCTGAATTTTACAGATGGTAAAACTGAAGGGAAGCTAAGTAACCTGTTTCAAAATTAAGCAGCAGGTAAATGGTGAAGACAGAGGTAGAACCCATATTTTCTAACATCCACTGTGATGCTGTCTTCACAGTAAGCTTACAATTCCTCAACTACTGACCCATTAAGTTGACTTCATTCCTCCTCCTAAATAGCATATTTTTTAAAGCTGTAGGAAAATGTGAATCACATGAAGCTTCAATCTTTAACTTCCATTCATTCAATCCCTGAAATTTCACATTAATTATATAGAATTCTCTTCTTTACCCAAGAAACCCAGTGTAATTTGGATGACTTCAGGCGCATCTCAACCACGGGACAAATTAGTGAGTTCAAGCATATTGCAGGGGAGGAAAAGAAGACTTAGAAAGACTACAGGCATCTTAGACATAAACCAAGAATAACGATTTACTAAAATGAATAATAAAGATAAACAAAACCAAATTCCAGTTATTAAAGTGATGTTTCCCAAAGTGACAACAAGACTCATAAGATGCTTCTTCAAAAAGAGGAGAACAGGAAGACGTCATCCTTATTTTTCTTAAGTTCTGTATTCAAATAAATTTGGAAATGCTGGGTTCTAAATATCCCTACTGAATATTCACAAAGCACATTATGTGTATTAAGGCTCTAAAAAGGCTTGTGGGGAAGAGGGCTGCTTAGTTTTGTTTAACCCAATGTTTCCCAATCTTATTTGACATCTTTGGTGTGCAGAGTTCACATTTACACCTCCCAAGGAACATACTTCAGAAGTACATATAGCATTCTTGATGAATAACCTGAATATGACACCCATTAAGAGTATTTATAGGGAAATCTGCTTCCTCTTCCATGCTAAACTGTTAAAAATCAAGTCAAGAGACAAGTGAACCCTGTGAGTACAATGAAAATAACAACCATCACTAACACGTAATAACGGCTAAGTGCAAGGCACTGTGCTAAGTAAAAAAATTTTTTAGAAAGGGAGGGAGGATCTTCAGCTACCAAATTATCCTCCCCAAAGGCTCCATCTATTGATATACAAGCAAAACATATACGCACCGTTTTTTTTTTTTTTACATAAATAAACATACTACATACACTTTTTGTAACTTGCATTTTTCACTAAATAATCGAACAATATATACTGGCAATGTTTCCAAATTGGTATATGTCTTAGTTATCTAGTGCTGCTATAAGAGAAATACCACAAGTAAATGGCTTTAACAAACATTCTCTCACAGTTTAGGAGGCTAGGAGTCCAAATTCAGGGTGCCAGCTCCAGGGGAAGGCTTTCTCTTCTGTCAGCTCTGGGGGGAAGATCCTTGTCATCAATCTTCCCCTGGTCTAGGGGCTTCTCAGTGCAGGGACCCCGGGCCCAAAGGACACGCAGGCTCCTGGCTCTTCTTTCTTGCTGGTAATAAGATCTCTCTCCTCTCTGCGACTCTCTCTTTCATATCTCAAAAGAGATTGACTCAACATACAACTTAATACTGTAGATTGAGTCCTGCCTCATTAACATCACAGAGGTTAGGATTTACAACACATAGGATAATCACATCAGATCAAAAAAATGGTGGGCAACCACATAATACAGGGAATCATGGCCTAGCCAAGTTGACACACAATTTTGGAGGGACACAATTCAATCTATAACAGTACTATAACAGTACATAAAGAGATTCACCAGTATTTTTTTTTAAGACTAAACAGTTTTCTAATGTACAGCTGTAACATATTTATTCAGTTTCCCACTGATGAACATTGAGGTTATTTCCAATCTTCAGCCATTATAAACACTACTACAGTAAGTATCTACTACCTGTCTGTCAGTTTGTTCTGCTATAGTGACTTGCATGTTGCTGTGATGCTGGAACTTATGCTACTGGTATTTCGAATACTAGCAGAGTCACCCATGGTGAATAGGTTGCAGCAGAGCTTCCAAAGTTAAGACAGACTAGAAAAAAGGCCTGGAGATCCGTTTCTGAAAATTAGCCAATGAAAACCCTATGGATCACAACAGGATATGGTCCTATACAGTGCTGGAAGATGAGCTCCCTAGGTTGGAAGGCAACAAAGGACTCAAGCATGCTGGCAAGAACAAGGATGGCACGGGACCGGGTAGCATTTTGTTCTACTCTACACTGGGTCGCCATGAGTCGGAGTTGACTCAACAGCAACTAACAACAACAATGTTGTTGCTGTTGTGTGCCCTGAAGTCGATTCCGTCTCACAGCAGGCCTACAGGACACACAAAGTTTGCAAGGCTATAATCTTACAGAAACAGATTGCCACATCTTTCTTCCACAGAGCAGCTGGTAGCTGGCAGGTTCAAATAACATTTTAGTTAGCAGCTAGGTGCTTAACCACTGCACCACCAGGGCTCCTATTTATATTATGAATAGTATACATACATGTATCTAGGAATATGTATTGCTATCTAGGACAAATCCCTAGAACTGAAATTCCTGGTCAAATGATATAAGGTTTTTAATATTACAGATTTTGCCAAATTGCTTACTAGAGAGACTATTGTTTTACACTCATAAACTCTCTATATAGTATGTTACAGAACTTATTAATTTTTTCCTACCTTATAGTGATACATAGTACCTTAGTGTATATCACACTTATGTGCATATCTCTTATACTGCGTGAAGTTAAGCATCTTCTCATATGTTTAAAAGTCACTGTTATTTCCCTTCTTATAGACTACTTCTTTTGTCCATTTTTCTACTGGGGTGTAGGGCTTTTTCTCACGTATTCGTCGGGGCTCTTTATTTGGGAAATTAGTCCCTGTATCTCCTTGTGTCACCAAATGTTCTTTCCAGTTTTCTTTACTTATGTAATATTTTTGCAGGGTTTTTTGTTTGTTGTTTTTTAATGCAATCAAATTTATCAATCTTGAGGTTCCTCAACTGGAGAAGATTGATGACAAGGACCTTCCCTCAGAACCAACAAAGAGAGAAAGCCTTGCCCTGGAGCTGGCACCCTGAATTCAGACTTCTAGCCTCCTAGATTATGAGTGAATAAATTTCTCTTTGTTAAACCAGTCCACCTGTGCACTTCTGTTACAGCAGCACTAGATAACTAAGACAGTATTTTCTACTGGAATTACATTAAATTTACACATTAATTTAGGAAGAATGGGCATCTTTTTTATAATTTAATTTTTGTTGCTGTTGTTAAGAATATATACAGAAAAACATACACCAATTCAAGAATTTCTACATGTACAATTCAGTGACACTGATTACATTCTTTTGAGTTGTGCAACCATTTTCACCCTCCTTTTTTGATTTGTTCCTCCCCCATTTACATAAACTCACCGTCCCCAAAGTTTCCTATCTAGTCTTTTGAGTTGCTGTTGTCAATTTGACCCCACGTCAATAGATCTTAAGAGAGCGCAATGCTCAAGGCAGACATTCTTTACTAGTTAAGCTAAACTAGAGAAGTGGCATCTTAATGCTTAAGAATATGGCAGGCCGCCTCATTTTTTCATATCTTCTTTTCTGTCCCTCAGGAGCATTTTTAAATGCCTTCATTTACATAATGTGTATTTCTTGCTGAGATTACTCATAGGTATTTTATCTTTTTTATGCCAATGATCTTTTCCTCTACTATATATTCTAACTATGAAAGCTATGAATGTTGGCACATTATCTTGGTATCCAGGCACATTTATTATTTTATTTGTGTGTATGCCTCTGTGTGTGTTTGTGTGTGTGTGTGTCTGCTTTACATGAAGGTTTACAGAGCAGATTAGTTTCCCATTCAATAGTTTATATACAAATTGTTCCGTGACATTGGTTGCGATCTCCTCAATGTGTCAACACTCTCCCTATTACCACCCTGAGTCTCCCACTTCCATTCATCTGGTTTTCCTGCCCCTTCCCGCCTTCTCATCTTTACTTTTGGCAGATGTTGCCCTTTTGGTCTCATATAGATGATTATTCTAGGGAGTACTTTCCTCATAGGTGATACTGTTTATTTTATTGGCCTGTCTATTATTTGGCTGAAAGGTGATCTCCAGGAATGGCTCAGCATCATGTCCTCCACATTCATCTATGCTGTGAGATGTTTTGCGGATTCATCCTTATTCTGTATCATTGCGTAGTATTCCATTGTGTGTATGTACTATAGTTTGTTTATCCATTCATTCACTGATGGGCACTTAAGTTGTTTCCATCTTTTTTGCTATTGTGAATAATGCTGCAATGAACATGGGTGTGCATATGTCTATTCATGGGACAGCTCTTATTTGTCTAGGATATATACCTAGGAGTGGGATGGCTGGATCATATGGTGTTTCTATTTTCTAGCTTTTTAAGGAAATGGCATACCATTTTCCACAGTGATCGTACCATTTTACATTCCCACCAGCAGTGTATAGAAGTTTCAATCTCCCCACAACCTCACCAGCATTTGCTGTTTTCTGCTCTACTGATCAGTGCCATTATTGCCAGGGTGAGATGGTATCTCATTTTAGTTTTGATTTGCATCCCTCTAACGGCTAATGATAGCCAAGCATCTCTTCATGTGTTTTTTAGCCACCTGAATGTCTTCTTTGGTGAAGTGTCTGTTCATATCCTTTGTCCATTTTTTAATTGCGCTGTTTGTTTTTTGTTGTTGAGGTGGTGAAGTTTTCTATAAATTTTAGAGCTTAGACCCTTGTCTGATACATCATAGCCAAAATTTTTTTCCCAGTCTTTAGGTTCTCTTCTTACTCTTTTGTTAAAGTCTTTTGATGAGCATAAATTTTACTTTTTAGGAGATCCCAATTATCTAGTTTATCTTCTGTTCTTTGTGCATTTTTAGTTATGTTTAGTATTCTATTTATGCCATGATTAGGGCCCCTGGTGTTGTCTCTATTTTTAATTCCATAATCTTTATCATTTTAGGTTTTACATTTAGGTCTCTGATCCATTTTGAGTTAGTTTTTGTGTATGGTGTGAGGTATGGATCTTATTTCATGTTTCTGCTAATGGATATCCAGTTTTGCCAGTACCATTTGTTAAAGAGACTGTCTCTTCACCATTTAATGAACTTGGATGCTTTGTCAAAGATCAGGTGTCCCTAGGTTGATGGATTTACTTCTGGGTTCTCAATTCTGTACCATTGGTCTATGTGTCTGTCATTGTACCAGTACCAAGCTGTTTTGACTACCATGGCTGATGGGAGATTCTGAAACTGGGGAGTGTGAAGCCTCCTACTTTGTTCTTCTTCAATAATGCTTTGCTAATCTGGGGCCTCTTTCCCTTCCATATGAAGTTGATTAGTTTTTCTATCGCATTAAAGAGTGCTGTTGGAATTTGGATCAGGACCGCATTATATTTGTAGGTCACTTTGGGTAGTATTGACATTTTCACAATTTAAGTCTTCCTATCCACAAGCATGGTACGTTTTCCCATTTATGTAGGTCTCTTTTGGTTTCCTGCAGTGGTGTTTTGTAGTTTTCTTTGTATAAGTCTTTTACATCTCTATTCAGATTTATTCCTAAGTATTTTATTTTTGAGGACTATTGTAAATGGTATTGCTTTTCTGATTTCCTTTTCAGAGTTCTCTTTGTTGGCGTAGAAGAATCCAACTGATTTTTGTATGTTGATCTTGTACCCTGCCACTTACCTGAATTATTCCATTAGCTCCAGTAGCTTTCTTGTGCAGTCTCTGGGATTTTCTATGTGTATAATCATATCATCTGCAAATAGTTTTACTTCTTCCTTTCCAATTCGGATGCCCTGTATTTCCCTTTCTCACCTTATTGCTCTAGCTAGGACTTCCAGTACAATATTGAATAAGAGTGGAGAGAAAGGGCATCCCTTGTCTGGTTCCCATTCTTACGGGGAATGCTTTTAGTCTCTCTCCACTGAGAATAATGTTGGCTGTTGGTTTTGTATATATGTCCAGGCACATTTATAAATTATCTTATTCTTTATAATTAGTTTTTCATTCAATTCCCTTCAGTATTCTATACATACATTCCTATTCATTTTACCTCCTTTCTGATTTTTATATCTTTATAACTTTATTCTTTCTCTTGTAAAACTGCATTAACTTGCGATTCCACAACACCATTAATAAGTAGTGAAAATATTTATCCTTATTTTGTTCCTGGTTTAAATGGCAAAGTTGTTGAATTTCCTCTTAAGCCTGAGATGGTTTTGGGGTTGCAATGTACATACCTTATTTTGCTAAGGATGTCTTCCTACTTTATTTTGAGGTGTTTTTTTAATCAATAATAGATAATGAATTTTGATAAAATTCAATGCCTTCTCTATAAAAATGATTATATAATTTTTTTCTACTGTTATCTAATAAGATGATAAATGTCACTAATAAATGTCTGACATTTGAGCCCTTCATGAATTCCTAAAATAATCCTCACTTGTTATGATGTGTTATTCTTTTAATGTATACAATGTACATACTAAATGTGTTATCTCATTCACTCACCTTACTCCAGCCACTGCTCTTCATACATACCAAGCTTGCTCTCACCTCAAGGACTGTTCAGTCCCTGCCATACCTGCTGTTCCCTAAGATACTCTGCCCCCAGATATTCTCATACAGCATTCCTGTCTTCATTTATGCCTCTGCTTACAGATCATCTAATTACAGAGGCCTTTCCTGTCTCCTTGACATAAAACAGAAACTGCCTTCCAATCTTCTTACCCTCTACCCCGATTCTGTTTTGTCTGTATTTGTAGCAACTGTCACCTCATCATCCAACATATATTTAATTTTTATTCCATCTGCCCCCAGTAGAATGTAAGCTCCGCAACAGCAAGGGTTTCATCTACTTTGCTCATTGTTAGCTTCCCAGTGCTGAGAACAGGCCTGGCAAATAGAAAGCACTTATAAGTATTTGTTGAATGAATGAATACACATTTTATAGACAATAAAACTGAAACCTAAGGAGATAAGTAACCAAGATCACACAGTGACAGAACTGGGACTGAAACCTAAGTCTAACTTTCAATTTCCCAACTCTTAACCACTAAAACAAACAACAGGTGATTTTAGGCCTTGGCAAAATGCTCATATAATCTTATGAATGCTGAAGCACAAGTTACTGCCACCACTGAAAGTCAGAGGAAAATTGTACTGATGGTCCCTGTACAAGGTAGCAAAAGAATCCAAAGACGGCCTTCAAAGAATTCCTTGTGAATTATGGGAACTATGTTAAGGCAGCTCTCTTCCCTCAATATCTATGAGTCTCACAGCAAGCACTGCGAATCTCTGACCTTCATCTACACGTGTCCTTGGATAACCAGAAGATAAAACTGGACACTTTAAGGCCGAATTGCCATTAAACATGTGTGTTTACTACTGGCTGGCGGACACATGTAGAAGCACTACACCCCCGGACTAGCCATATTAAGGCCAGTATAGACACCAAGGACTTGGGTTTGAAAAAAACTATTTGCTCTTTCAAAATCTAAGAATCTTTTTTTGTTTTCAACAGGCAAGTTACTATTAGGTATTCTTTGTGTTCTTTTCCTCTTCTATCACTAAGACATGTTCCTTCCTTGAACCAACTTTAAGCTAAAAGCAAAATTCACAAATCTCCATTTCTGACATTAAACACTATCTTTAACTTTTTCCCCAGATTTCAATCAAATTCTGTATTTTAGAACTGTAGGGCTGATCCAACATTGCAATGTGTCATACTTAATTCCATCAATGTAAAGCATAATGAACTAAGACTGAACTAGTGAGGCATAACTAAATATTTTGAATCTATGAATTTAAAAAGAAAGGCTCATTTATTTATTTTTTTTTACTGTAAATAAAATCATTTTCCAACATTTTACTATCAAATTTCAGTAATTTTTCCACCAGCACATACTTGAGTAAAGACAAGAATGGGCTTTTCTAACAGTTCATTCTACTGTTGCTCATAACCTTCTAAATATTTCTCCTCACCGGCTTTTATTCAAAGGTAAACAGAAGGCAGTTATATTTATGGAAAATGTATTCAACCACTTAAAATACATCAAACAAAAGAAAAATGATTTTAGAGCTATATTATGAGTTTTGAAATTGCATCTTCTTCACGTAATCTTCAGTTTAAATGATAGATAACAAAACCAACAGATTGGTCAAGTTCCAAAACACCTCCTACACAGAGCCCAACTCTTCCATCCAAATTCTCACCTTGGTCAAGGCCAGAGTAAACACTTGTCCTTCACATTTTTACACAACATCACTTTGAATGCCACCAGGGAGGAAGCAAATTCCAGTACACTGGACAAATTTTCACTCTCTTAACCCAGTCTATTGATTGTTCCCTTGACTTTCTCAGCTGAAAGATAGTGAAAGGAGAAAAAAGATCTTTCTGTAAAACTGTAAAGCATAACCAGATAAGTCTGCCCTTTAAATACTTCATACAGAGAGAGATAAAATGCAGGTTCAGGTTTAAAATTTTGCTATGAAAATTATATTCTAGCGCTTCACCAAAATGCTGCAAGATTTTAATTAAAAAAATTAGATCATTAAAGTGAAGTCAATTTTTATATTCATGGGCCAAGGTAGAGATATTAAAGGAGAATTTTCAAAAGTAACATTTAAAAGATACCATAAAGAATGAAATCGATGTCACTGAATTGTACATGTAGAAACGTCTGAAATGGTGTAACTTTGGCTATGTATATTTTTACCCAAAAAAAAAAAGGGTCCTCCAACATCGAGAAGGGAAAGTACTGACATGTCGTGGGGTTGTTAACCAATGTAATAAATATGTGTACTGACTATTTAATGAGAAGCTATTTGTTCTGTAAACCTCCACCTAGAGTACAATTTAAAAAAAAAAGATACCATACTTCATAAAATTAAGAAAAAAAGTAACAATTGTGCCAGTTTAGAAATGCCTTAGAGAAGTGAGAGAATCTAAGGAGCAATTAACTATTTCAAAAAGAAGGTTAGAGGTTAAAATTTAGAAAATAAAATAAAAAGATTACCATTGAGAAACATTCACCTTAGTAAAACTCAGCTTAATACAGGAAAGTAATGTGTTCATCTTGCATGATACTATTTCATTTTATTTAGTCCTTTCTCAAAGAATTCTAGAGATCTTTATAAATTGTATTAAGTTAATCCTTCATTTACCAGTATGAAAGAAAAAGGCATTGCTGTTTTCATTTGGTAATATGCAAAATATTTTAGTTAAAAAAAAAAAAGTAGAGATCATAAAGGTTCAGGAAACGTGAAAGCAAAGGAGACAGGAAGTACACCCTTTTTTGGTTTAGGCATTTTACAGGGGAAGGGGAGTGAAACATAAAAACGGAAATACATGAAATATAAGACTAGCTTAAGTAAGCAAGCAGATCTAAAGTTTATTGTGCAACGGTGTTGCCACAGGCTCAAAGGTTCCCAGTTTACACATCAACATTCAAAATGTCCTTTTTTTATATCAAGTCCTAGGTGTGTTGCCTGTTTTATAATCCTAACAAATAGACTAACATTGGGAATCACCACTTACATTTCCACCTTTGAACCTTGGAAGCAAGAGATGTTCAGAAGTATGATGTGGCTGCCAAAATTCTAACTTTCATATAAAACCCAAAACACAGAAAAAATTAAAACAATGAAGTGAGACAAGCTGCTATCAATAACAAAAAATCAAGCAAGAAGAAAAGAGTCAACCATTGTCAGAGGTGGGCTGAAAAAGGAAAGTGTGGTAAACATTCTGGGTGGTCACAGAGCACCTTGTATCTGTCTCTATTACTATTTGTTTGCATGTTTTTATCCTCCCAGGAGGTTGTGACCTCCTTGAAGACAAGGACCTAGCTTCATATCAGGGTGGCCAATCAGCCACTGAATTCAAATAAATGAATCAAGTGTTGGGTCAATTATGTTGTGTGAATTTTAGCTCAAAAAATTTTTTTAATATTCTTGGCTTGAAAGACGTTGAAAGTCTGGCAGGGAAAGAGCCTTTTTTAACAATTAAGGCAAAGCTATTTTAAAGTAAGATCATAAATCACTGGACTCTAACTTAAGAGTAATATTTTTATACAATACACAGAAATTCTTGCAATCATGCATGTATTTCCTAACCCTGCATGTGTCCAGTGTCCTTATCTGTCCAACCTCAAAACACCCATCAAGTCTCTGTATGGTTTCTGGGTCTACTGATTGGCATGCTGCTGAAATTATGTTTTACCTTATTCAGATGCAAACAGATTTTATAATACTACGTGCCACCTGAGGAAACAGAATCTGAGTGTTTAGTTTTGTTTTTCTTTCTTGCTGGGGGAAAAAAACCACTGAAGTTACACAAAGAATGTTGCCAGGAGGAATCCAGAGTTAAAAGAAACTTCAGGGAAATCCAGGGGCCTGCTTTGGCTTCAGGCTCCCTCCTAGCCTCAAGTGTTTGAATCTATTCTGCTTCTTCCAGGAAATGTAAAGGCCACCACCATGGGGATGGGGGACTGACTGGTATGTGTGGGGTCCTGGAGCTCCTGAACCAGGCATCTACCCCACATCTTTCTAAATCTCCTCTGCAGATGCACCTGTTGAGCCCCAGCTACTAAGATTCCCCTGAGATGGAAACAATAAAAATCTCATTCAAGTAAAAATGTGATCTTTGGCATGGTGCTCCGACTTGGAAAGGTCAAGCACACACCAGCCTACATTTGAGGCAATTAGCTAACCTCGTGCCCACTGACTGTGCTCTACAAATTAAAATCCTGGAGCAAAAATGCAACACGGCCACAGGCCAAAGAAAGGAAAATGAAAATTTCAGCAGAAGGATGCAGAGAGCAAAGATATTATTATTAATTTCCCAGTCTAAATTCATAAAGCTGACATAAGCGTCTAGGAGAATACAGAGCTTTCACACAATCCATCAGGTTTCGCTAGACAGACTGTAAGAAGGCAGGCTTCTCCATACTCTAGTTACTGCTCAACAAACCACAGACACACAAACCCTAAAATTAATACAGATATTTATATTTCCCCTCAGAAAACATCTAAATGACATTAATATGCATATTCATGATAGAAAGGTGAGGTCACCTGCTCAGAGTTAACCGTCATGATCAAACCTCTGATTTGTTGGCAGAAAGAACCACCACCCACTCGCTAATGCCTTTTCCACCCACCTGATGACAGAGAACTGAAATAAATTTCTGACATCTTGATGTCCTTTTCAGTGACCCCACTGAAGTGAAAGAGTGATTCAAGTCAGAACAAGAATCTTTATAAGAAGTTTTTCTAAGCACAACTACTCCTTTTGGAAAATGCTCTGGCCCCAAGCCCTCAGCACAGACACCTTTTAAATACCAGCCTACCCGAACACCCAGCATCTCATTACTCACTGAATCACAGACATACTGTATTTGCAATATAAAAGTAAATTAAATAGCCACATATATAGCTTTATTTTCTATACTATTAAGCAAGAGGCACATGTGGAGTAAGTTGAGGCACTGACCTCTGGATTGAACACAAATGGAATTACCTTACCACAGTATTATTTAAAAATGCAAAGCACAATCTCAAGTTAATTTGTCACTTGCAGAAACTGCTGTGCTTTTATGATGAGAATTCATTTATGAGAAGCTCTTAGCACAGTTTTCCCCTTAACCTTTTCAATTTATCTTACATTTGCTACTCTTCCACAGCTAACTTTTATGCACAATTTTAAGGCTGTGTAATGTATGTTACAAGGGCACTAGTCTTTGAAACCCAAGGAACAATCTAACAAAAATGAGGTGATGCTACAAACTGCCAATGATTTGCCCTCTCCTGACCCACCATGCTAAAAAATGTGATCAGGTAGGATTTTGTATAATCTCTGTGGAGGAGCAAAGAAGAGGTACAAGCTTTAATTCGACTGTGAAGTGGGGATATGTATATTATTTTTTAATCCCTAAAATAAAGAATAAAAAAGAAATGCACAATTTTAACAGGATCCATTTCCTTTAGAGATTATAACTGTTTTATGTGCCAGCAAACAATGTCTTTTAGCCATGATTAACTTTTGAGACTTTGCTAGGCATTATCCAAGCTTATTTAGCAGTAACCTTAGCGTAAGCCTCGTCATGGATTGAATTGTGTCCCCCAAAAATACCTGTCAGCTTGGCTGGGTCATGATTCCCAGTATTGTATGACTGTGTTATCTGATGTGATTTCCTTATGTGTTGTAAACTCTATCACTATGATAAGATTATATGTGATCTCCTTACGTGTTGTAAATTCTATCACTGTGATGAGGTTATACTGATGAGGTTGATTGACAAGATTAGAATTTTAATGCAATCTCTTTTGAGATAAAAAAGAGAGAAGCAAGCAGAGATACATGGGAACCTCATACCACCAAGAAAGCAGTGCCGGGAGCAGAGCACATCCTTTGGACCTGAGGTTCCTGCACAGAGATGCTTCCAGACCAAAGGAAGACTGATGACACGGACCTTCCTCCAGAGCCAATGGACAAAGCCTTTTCCTGGAGCTGAGGCCCTGAATTTGGACTTGTAGCCTACTGGACTGTGAAGACAATAAATTTCTCTCTGTTAAAACCAACCACTTGTGGTACTTCTGTTAGAGCAGCACTAGATGACTGAGACAAGCCTAGTGGGAGTGTCCAGTGCTTTCATGTGATGGGTAAACCTGCTGATACTGATTCACTCTTCTCTAAGCCAGTGGCATCGGCTGAAAATAGACATAATAAACTCCTGTTCTATATACCTTACAGTGTTACTGTGAGGATTGAACTTTAAAAAGAAACAATACCTGGAAACTACTCAATAAGCTGCAAAAGTACTATCCAAACACATTACTACTATTGACAGCAACAAGTCTGCACCATTCCCCAACACCAAAAACAGAAAAGGATTGCACAAGTATACAGTAATGCCTGAGACGACCACAAGATAGGCTAAAATATGAATGTCAATCCCCCTGAAAGCTCTTCCAGCTCAAATGGCTGCAAATCTTGTGAAAATCTTAAAACTATTATCCAAAAGCAGCTGAAGTAGTAGTTAGTCAGGAAAGGCATAGATCCTTTCCAGTATGTGATGAAAGCTATGGACCCTCCACCCATTAAAAAACAAAGCAAATAAGCAAAGTTTATTTTTCTGATATCAGAGGGGGTTCTTGGACCCCAGGCTAGGAGTCCCTAGCTACAGGCCATTGAATGAGTGACTAGCTAATCAGAAAGACACAAGGGAAAAGGACGGGCTTATTATGACAACAAAGTACCCCAGATAAAATGATAAGCGCTACCTAGGTGCTAGACTTAGGAAAATCCTTCATAAGACCCTCACTGGAGACATGAAGCTGAAAGTTCTGCAATTCCAGCTTACCTCTGCAGCATTCAGACAAGCGATGCCCTGATAGGTGAAGCAGAAAATCACTTCCTTTGATAAAGAACCTGGGTTCCAACTAAGGTAACATGTAAAAAATAGTGTTTACACACATCCAATGACTGCTTCAGCATTTCCACATAAAGGGGGCTGAGGAGTAGCAATCTAATTGGAAGCAGGAGCTAAGGTAATTTGTTTTGCCGTTAAAGTTGTTTAGGACTTCAAGATTGAAAAAACATCAAATGCCAATGGCAAAGTGAGGAGCGCTATACCCGTTAGTACCCGTTGCCGTCAAGTCAATTCCAACTCATAGCGACCATGCAGGACAGAGTAGAACTGCCCCATAGGGTTTCCAAGGAGCATCTGGTGGATTCTAACTGCCGACATTTTCTGGTTAGCAGCCGTAGCTCTTAACCACTACACCACCATGGTTTCCAGGAGTGCCATAGGAAGTGCTAAAGCACCCCAAGCCAACCTGGGTTCATCTACACCCCGGTTCTCAAGCTTTACCATGCAGCAGAATCACCAGGAAGGCTTATTACAAACTGAGGGCTTATTACAAACTTATATACAAACTGCTGGGCTCTGCACCTCAAAGTTTCTGATTCAGTAGGTCTGGGGTGGAGGCCAAGAATGCATTTCTAACAAATTTTAGGGAATGCTGATGCTACTGGTCACAGGTCACACTTTGAGAATCACTAATCTAAACAATTAGAGCCTGTGTCATCTAGGACACCCCAACCTCTTAAGCACTTTCATAGTGTAATCTAAGGCCATATACCAACTACCGCTAAGCGGATTCTGACTCAAAGCGACCCCACAGGATTTCCAAGGCTGTAAATCTCTACAGAAGCAGACTGCCACATCTTTCTCCCACGAAGCCGCTGGTAGTTTCGAACTGCTGACTTTTTGGTTAGCAGTCAAATAACAAAATAGTACCACCTGTCACCCACATCAGCCTCATATACAGTGGACGTTGGTTGGGCTGAACATTCTGGATACACAATAAGCTTCTAGATGACTAGTGAGTGTCTACAGGTAACTTACTACAGACAAATGAAGAGAAAGAATTTTGTGCAGTTTTGTTTTTATATTTTGCCCTCAGGAAGAAATAAACAGAAAATTGGTGACAAGAGGACTTACTTAAGGCTTAGCAATTCATCCATTACTCCAGAGCTGTGGTTTTTAAATTGAGCTCCAAAGAGCCCCAGATGTTATATCCAGATACCTCAGGGGTTGAGATGGGAGGAAAAAATAGAAAAATGATGGAGGTTTTTGGTCTCCCATTTCCATCTCCCTTTGAACCAGAAGTTCAGCGTTTCTCTGATTTATATATTGGGATAAATTATATTTTTTAATTGTTTTACTGTCCCTTTGAGGGGAAGAAAGGTTTAAATATCACTGGATTTGATTACCTCTAAGAGTCTCTCCATTTCTGTAATTCTACTGTAATACAGTGTAACAATCAAACGTTAAGTGGCACATTACAAAAATAAAAATACCAAACGGGCCCAGGAGGCTGACAAATAGCATCAAAATGATTGGTTAGTGGTCATATCACATTTGTGTCTGGTAAGAAGGTCTGGACGTCATACACAGGAGCTTCCAGTCTCACTGAAGGCAGCAGCTGCACCTCTACAGCTGTAATACAAAAAACAGACAAACTCCAGCAGTAATTATCTTTACTTAATCTTGCCCTGTCAGGCAGACACCTTGTAGAAACCAGGCTCTTTTAAGTGTCATGGTGATACTGTGAGATACAGAACAAGATGCCACATTCTCAGGATTGTCATCAGATGAGGCCACCCACTAAATTGGTAAAACTTTTTCTGTATGACACGTATTTGTAAGCTACCAAGCAAGTACTAGGCTCATTACATGAGCCACAAATGGACCACAGGTGAAAGGAAAGAACAGGCATGGGGAGAGACAGACATATATTTTACTGTTGTTGTTGTCGTTGTCAGGTGCCATTAAGTAATCTTAACTCACAGCAATCCCAAGTGACAGAGCAGAACTGCCCCATAGGGTTTTCTTGGCTGTAATCTTTACAAAGCAGATCACCAGGTCTTTCTCCCACGGAGCTGCTGGGTGGGTTCGAACCCTCTACCTTTCAGTCAGCAGCGAAGCACTTAACAGTCGTGCCATTTTATTAGAGACTTTAATTTATGAGTTACCCATAGTTCCAGCATTCAAAACCATCTATGGGGGATGGGGGAGGCAAACGAAAAAGAGGAACTTTCTAAGCAGACGCCATCTGTTCCTGGTATGACGACTTGATTCTGTCTAACTGTGAACGTACAATGACTAAGGTGGCCTCCTACCATCACTACCTTCTTTGCCTAAGGCAGCATCTAAAAGTGCTGAGAAAGAAAAAATAGTCTCAATAAGTGAATAACTTGCAATTCAGGTCCAACAAAAGGTCTAAACCTATCTCTTTTAAACCAAGGCAGCCAGAATGTCCCTATTCTACCTGCTCTAGGGACTACTGGGTGGGGGGGTAGGGGGGAGGCGGGCACAGGCATTAGGCAGAGGTGTTATGTAATCATTCTTTCATTCAACAACAAATGTTTTCTGAGCTTTTTAGTTAATGGTAAATGACACACAGTCCTAAATCTCAAGTAGCTTACCCATAAAAAAACCCACTGCTGTCAAGTCAATTGTCTGACTCATAGCGACCCTATAGGACAAAGCAGAATCGCCCCATAGGGTTTGCAAGGCTGTAATCTTTATGGAAGAAGATTGCCACATCTTTCTCCCGCAGAGCGGCTGGTGGGTTTGAACTGGGTTTGAACCACCAATCTTTTGGTTAGCAACTGGGCATTTAACCACTGAGCCATCAGGGCTCCTTAAGTAGCTCACGGGGGCCCTGAAGCCAATAACTCTGAAGTCATAGCTAAGGCAAGGAACTGGGTTAGAGTCTGAGGTCAAACCCAAAGCAGCAATTGTAAATAGTCAAAAGTACCCTTGAAAAATCCCTTAAGTTACTCATAAAATACTATACTGTCTCTTAGTAAGTCCAAAATAACCAGTTTTTCCAGCCCTTTGAAAAAGACTGTTGTTTCTTCATGTGAACACCAGACGAGGTAGTTGGCTCACATTTTATGGGCCATGTTGTTAAACCCAAGATGCTCACACTCTGAGAGGAAATGAAATCTCCAGACAAATGACAGGCTCCCATCTCCTATCTCATGTTCACTCCAGGACCACGCTCATCATGTTTCAATTGTTATTTCTTGCCATTTTTTTTCTTTTAGCCAAGTGCATTAGTTGAATTCCCATGAGGTAAATATGCATGACTCCACCGTAATATCATCATCTTAATATTTACCCAAAGACATGCCAAAAATGTTATTTCTTTGAGTCAGCATAATGTGAAACTTTCCTTTGAATGCAAATACTTAACAGGGAAAGGTTTATATATTAATCCTACATAAGAAAATGAATGATTTTATCATATTAGCTTCGATTATCTGGAAGACTAAAGATACCAGACAGTAGTGAACAGGTAAATACTGTAAGTGAAAAGAAAATCAAGAAAGATTCAGAACATAAAGTACACCCCCAGCAAATCTGGTCCTGTCAGGGAACAATGGGAACCCATGGTGCACCTCAGGAAGAGGAGTGGAAAAAGCAAGAGGGGAATTCTAATGACACATACGCAAAAGTTCTTCATAGTCAATCCTGCCCTCAGTACACTACAAAGTAGATCCCATTCTCAAAATCCTTAAGGTCAGGGATGATTCAAGAAAAAGAGATGGGTTTGTTAGGCCACTCTGACTTGACTCAACTAAATTGCCCAATTACATAGTCTCAAGGCTTCAAACTGGTTCATTCTGGTTTGAACCCCTGCTGAGAATTTGTATTTCCATCCCAGATATACTGAATCTACATTTTAACAAGATCCCCAGGAGGTTCTTATGTATACATAAGAATCACCCAAGGATCTTGTTAAAGTATAAATGTATACATAAGAATCACCTGGGGATCTTGTTAAACTGTAGGTTCTGATTCAGTATATCTGGGGTGGAAATGCAAATTCTTAGCAGTGGCTCAACCGGTGGGAAGCCATGCATAGTCCCAACTGCCACTGTTTTCCACTCCCTTCAAAGACACTTGAACTGTTGTGGCTCCAACCACTGCAGAGGCTAATACAGCCATTTACATCCTTTTCCATTTCTGTTCTCCACAAAGAGTTGCAAGAATGAGTGCTACACCCATCACACCTCAGACATCAGCATCAACAAAGTAAGCCTGCCTGGTTTGCTGGGAAACCTGGCCCTCTCCCATTCCCAGAGGTAAGTGTATTACCTGAGACACATGATTACATTATTTCATTCAACAACAAATGTTTTCTCAGAAAACAAAGAACTCTCTTCCTGCCTCTCCCTAAACATCTCTCCCTTCACCTCAGCTTTTACTTAGCCTTCTTTCCTCTACGTGTCACACTACAGATTCTGCTTGTGTGCCCCACAGCAGACTCCTTACCTAACCATTGTTTCTCCTCCTTCATACTATCATGAGACCCTCAGCCAACTAACACTGTGAAATCATACCTAATGAGGCAGGGAACTGGGTTAGAGTCCAAGGTCAAAACCAGGGCAACAATTGCAAATAGTCAAAAGTACCCTTGAAAGGTCCCTTAAATTGCTCATAAAATACAATACTAGGCAGTCTCTCAGTAAGTCTTCATCTGTTTTTCCTCAACTTTCTAATGTCTAACACTTGGGACTGGCCTCAAGTTCCCTGGAAGAACACACGGGACATTTAAGCACAAAAATGCACGAGAGAAAACTGTTTATACTAGGCAAATACATTGTATATACATTTTCATACAACTACACAATTTAAGCCCTGTTCGGTTTTCATGAATACAAATGCTATAGAAATCTTCCATAATAGTCGTAAAATCACTCATCTCTGCATCTCCCTCCTTCATGAATTCCTGATCTGCTCAGAACTTATACTTGACCTCAATCCACACTTACCGCCATCTTAAATTCTTCAGCTGACTTTGGAAATGAAAATTTTTAAGAAGGCAATTAAAAAAGACTAGTAAACCTATTCTTGACAGGGCTACACTTAACTCTAATGAGACAAAATGACTAAGTACATAGCTTTCTGCCAAGTTATCATGAGCAGTTTAAGAATTAGATTCAAAATAGCTGATAGAATCTGAAAGACAGAATAACCTTCTATATACATTTTATCTTTTGCTTGGTTTGCACTGTGTACAAGATATGAAACCTAGAGGCATTCCAGTTTATGAAAAGATCTTCAGTTTAAGATTTAGGAAGGTGTATATGTGTGTGTGTTTAAGGTGGGGTGGGGTTCGGGGTGGAAAGTCATTATATCAAAGTACTTACTAATTAAATTACTATTTTTATCTGCAGCAAATATGAAATATATAATAACACAGTTTTCCTAAATGTTACACTCTTAATCAATTTTTTTTTTGGCCTTGGAAAACAAAATGATCTATTCTTTGCTAGAACGCTTACCTCTCTCACACAAATATTTAAGCTTAATTACAGGAAGACTTTTAACACAGGACCTATAAAATCTATTTAAATTTAGAACATATTAAAAATTTACCCACATTTTAATACTATGTCAGTATTCACATTTTCATAATAATGTATCCTTAAACATCAAAAAGAAATATAATTTTTTACTAGATAGCCAGATAGCCATAATCCCAATAAGAAATATTTTCCTATATAGGGGGAGAAATTAAATTCTTAAGACATAACAAATCATAAGCCCCCAAAATAGCTGACTTGAGATTCTCTTCATTTATCCATAAAATTAAGAGCATATGCCTTGTGATATTTTAAAAAAAAAAAAAGGAAGAAGTTTAATTTCAAGTCTGTGCAAAGCCCTTTCTCAGCCTCCCCTCAACCTCAAGAAACAGTTCTAATCTTGGTAGCTCTACAACAAGGGTATTAACACTTCAAGCCATTCTAGCTTCAACCACTGTTCTGGTTTTTTGCTTCAGAAACCACTGTTGCAAACCTAACACCAGAGATAAACACGTAATGGAGATTAATGCAGCATTACCTTGAAGAAGCAATTAAAAGAGGCTGAAAAGCAGCAACTAAACCCCAAACCATTTGCTCTTCCACAACAGGAAGCTGAAGATAATCTTGTTTACTAAACATAAATCACTTCTAATCTGGCCAAATTCTTAAATGATATTCCAGATGGAAACTTTGCAAAGCCAGGAGCTGCTTACGTACATATTTACTTCGAACTCTGAAAACAAACTGGACCAGTTTTTCCTGTTGCTTCTAGGCAAGCAGTCTTTTAAACCAATGAAACAATCCAACAGAAGGGCTTCCTAGACCCACCCATGCTCTATTTTTGGTCCCACCCCTACCCCTCTTCTTCTAGCAGTATTAGGTTTCTTGTAACTAAATTTGCTCTCTCCTTCAGTTATCTATTTTAAAGCCTTCAGGCTGCAGAAAGAAAATGCCATTAATATTGTATCTTCTGGTACTTTTTTGTAGTATATTCACATTTTCAGAAAAAAAGTCAAGATATAGTCCTTTAGACTTTTTCGTGTGTGCATGCACACACGCACACAGGCATGTGAGTATTTTTTTAATTCTTTAGGGCTCTGTGAGGTTTATGCAGACAGGCTTCTCACAGAGGCTGCCATGTTTCCTCAGGAAGAGTTTGGCTTTACCTTTCATTTCCTTGTATTAAAGTCACTTGGACAGAGAGGCTTTGGAAGCCACAATGTGCAACAAGTCAGTGACTTATTTGTTTAAAGGTCTATGTTAGCAGCGGAATATTTTGGTTGTGCTGGTTAATTCAACAACCACAGGTTTGTGAGGATACTTTCTTTATGACCTTCTTTCTACTAAATATCATGGGAAATGCCAGTGGTCCTGATAGAGATCCACTATGCCCCAGAAAAGGGAATCTGAGGCGTGTGAGTGGGAGCAGACTGAGATAAACCAAACAAAAGACAGTGGAGAAAAGTCAGTCCCCTCGGCTCAGACCAAAACCTCATTTAGTTTTAAAGGGTATGGTGACAGGAAGCCCTGGATTAAATCTCAGACCTCATATATTTTAGTTCTTTATTCTACAACTCTAGATATTCCCCCATACGAAGTAAAAGAGTCAAGGGTATAATATTATCTTGGTAGACTTTGCTCCCATCTGCCGAAACCTACATTAAAAGCTCCTACTAAACTTCTGTTTAGTATGATTTTCCACTCCTATACTGGTGACACAGTGGTTAAGAGCTTGGCTGCTAACCAAAAGGTCGGCAGTTCAAATCCACCAGCCACTGCTTGGAAATCCTATGGGGCAGTTCTACTCTGTCCTATACGGTTGATATGAGTCAGAATTGGTTTTATACTGCGCACACTCGCCCCCACCGGTCATCTGCACCTTGCAGGAACTATCACTTTATTCATCCTCTACTAAGGTAATCATGTTCCAGGCACCTGATGAAGATCTTTCTTGAGCCTGGCAACACCTGATCCAGCAGCAGGCCAGATTCTGCTGTTCCCTCTTCTTCTAGGACCAAAAACACTGCCCTTTCTGCCAGGACAAGCTGGCTGGTCCCAACCCAGGGAGTAACCTAACCACTGACTGCCAATTTTCTTTCTACCCAATGTAGTTCAAAGTTCAAAACACATCACAGAACTCAAAATTCAGAGTCAGGCAAATATGGCTTTTACTCTGCCACTTACTATCTCTGTGACATGGGTAAATAACTTCTCTAAGCCTCAGTTTCATGTCTAAGATGGGGATGATAATAGTATCTACCTTTATATTGCAAAACCGAATGAGATCATGCATGAGACTAACACATAGTAAGCCCTCAATAAATGTCAGCTATTATCATTTTACAACTACTACTCTACTCCCATTATGTTGTGTGCCGTCAAGTCGATTCCAACTCATAGTGACTTATTACTATAGGGATCATAAACTGGAAGGCTTCAGGCCAAATCTGAACTTTCTATTTGGCCGTCACAATTAATTTTTGTTTCTGTTTTTTTAATATGTTTGGAGGGCAAGCATTCTAGTCTGTCATAGTCCCCACCAACCCTCCCTAGAGTCTTAAATTCATTATAATACCTGATTGGCCCCTGAGATTTGTGAAAATTACCCCCTACCAAGAAAAAGAAGGCTTCAATACTATAAAGAAAAAAATTTTTTAAACAAGGACATTATAGAACTAGGGCAGCCAGACATTATACTAAAAACAATGCACTTTTAAAAACCATGGCAAGGAGCCACCAATTTCCCAAAAAAGTTTACTATTTCTCACTCAGTCAAACGGCACATATGCGACAGGTGGAGAAAAAAGGAATAAATTTTACTTTGCAGTTTTGTGGTCAGTAATAACTTCTGGGACACGGAGAATTTGTGAGGCTCTTCTAAAACACTGTTCTCCTTTCTCAGCCTGGCATAAAATGGACAGAGCAAATATAATAATGGCAGATTTGAAAAATGTCCTTCAAAAACCAGAACTCTTTCCACAGTGCAGAAGGGCAGGGTCTTAAATTCAACTAATGGTTTACTTACCATATATAGTAAAAATAAGATGTCTGCCATTTAATATTTTTGTTTTTAACTTAGCCCACATAGATTTTCCATTAATGATAAAAAGATTTAACTAGTAATTAAGAAACATACATTTTTAATAATATACATCATTTCTGGAGAAAATACATTGTAAAAAGTACAAAAAACACTATAACACTGTGAAGATATTTATCTATTATAGAGATTTATATAAAATCTTAATCAATCATAAAATTAACCATAATTCTCTCTAATTTATTAGAAAATCTCCATCTCCATCATTCCCAAAAGTTTATCCATTGAAAACATTTTCTTTAAAACAAAGTCATTTGCTTTCAAATACTCTAAAATGAAAACAAATGGCTTTTATCAAGTTTTTAAAAAATTCTCAAAATAACTGCAAAGTAAAATGTAAACCCAAAAAAACCCAAACAGACTGCCACTGAGTCGATTTTGACTCATAGCAACCCTATAGGACAGAGTAGAACTGCCCCAGAGGGTTTCCAAGACTGTAAATCTTTACTGAAGCAGACTGACACATCTTTCTCCCTCGGAGCAGCTGGTGGGTTCAAACTGCCGACCTTTCAGTTAGCAGCAGAGCTCTTAACCACTGCACCACTAGAGTTCCTTAAAACGTAAACAGGGTTAAAATTATTGTCACAATTATCAATACAATCATCATGTATGACCCCAACTCATATGTGTTCTTTATGGAATCTGTACACACTCAGGTCTGAGAATCCAAAGCAAATATAATTAAAGCCATTTACATAGGGAAAAACAAGTAAGGACATTTTCCACAATGTTAACAGTGATTATTTCTAGGTGGTCAGATTATAAGTGATTTATTTTTCTTTTGTGTGTATATGTGTGTTTTCCAACTCTTCTGTACAAAAGTTATTACACTGTAATAATGGAAAATAGAGGAAAAAGGCTTATTTATATATTTTATTTTGGCTCACATAGGACCCAGACATTTAAGAGTTGGATTGTTGTTAATTGCCATCAAGTCGATTCTGACTCATAGTGACCCCATGTAACAGAGCAGAACTGCCCCACAGGGTTTTCTTGGCTGTAGTCTTTACGGAAGCAGATTGCCAGGTCTTTCTCCGGTGGAGCTGCTGGGTGGGTTCCAACTGTCAACCTTTAGGTTAGTAGCCAAGTGCTTAATCGTTGAGCCACCAGGGCTCCTTATTTATATATTTTAACAACACTGCACCTAACCACTGTTGGAGAATCAGGTACATTTCTAAAGGGCAAACGTCGGGAGTGAGCGTGCAGAAAATAGTTCTCTACCTTCCTCAGTTTCTTTCCATTTCATCTTCTGAGAGGATTAACAGCACTTAAGCTCTGTACCAAACAACGTAATCCTTTCTGGTGCCAGCTGGGTGTGTTTTCTAATACTCAGTGCTTCCATCTTATACTCCAGGCTGCTTTAAACAGGAACTGTGCTTTGTATATTTTTACATACCTCTACAGAGCTTAGCACAGTGCTCTCAACATACAGCAGACTGTTGATAACCTATTTGTTAAATATAAATGAAACAACTAATCAACCAATTAATTAACAGTCAAGTAAACCCAGCCTCTTGCTTTTTTGCCTTTAGTAGCAGAGTGATAAGGAGCCCTGGTGGTGCAGTGGTTAAGCACTCAGCTGCTAACCAAAAGGTTGGCAGTTCAAACCCACCAGCCACTCCACAGGAAAAGTATGTGGCCATGTACTTCAGTAAAGATGACAGCCTTGGAAACTCTATGGAGCAGTTCTACTCTGTCCTACAAGGTCACTAGGAGTCGGAATCAACTCCACAGCAATGAGTTTGGTTTACGTGTAATAGCATAAACACTGAGATGTAGCTCCACTGACCAACATCAGGACTGCTGATACGAAGGCTTTCAGAAAACACGTGCAGCACTGAAGGAAGAAGTAAGTGGCTTCTCCCTGAGCCAGCCTGAACTTCCAACGTAAGAGCAACAGACCTGGAGGTGCCACGTTTCAAGAAAGCCATGAAATCAATTCCTGCTCCTTCTATCTCGGTTTGAAAGGCATGTGATGTTAGCTCTGGACTCCTAATCCAGCTTCACTATTCCAAAGAGAATTAAATCAGCAAACAGTATGAGGAGGAGTAGCTGATCCCAGGTGGGTGATGACCTGCTCTCCTTTAATGACAGCGGTAGTCATCTCAGGTTACACATCCTATGAAGCACTGGCAGGGCTTTTGAGGTTCTTAGACAAGGCGCTATTATTACAGTGACGCTGAAGACTGGTTAATAACACAGGAAACATCCTGAGATTCTTCTGCTTCAATAGCTTTAATTATACTTCCTGTGAATTTTCAAACCAGTGGGTATACAAATTGCATGAAGAAAAATATGAGTTATGTGTGTAAAATTAATTTTATGAGGTAGTATGATGCTGTTGTTGATCCTTAACACTGAACTTGTGATTGTTAAAAGGAGCTGCTTCAGAGTCTAATTATTATATATATGAACTGAAGTTTAGAATGGCAAGTGGGGAAGGAGGTAATTGGGATTTGACTTCCCAGTGAGGCTGGATGGCTCTGTCTGTCCCAAACTACAGTAAAGAATCATTTTTGTGTTACCACTGTAAGCAACCAAGACTTGCTTTTGGAATGAAGGAAAATTCACGAGTAAGGAAGGAAAGAAAAAATTAACTTACACAATCTTTTCCATTTTCACACAAAAACTAAAGGTTAAGGGATGGATTTATAAATAGTCCTAACTCAACCTCTTTGACTCTAATCTTTCGGGCAATTGTAATGCAACAGTTGCAGTCAAACATACAGCTCTTTCATGATTTCAAAAATGCCCTTCAGGAAAACACTAGTCTCTGAGGGTTCTTGTGTTTTACTATAACCTCTGCTTGAGATTTTGCAGGTCTAATTTACCTCAACCTTGCTCAGTTTCCTTCACTGGACTATAATTTTGAGGTACATGAGGCTTTTAAACAAGCACAGCTGCAAATACTTAGGAACATGAAAATTTTACCCTGGGGGGAAAAAAGCAACAAACTTACTAGCCTCTTCAGTTTTACAAGAGGTATTTTACAGAGTCTTTGTAGTGGGAAATGCCTGCATTGTGGCAGAGCTGCCCCTAATCACACAAGCGGACCCAAAGTTACATACAAGCCACCAACAGACGGTTCGGGCTCCTGACAGGAAAAAAAAAAAGGCTGCCAGTCTTTCACACCAGTAACTCCAACGCTTGCTGGTAAGCCTCCAAGGTGATATGCCTGAATCAAGAGGCATATGAATGCCACATCACAACCCTTGGAGAATTAACTCTCTTTGCCATAGGCCAGTGATACTTAAAAAGCCATATTTTATCAGCATCTTCCCAAACCATCACCAAAAGGTCACTGCATGATACCTGAAAGCCTTGATATACAATAATACCATTTCTTGGAGATGAGCCTAAGGAAACAGAGTGTACACAAAAAATTACATACATAACTGTTTATTCATCACATCACTACGTATAATAATGAAAATTAATAACAACATAAGTTTCCCAAACAAGGAAGTGGCTAAATATATTCTTGTACATTCATACGATAGAATACTATAGAGCAATTATAAATCATGTTTTTTAGTAAGAATAATTAACACATGTCAGTCCTGTTCTAAGCACTTTATATGAATTAACTCATTTAATGTTTACAACAAACTTGTAAGGTAGGTATTATTATTACTCTCTCCATTACTATCCCCATTACAGATGATAAAAGTAAGGCACAGTGACTTGACCAAGATTGCACAGCTAAGTGACATACATGTGTAGAATATATAATTGCATGGAAAAATGTTTACCCCATAATAGTAAATGAAAAATTAAAACTATATCTGGCCTACACCTGATTTTGTAAAATATCAGTGTATGTTTGTGTGTGTGTGTGTGTGTGCGCGCGCGCACGTATGTATGTATGTGTGTATGTATATATGTGTGTCTATATGTATGTATGTGTGTGTTTGTAGTAATGGTTATCTCTGGTTGGTGGAATTATAATCGTTTTTTTTTTTAATACTTTTATATATCCAAGATGTTCTAGAATAGATATGTATTACTTTAAAAAAATTTTTGTATTTAAAAACTAAAACTTTAGTTAAAAGCTAGGGGTAAAGTGTCCATATTTCTTTTTACTGATGTTTCTATATTTTCCAAGCACAGATATTTGTGTCTGCCAGAATATGCAACATTGAAAACCAAAGCATTTTTCAAACAAACACTAACAGAAGGCAACATCTTCAAGTTTTACATTTAATAAAATCTCCTCAGAGCACTCTTCAGCCAGTTCAATATACTGATTTTCAGAAAGTTCACCAATAACAAACTTTCTACTGGGATTTGACTTGAAAAATACATCTAATTAAAAATGAACTTTATTACAAAAATGTCATCATATATTCTTTGAAAAAATTTTATTGGAATCATATGTCACCTGCTAATTTTAGAAAATAACCATTCAACCATTGGCTGATCAAAGCATCTGTAGAGAGAAGCTGGACTCTTGGCTGAACTTTTATAGTTGAATATCCAAAGATATGGGGAAGCAGTACGTTTTAGGAAGAGGAAATAGCATACCAAAGACCCAAAGGCGAAGAAGCACAGTGATTTCATTAGATTCAGTCTTTCATCTGGTACTATATTTAAAATTTCTCAGCATTCCTTACACCAAAATAAACTCCTAATTGCTCAAATTTAAGTGTTAAAAAAAAAAAAGCAATCATAAAAAATATTAGAAGGAAATATAAAACTACCAGTTGCCCTGAAGTTGATTCCAACTCATAACAATTCCACATGTGTCAGAGCAGAACTGTACTCCATAGAGTTTTCAATGGCTGATTTTTCTGAAGTAGATCAGCAGACCTTTCTTCCAAATACCTCTAGATGGACTCGAACCTCCAACCTTTTGGTTAGCAGCCAAGCGCCTTAACTGTAGAAGAAAATATAGATGACCCAAAGCCCAGGAACCATAAAGAAAAGGGCTGATGTATTTGACTACATAAAAATTTAACACGAAATAGATAAACAAAGTTAACAGATATCCTAGGAAAATATCTACAAGTACATATGGTAAACGGCATTAATGTAAAAAGAACACTTACAAATTAATAAGAAAAAAATGAAAAGCTCAAAGAAAAAACAGGTAAAGAATACAAACACAGAAAAAGAAATATAAATAGCCAATAAATGTACGAAAAGATACTCAGCCTCTTTCATAATTAAAGTAATAAAGATCAAAACACCAAAGAGACATTTGTCACCCCAATCTATAAAAAAAATTAAAAATTTTTGGGGGAGTAAAGAGAAAATCTTACACACTTTTAGTGAGAGTATAAATTGAAGCAACCCTTTTGGAGGACAATTTGGTAATATCTCTCAGAACTCAGCAATTCCAGTGGTAGCAATTTACCCTATGGATATGATCATGTAAGTACACCAAGATATATGTGCAAGGATGTTCACTACAGTATGGTTTACAGAAGCCAAGTAAATAAATAAACAACCCAACTTTTCATGAGAAAAGGACAGATTAAATAAATCATGGTAGATTCATACAATAGAATGCAATACAGCCTTCTAATATAGAACACAATAAGATAGGTCTAGCATGCTGATAAGAGCATAAACGGGTAAGCAATCAGCTACTAATCGAAAGGTGGTCGCCATGAGCTGGAATCAACTCAATGGCAACTGATTTAGTCTGTTTTTTTTTTTTTTTAATGTGTATTGATAAGGAAAAATATCCAAAAGATATTATTAAGTGGAAAACAGTAGTATAGTCTGATTTCATTTGAGTAAAATGAAAAGGTACAAATAAAAAGAATGTACAATAAACTGCTGAGGCTGGGGTTTCATTTTTACATTTTATTTTAAATTTTTCCATACTTTTGCATTTTTTACAATGTACATGCATTGCTTTCATCAAAATAAATTTTTCAAAATCCACTCCATGGATTTCATATCCCCAGTCAACATACCTACATTTAAACTTTTTATGAAATGTCTTTGCATAATAATCCCTGACAAAGTAAATCTTAAATTTATAAAAGTTAAAATTTGGGGAGATTTTTGAGTAAAAGTTTCACAGTACTCAAATCATTAGGACTGATAAAACCTGAGATTTCTAAACTCAGAGAAAAAAAGTAACACAAATGTGCTATAAAAAAAATCACCACAGAATCATCTACATTAAAAAAAAAAGTATTGTAAACCTTCACAGACTGTCACCTTATCACAAGCAAAATATGAAAGGAGAGTTAAAATGCAAGTTGAAGGATATGAGGAGGTACCCTGAATAAAAAAAAAATGGGGAGGGGCAGAGGAAAAAAGAACAACCTGTGGCAAGATCCTGAGGGAGAAAAAGGTTGGTGGTTAGAGGAGATGAAAGAAGACCCAAGTGGCTGCAGCACAAAGGAAAGCGATAGCTTTTATTATGAGCAGAAGAGAAATTAAAATACGGTCCTTGAAAATTTATTCCAAATTTTTTGAGAAACTAAGTTAAAAAAAAAAAAAAAAAAAGGAGTCCTGGTGGTGCAGTGGTTAAGAGCTTACTTGCTAACCAAAAGGTCAGCAGTTTGAATCCACCAGCCACTCCTTGGAAACCCAGTGAGGCAGTTCTACTCCATCTCATAGGGTCGCTATGAGTCAGAACCAACTCGACGGCACCTAACAACAACAACAAGTGAAAAAAGTTAACCTTCTTAAAAGAACAGTCATAACAAGGAGTAACAGGTTATATAAAAGAAGTATGCCGTACATCAGTAATTTGAATGGAAGACCTCTCTGCATTAAAAAACAGATATACTACTTCACAAAGATACAAAGAATGTCATCTTTGCACTTTTGTTGGAGTCCTAAGAAGTCTTCCATAAGTTTCATTTTTTGAAGCATCACCACTTAAAAGAAAACATCCCTTAAATTAACTTCAGGGTAAATTGTTAAATGGGGAAAAGAATGGGTAGTAATTATAAGTTGTCATTCATAAAGCCAACTTACTTTTCCATTAAATTTCAGAAATCTGTTAACCACAGAGTCAAGAAAAAATACTAGAGTTCTCACTTTAGAGATCTGGATCAGCATTCACAACCTAACTCTTCCATTAGCCCAAGTGCTGGCTGGCCTGTGGTCTGATACCTCTGAAAGAAATCTGTCAAGAGGAGCTAGCCCCACCAGCATCAAGCATTGCAGAGAATGTCAAAATTACTCTTATAACCAAAACTGTTTCACAATAGGGGTTGGTTAAGAGGGGAGAAGAAAAGAGAATCCAAAAGTTTTAAAGTGCCAAAATTTATTTCCCAATTTTGTCAAAGATTAACCTCAACCAAGAAGAGAAAGAGAGAGAATGTCATACATTTGCAGCTTACTACTTAACACGAGCACTGCTTTTTTTATCTTGGTCCAATGGATCTTACTCACCAAAAAAAAAAAAAAAAAAAAATCCATCACTAAACTCCTATTCTGTAATAAATTAACATTGTCCTAAAGGTTCCCAAGCTAAAAACAAAGCATTCTGAGCCTACAGAAATCAGAGGAATGAAGTAAAATTATAATTTAAAAAATATTATAACATTCACCAATAATCCTGGATTACTACACTACTGCCACTACTGCTGTCTTATGTTGGTTTCTCTAGAGAAGCAAAACCAGTGAAGCATGTATGTGTACATATATATATGTGTATATATATATATACACACACACACACACACACACACACATACACAGAGAGAGAAAGAGATTTATAGCAAGGAAACGGCTCGCACAGTTGTAGAAGCTGGAAAGTCCCAAGCCTGTGGGTCAGGCTGGAGACTTCTCCTGACTCACTTAGCTGTAGATGATTGGCAGGTTAGATGGCAGGCCTCTGGCTCACAGGCTTAGGAGGCTGACAATCCCAAGATCAGCAGGTAAGATGGCAGGCCACTGGCCCACAGACTGTGGAGGCTGACAAATCCCAAGATGAGCAGGCAAGCTGCTAGCTCAAGTCCCAAGAATTGGAGGTCAGATGCAGGATCCTAAGTGAGCAAAAGCCAGCGAGCTTTGCCAGAAAGTTTACATACACTGGATGCAGGCCACACTCCCAAGGAAACTCCATTCCAACTGATTGGCTGCTCACAGCAGATCTCATCATGGAGTTGATTACATTATATCAGATCTCATTATGGTGGTGATTATATCAGTACGTAGCTGCCAAACTACATAACTGCCAAACCACTGAGAATCATAGCCTAGCCAAGTTGACACACAACCTTAACCATCACACTATCTACTTATATAAACTGCATCATCGCTATGATATAAACAATTGTAATGAAATGCAAAACTGGTAAAAATTTATGAAACCTAAACAAGTGATAGTTCAAATTTTTCATATATGGTACTGTACTAGGTACAGAATATCGAATATACCATCAAAGGATATACATCTATTTATTCTTCCTCCAAAGGTCCCACAGAAATGACCAAGATACTTCTTAAAAGAAAGAATGGAAATGCTTGTAAAAAAAGGAAAGACTAAAAAAAAAACAAACAAACCAAATCCGTTGCCACTGAGCTGCTGCCGACTCACAGCAACTTGACAGGAAAGAGCAGAGCCAGAGCTCCTAGAGAGACTATAGAGGGCCAGAAAGTTTGGGAAAAAAAAAAACCTTGGAATATGGAAAGCATATGTGAGACAACCACCTCTATTCAACATTGCACTAGAGGTCTTAGCTGGTACAGTGTAAGAATAAGAAATGGTATTAAGATTGGAAAGAAGTGAAACAGAACTTTGTTCTACAGGTAATATGGTTGTCTACATTGAAAACACAAAAGACTATATAAATTACCAGAATTAACAAGAGAAAAGAAAAAGAATTAACAAGAGATTTTAGTAATGTAAGATACAAAAGCAATATACAAAAGTGAATTAAGTCCCTGCCCTCGGGCTGGGGATAGGAGCACAAACTGAGTGCAACAGAAAATGGGGAACTTCTGGGGGTGCTGAAAGGATTATAAAACTGGTTGCACAACTGAATAAATTTACTAAATATCATCAAACTGTACCCTTATGTTGGGTTGATTTTATGGTATATAAATTTTTCCACAATACAGCTGCTATTTTTTAAAGTGAACTATACTTCTATACTCCTGCAACATCTGTTGAAAAATGCAAATTTTAAAAGATACCATATACAATGTCAACGAAAAAATTAAAGTGTCCAGAAAAAAATCTAACAAAAGATGTGTTAGATCTATAAGAAGAGAATTATAAACCTTTATCAAAAGACATTAAAGAGAATCTAAATAAATGGAGCGATACATACGCTCAGGGATAGGAAAAATCAGCTCATAAAGAGGTCCATTATCCCCAAACTGATCTGTAGAATCAAGGCCAATTCCAACAAAATCCCAACCTGATTTTAGTGAAAACTGCCAAGCTGACTCTAAAATGAATATATAAGTGTAAAGGGACAAGAAAGCAAGACATTGTTGAAAAAGAAGCATAGGGTAACCTGCCGTCTAGACATCAACGTTTACTGAAAACATATAGTAATTAAGAAAGTAATTAAGAACGTGTGATATTGGCACAGGAACACACCAGTGGACCTACGAAACAGAATAGAGATCCCAAAAACATAACTTAAGCAGAGCTGGCTTTTCAGATCAGTGAGGAAAAGACAGAATATTCAATAACTAGTAAAACAACATACATTTAAAAATATAATATGGATGAAAAACTCTGACTTCCAGTGAAAGATTTCTTAACCAAACAGCATAAACCATTAAACAAAAAAACTGATAAATTACTGTATTCTTACACAAATAACACGAGCCTTCTACGTTTGCTTGAAAAACAGGCCCTGCGCCCCACAAGGTATTTTCATAAGTGTTGCTTTAGCATAGCGCATTTAGGAAAATAGCTCGCAGGGGGATAGCGTGGTGTCACGATGCCAATTTTTTTTTTTTTTTTTTACATGTTGCTGTAAAAAAACAAAATCAGCACAGCATCCTTATGAAAATGCCTCGTGGTGGGGAGGGCACAGTTGGCAAACAAACGTAGAAGGTGCATGTTATTTGTGTAAAAATACTGTAAACTACACTAGTTTAAAATTTAAAACTTGTTATATTAGGAAAATATGTTTAGTTTTTTGGGTGTCATATTAGTATCGGAACATATGGAATTGTTCCCACGAGACTGAAAATAGTTGGAAGACAGCTTTAAATGGACAAGAGATTTCAACAAATTTCTGGAAAACAGAACCAGGAGTGGGAATGTTCTGACAGATGAAACAGCGGGGAAAACTGCTACCCAAGGGCCACCAAGGAGGCAATATGCTCAACAGAATCCCAGGGAGGCTCCGGGCTCAGAGTCAACAGGTATCACAGAGTGGAGAGTATGAGACAGGGATGAAATGATGACACTCAGCACACCCACTCTACCTCCTCCCCCTTTAATGAAGCTTTCAGGCCGCCTGCCCAGGTGTGACCACAAACAAAACATCTGAGGGTCCATTTCTAAAGAAACTGAACCAACTGTGGCAGTAGGAAGAGTGAGAGATGGCTACTAAAGGCTTCTGATGGGAATTCTGGTGCCTCAGAGTAAATTCTGCCTCATTAGGGCATTTCTGGGGCAAAACAAAGCTGGCCAGCAAGGATCCCAGTCCCCTCACACCACACACAAACATACAAAGAGCTCCATTTAGAATTCCCACTCAGGGGAGAGGTGCAGCTGAAAAAAAAAAAAAAAAATCAACTTATAGGTCTTATTATAAACCCTCCCCAGTTCTTCAATTTTAGTTATGAATAGTCAACCAGGTCTATAAGGAAAACCAGTAACCTGGAAAAACAGAAAACTGACCCTGAGAGGAAACAGTCAATTCAAGAAACAGAAGCATGCTTTAAAAATAAGTAACTCTAACACCACTTGAAGAGATTCAAGAAGATACTACAATCATTAAGCAAGACTAGGACGCGATGAAACTGAAATCATTAGGGAACAATAAAGAATTCTTAAAATATTTTTGAAAATATGATTGCTAAAGTAAAAATTCAGTAAAAGTACTGTAAGATATCAGTAAGAAAATCTCTCAGAATATGTAACGAAAAGACATAAGATAGAAAATATGAAACAATAGATTAGAAACAACCAACACAGGAGGTGCAAACTCCAACTAACAGCTACCCAATTTGTACCATGTAAGACCTCCCCAACCTCAACAGATAGCTGAACCCAGGGTAGCTTCCTGATCTAGTGAGAATGAGTCCATAGGCTGCATTAAGTCAATCAAATTATCTCTTTTGAGAATTTGATTAACAACAAATATAGGCTCTAATATAGGTCTCAAACCAGAGGTCATGCAGTTGCAGGCAGGTATAACTATGTTAGCCCATGTAGGAGAGAAGGGAACGGAGAAGCAGGAAAAGGCAGATAGGAGACAATGTGACCATGATTCTTGACCTTCTAGCCCCTGCCATTAGTCCCTTGTGGTTCCAGTGCTGTCATTGAGACTGGCTGTTAAATCTTACCTTTTTATTTAAGTTAACTTGAGTGGGCTTCTGTTCTTTGCAACCAAGAAACTCTGACTAAAACAAAAGGTATCTATTGTCTGGAATTGCAGAGTAACCAAAAGATACTACATTATGTCAGCTGCAATATGGGAACACCCGGCCTTTCCCTTAGCCAATCAGCTGTGCAGCACACAGTATCGGCTCCAACCACCTGTTGTTCTGTCACATTACACACAAATGTGAGTTGTGTGGTATTGTTGAACATTACTAAAATTATATGTGATCAAATACTCCTAGTAATTAAAATGTCAATATCCAAGAGTAAACATACAGCACACTCAATGAAACATTCAATGAAAACTTGAAATTTTAGATCAAGCGGGAAAGGGGGAGAATGTTAATTTGCCTGACAACACAGAGCAGAAGAACAAATGGTTCAAGATTTGGAAAGAAAAGGAACAAATAAATGTCTTTTGTCTCCTCGATGACTTCTTCAATAAGCCTGAAAAATTAGAAAGCCAGGCAAAATTTCTCTTTTGATGACCTGAATAAAGCTGATTTACTCAGAAAGGGCATGGAACACCACTGTCTTGATTAATCTACACTGAACAAGAAAAATATTCTTTGAAGTTCAAGAAATGGAAGGACACTCTTTTGCATATATGGAAGGTAAATTTCATGCATCTTCTGGGTGGATAACCAAAGTCAAACAGCAGCATGAGAGTCTTAAGCCAACGTCTGAGACCCTGAGCAACTAACACTTAGAATGAACAGGAGAAAGAATGGCCACCAGGCGAGTAGATGGAGTACTTATGCTCCTGTGATTAGCAATGACCAAGACTTATCTTTCCCAGACTTTCTGAGTTCACATACCAGTAATTTTAAAATATATAAAATAAATATATCTACATATTTAATTGCCAACTGTCTAGTTTTCCAAGTCAAAATAATTCATTGGAAGCCATTACTATTACTAGATATTATCACCATCATTTAATTTTAAAAGGATATTTTAATACAAAAAAAAAAAGAAAGGACATGATCTCAGATTTATTTTTAAGTCCTTGAGAACTTCATCACAGGCTAGTAAATATACTTACATTAACTCAATTTTATAAGTGTAACCTAGTTTAACTTAAAGATATGATTTGTGATTCATTCCCTAACATCCACCTTCATTATATCATTAGTCCCTTCCCTCAAAAAGGTTATCACAAAGTAGGGAAAGCAATAAATATGCAAACTAAATATTTAAAAATAATGCAGCATTTGGGAGTCCAAAAACATGGTACAGATGGCTTCAGGTAAGTGAGAGCTGAAAGGCTCCCTAGTCAATTCAAAAAGATGGATTTGGATAAGTGAAAAAAGAAGAAAACATACTACATGACAAGCAACAGCATGATATAAACAGAGGGACTTTAAAGCAGGAACGGGACTACCTTAGGAGACACTAAGGCAAAGACCTCAGCTGAGAAGAGAACTGACAAGGGGCCTGTCATGGATTGAATTACGTCCCCCAAAAAATGGGTGTATCAATTTGGCTGGGCCATGATTCCCAGTATTGTGTGGTTGTCCTCCATTTTGTGATTGTAATTTTATGTTAAAGAGGATTAGGGTGGGATTGTAACACCCTTACTAAGGTCACAACCCTGATCCAATGTAAAGGAGTTTCCCTGGGGTGTGGCCCGTACCACCTTTTCTTTTATAAGACATAAAAGGAAAGGGAAGTGTCTTAGTCATCTAGTGCTGCTGTAACAGAAATACCACAAGTGGATGGTTTTAACAAAGAGAAATTTATTCTCTCACAGTCCAGTAGGCTACAAGTCCAAATTCAGGGCATCAGCTCCAGGAGAAGGCTTTCTCTATCTCTGTCGGCTCTGGAGGAAGGTCCTTGTGATGCATCAGTCTTCCTTTGGTCTCGGAGCATCTCAGCGCAGGAACCTCAGGTCCAAAGGACACGCTCTACTCCCAGCACTGCCTTCTTGGTGGTATGAAGTTCCTATGTGTCTCTGCTCACTTCTCTCTTTTATATCTCAAAAGAGATTGGATTAAGACACTATTTAATCTTATAAACTTCATCAGTATAACCTCATCATATTGACAGAATTTATAACACATAAGGAAATCACATATAACCTCATCACAGTGATAGAGTTTACAACACATAAGGAAATCACATCAGATTTACAAAATGGTACACAACCATACAATACTGGGAATCAAGACCCAGCCAAGTTGACAGATATTTTGGGGGGACACAATTCAATCCATGACAGGAAGCAAGCAGAGTGGGGGGACCTCATACCAACAAGAAAGCAGCACCGGGAACAGAGTGTATCCTTTGGATCTGAGGTTCCTGCACTGAGATGTTCCCAGAACAAGGGAAAACTGATAACAAGGACCTTCCTCCAGAGCTGACAGAGAGAGAGCCTTCCCCTGACGATGATGCCCTGAATTTGGACTTGTAGCATACTAGGCTGTGAGAGAATAAATTTCTCTTTGTTAATGCCACCCACTTGTGATATTTCTGTTACGCCAGCACTAGATGACTTAGTCACAGGGCCCTACTGTAAGATGGAACTGGCTGCAAAGTTGGGACTTTGTTTAAAAGCAAAAAGAAATCAATCTCCAGTGGAACTAACACAACTAACACATCAGGCAAAAGCTATGGTTTTACTAATAAACTTTGGTAACTAAGTAATCTTCTTGGGTAGTTGGGCCGCTACTCCAAGTTCTGTCTGAGAAGATTCAATCCCACCCACCTAGTGCAAGTATGTACTGTTACTGTTCCTGTGCCTAGAGCCATGGTGGCAGTGACTGTCTAAATCCTCTTCAAAATCGTCTAATTTGCTCTGTTTCAGGTGTGGCTGCAAACTCCTTTAGGATTTTGCTCTTGGTAACATGGAAGTAGTATCACTGGTGGGAATAAGAAAATCATAAAAGGGAGTTGTTTCAGAAGAGAATCAGAAGAGACCAATTAATAGAAATATCTACTTGGCAATTGAAGATTCATTCTTCATTCATCTAAGAATATTTATTGATCCCCTACATGGCACCTACTATGTGCCAGGTGTTTGAATTAAGACCTTGTCTTGTGAAACTTACATCCAAGCAGGGAAAGACAGACAATAAACGTAAGTAAATAAATTATATAGTATGTAAAAAGTACTTTGGAATAAAGATATGAGATATTAAAAAAATAAAGATTAGTACTGCTGTGGATTCAACTGTGTTCCCTAGAAATATATGCTGAAGTCCTAATCCCTGTGCCTGTGAATGTGATCCTGTTTAAAAATAGGGCTTTTCTTTTACTATGTTAACAAGGTCACAATGGAATAGAGTGGGTCCTAAAACTAATTCCTGACTTATAAAAAGAACAAAACAGATACACACGTACATGCACAGGCACACACGCGTGCGCACACACACACAAACGGAAGAGATACGCCATGTGAAGATGCATCTACAAGCCCAAGAAGGCCAAGGATTGTTGGCAGCTGCCAGAAGCTGAAAGAAGAACCTTCCCCTAGTTATCACACCCTGAATTTGGACTGCTAGCCTCCAAAACTGTGAGACAATAAATTTCTGTTCTTTGCTGTTGTGGGTGTTAGTTGCCACCAAATGGGCTCCGACTCATGGAGACCCCATTTATAACAGAAAGAAGTGCAGCACTCGGGGAAGAAGGGGAGTTATAAAACTCTCTACCTTTTCAGTAACTTCTGCTAACAGCAGAAGCCTCTTTAGTGGCTTCAGAGGAACCTCAAATCCTTTTGGGGGTGAGGCAATAAAAATTATTTTTCTCTTTAATTACATAAATAAATGGTATAAATTATTTATAATAACAATAATAGAGAAAACACTTCTATATACTTTATGCCAGGCAATATTCTAAACGCTTGTCATGAAGAATAAACTCATTTAATCCTCGCAACAACCCTATGAGGCAGTAGGACTCCAGAAATGGTGCATTTAATGCCATGCCGCCCCCTCTATTTATACATAGTTTTATAGAGCATCATTCTCATTAATTAGGAAAATAAGTTCTAGATTTTCTTCACTTCAGTCTAAAAGAAACAACAAATTTGTATCTTGGAAATACAACTATTTAAACTTCATTTCAAGAAAACATGCTTTAGAAACTGGAACTAATATTAACAGTATTATGCTGACTACATTGGTAATTCATTAATTCCATAAAGGGTTCTTAAAGGTGTGTTTTCAATTACCTATTACTTAAAAGAAACTCTTTCAAGACCCTAAAGTTTTTTAAAAACGAAATTCTGGTAAAGTAGGCTTTTTTATTTTGTTTTCTGCTTTCTTAAATTAAAGAAACCCTATGTTTGTTTTCCAGGGGAAGAGGAGGAGATGGAAATATAATGAAAAGAATCAAATTAAATTATTTCTCTGATTAGTATTTTTCTAAGCATTTGATATTTAAAATTTTACTATTGAAATCATGATTCTTACTGATAACGTGATAACTGACAAAATATAACCTATTTTTTTCCTCATACAAAAATTTATACATACACTGTTATGTGACTCTAACTGCTCTCCCCATACTGTGACAGCACACTCCTCCTTTCCACCCCTGATTCCCCATGTCCATTCAACCAGCTCCTAACCCTCTCTGCCTTACCATCTCACTCCGGACAGAAGCTGCCCGTTTAGTCTCTTGTATCTACTTGAGCTAAGAGACACACTCTTCATGAGAATCACTTTATGTCCCACAGTAAAGTCCAATCCCTGTCTGAAGAGCTGGCCTTGGAAATTGTTTTAGTTCTGGGCTGATAGAGAATCCAGGGGCCATGCTTTCCGGAGTACCAACAGTCTCAGTCAGACCATCAAGTCTGGTCTTCTTACTAGAATTTGAGTTCTGCAACCCACCTTTCTCCTGCTCCATCCGGGACTCTCTGTTGTGTTCCCTGTCAGGGCGGTCATTGGTGATAACCAGGCACCATCTAGTTCTTTGGTTCTCAGGCTGATGAAGTCTCTGGTTTATGTGGCCCGTTCTGTCTCTTGGGTTAATACTTTCCTTGTGTCTTTGGTGTTCTTCATTCTCCTTTACTCCAAGTGGTTGTGACCAACTGATGCATGTTAGATGGCCACTTGCAAGCTTTTAAGACCCTGGATGCCACTCACCAAAGTAGAATGCAGAATATTTTCTTAATAAGCTTTGTTATGCAAGTTGACCTACATGCCCCTGAAAGCATGGTCTCCAGACCCCTACCCCTGCTACTCTGTCCATCAAAGTGTTTGACTGTATTCAGGAAACTTCTTAGCTTTGGTTTAGTCCAGTTGTGCTGATTTCCCCTGTAGTATGTGCTGTCCTTCCCTTCACCTAAGATAATTCTTATCTACTATCTAGTTAGTAAATAACCTCACCCTCCCTCTCCACCCTCGTAATCATCAAAGAATGTTTTCTTCTGTGTTTAAACCTCTTCTTGGGTATTTGTAATAGTGGCCTTATACAATATTTGTCCTTCTGTGACTGACTAAATTCACTCACCATAATGACCTCCAGATTCCTCCATGTTATAAGATGTTTCACGGCTTCATCCTTGTTCTTTATCGTTGCATAGTATTCCATTGTGTGGATAAACCATAATTTGTTTATACGTTCGTCCCTTGATGGGCACCTAGGTTGTTTCCATCTTTTTGGTATTATGAACAGTGCTGCAATGAACATGGGTGTGCATGTATCTATTTGTTTCATGGCTCTTATTTCTGCAGGATATATTCCAACGAGCGGGATAGCTGGGTCGTGTGGTACTTCTATCTCTAGCTGTTTAAGAAAGCGCCAAATCAATTTCCAAAGAGGTTGTACCATTTTACATTCCCACCAACAGTGGATAAGTGTTCCAATCTCTCCACAACCTCTCCAACATCTATTACTTTGTGTTTTTTGGCTTAATGGTAGCCTTGTTGGGGTCACATGATATCTCATTGTAGTTTTGATCTGCATTTGTCTAATGGCTAATGACTGTGAGCATTTCTTCATGTGTCTGTTAGCCACTTGAATATCCTCTTTGGTGAAATGCCTGTTCATATTCTTTGCCCATTTTTTAATTGGGTTATTTGTCTTTTTGTTTTTGAGGTTTTGCAGTATCTTGCAGATTTTAGAGATTAGACGCTGATCGGATTTGTTGTAGCCAAAAATTTTTTCCCAGTCTGTAGGCTGTCTTTTGACTCTTTTGATGAAGTCTTTTGATGAGCGTGTTTGATTTTTAGGAGCTCCCAGTTATCTGGTCTCTCTTCTGGTGCTTGTGCATGTTACTTACGGTTCGTATTGTGTTTATGCCATGTATTAGGGCTCCAAGTGTTGTCCCTATTTTTTCTCTCAAAATCTTTACCGTTTTCAATTTTGTATTTAAGTCTTTGATCCACTATGAGTTAGTTTTTGTGCATGATGTGAGGTATGGGTCTTGTTTCAGTTTTTGCAGATGGATATCCAGTTATGCCACTACCATTTGTTAAAGAGACTGTCTTTGCCCCAATTGATGGACTTTGGGCCTTTGTCAAATATCAACTGCTCATAGGTGGATGAATTTATGTCTGGATTCTCAGTTCTGTTCCACTGGTCTATGTATCTGTTGTTGTACCAGTATCAGGCTGTTTTAAGTACCATGGCGGTATAACAGGTTCTAAAATCAGGTAGTGTGAGGCCTCCCACTTTGTTCTTTTTTTTTGAGTTAAGCTTCACTTATCTGGAGCCTCTTCCCTTTCCATATGAAGTTGGTGATTTGTTTCTCCATCTCATTAAAAATGCCGGTGGAATTTGGATCAGGATTGCATTGTATCTTTAGATCGCTTTGGGTAGAACTGACATTTTCACAATGTTGAGTCTTCCTAACCATGAGCAAGGTATGTTTTTCCACTTATGCAGGCCTCTTTTGGTTTCTTGCAGTAGTGTCTTGTAGTTTTCACTGTATAGGTCTTTTATGTCTCTGGTTAGATTTATTCCTAAGTATTTTATCTTCTTGGGGGCTATTGTAAATGG
>NW_004443995.1:5627309-5652651 GCF_000243295.1 Trichechus manatus latirostris
CCTGGTTTTGGTATCAGGGTTATGCTGGCTTCATAGAATGAGTTTGGGAGTATTCCATCATTTTCTGAAATACCTTCAGTAGTAGTGGTGTTAAATCTTCTCTGAAAGTTTGGTAGAATTCTCCAGTGAAGCCAACCAGGCCAGGGCTTTTTTTTGTTGGGACTATTTAAATTACCTTTTTAATCTCTTCTTTTGTTACGGGTTTATTTAGTTGTTCTATCTCTGTTTGTATTGGTTTAGGTAGGGAGTGAGTTTCTAGAAATTTGTCCATTTCCTCTAGGTTTTCAACTTTGTTAGAGTACAACTTTTCATAGCATTCTGTTATGATTCTTTTAATTTCAGTTGGGTCCATTGTGATATCCCCTATCTCATTTCTTATACAGGTTATCTGCTTCCTCTCCTGTTTTTCTTTTGTCGTTCTGGCCAATGGTTTATCAATTTTGTTGATCTTTTCAAAGAATAAGTTTTTGGTCTTGTTAACTGTTTCAATTGTTTTTCTATTCTGTTTCATTTAATTCTGCTCTAATTCTCATTATTTCCTTTCTTCTGGTTCCTGAGGACTTCTTTTGCTGCTCTCTTTCTACTTGTTCCAATTGTAAGGTTAATGTTTTTATTTTGGCCCTTTCTTCTTTTTGGATGTGTGCGTTTATTGCTATAAACTGACCTCTGAGCACTGACTTTGCTGTATCCCAAAGGTTCTGGTAGGATGTGTTTTCATTCTCGTTTGATTCTATGAATTTCTTTATTCCATCCTTAATTTTTTCTATAACCCAGTAGTTTTTGAGCAAGGTGTTGTTCAGTTTCCATGTGTTTGTTTTTTTTCCTTGCTTTTTCTGTTGTTGATTTCTACTTTTATGGCTTTATGGTTAGAAAAGATGCTTTGTAATATTCTGATGCTTTGGATTTTTGTTAAGCCTTGCTTTATGGCCTAATACGTGGTCTATTCTGGAGAATGTTCCATGTGCGTTGGAAAAGAAAGTGTACTTGGCTGCTGTTGGGTGGAGTATTCAGTATATGTCTGTGAGATCAAGTTGGTTGATTGTAGCATTTAGCTCTTCCATGTCTTTGCTGAGCTTCTTTCCGGATATTCTGTCCTTCACCGAAACTGGTGTGTTGAAGTCTCCTGCTACTATTGTCTCTCTCTCTTTTCAGTGCTGTTAGAGTTTGTTTTATGTATTCTGGAGCCCTGTCGTTGGGTGCGTAAATATTTATTATAGTTATGTCCTCTTGGTGTACTGACCCTTTAATCATTATATAGTGTCCTTTCTTATCCTTTGTGGTAGATTTTACTTTAAAGTTTATTTTGTCAGAGATGAATACTGCCACTCCTGCTCTTTTTCAAGGGTTGTGTGCTTGATATTTTTCCATCCTTTGAGTTTCAGTTTGTTTGTGTCTTTAAGTCTAAGATGCGTCTCTTGTAGGCATCATCTAGACGGATCGTGTGTTTTTACCCAATATGCCACCCTCTGTCTCCTTATTGGTGCATTTAGTCCATTTACATTCAGCGTAATTATTGATAGGTATGAGTTTAGTGGTGTCATTTTGATGTCTTTTTTTGTGTGATGTTCACAGTTTCTTTGTTCCCCTTAATCTTCTGTGCTGAGTCATTTCTCTTTAAGGATTTTCATCTTTTTCACTGTTGTTGATTTTGTGTTTGCTGAGTTTTTATATTTTTCTAGATTTTTATTTTCACTTGTAGGATTGTTATTTTACTTTGTGGTTACCCTAATATTTACCCCTATTTTTCTAACTTTATATCAGTCTTTTATTTCTTTATATAGCCTTGACTTCCTATCCATATGAAAAATCTATGTCTACATTTTTTAAGTCCCTCTTTTTTCTTTTAATGTTTTCATCTTTTACATACTGACATCTGTTTCCCTATTTTCAGTGTTTTAGCTTTGATTTCCTTTTGTGACTTTCCCATCTGGATTGATATCTGGCTGCTCTGTCCTGTGTTCTAGTCTTGCGTTGTTATCTGATGTTACTGATTTTCTAACTGGAGGACCCCCTTTAGTATTTCTTGTAATTTTGGTTTGGTTTTTGCAAATTCCCTAAATTTCTGTATATCTGGAAATGCCCTAATTTTGCCATCATATCTGAGAGACAATTCTGCTGGATAAATAATTCTTGGCTGGCAGGTTTTTTCCTTCAAGGCTTTATATATGTCATCCCATTGCCTTTTTGCCTGCATGGTTTCTGCTGAGTAGTCCAAGCTTATTCTTATTGACTCTCCTTTGTCAATGATTTTTCGTTTATCCCTAGCCACTCTTAAAATTCTCTCTTTATCTTTGGTTTTGGCAAGTTTGATTATAATATGTCTTGGTGACTTTCTTTTGGGATCTACCTTATGTTGGGTTCGATGAGCATGTTAGATAGATATCTTGTCATCTTTCACGATATCAAGGAAGTTTTCTGCCAACAAATCTTCAACAATTCGCTCCATATTTTCTGTTATCCACCCCAGTTCTGGTACTCCAATCACTCGCAGGTTATTCCTCTTGATAGAGTCCCACATAATTCTTCGGGTTTCTTCATTTTTTTAAATCCTTTTATCTGATTTTTCCTCAAATAAGTTGGTGTCAAGTACTTTATCTTCCATCTCACTAATTCTGACTTCCACTGCCTCAATTCTGCTCCTAAGACTTTCTATTGAGTTGTCTAATTCTGAAATTTTATTGTTAATCTTTTGGATTTCTGATTGCTGTCTCTCTACAGATTCTTGCAGCCTGTTAAATTAGTTATTACGCTCTTCTCTCATCTTTTTAATTTCCTCTATTGTGTGTTCTGCATTTTTCTTAATTTCCTTCCTAATTTCTTAAAGAGTTCTGTATATTAATCTTTTGTATTCTGCCTCCATATAACCTATTTTTAAGTTTAAAAAAAGGTTGCCCTTCTCTACACAACCAACTATAGATTTTGTGAATTTCATTACAAAATAAAGTGTTACCATGTGTCTAAAGTTGATAACGTTTTGCCTTCCATTAATTTATTTTCATTTCAATGAACTTTCCTATTAAAGGGTTACTGAATATGTGTCACTTGTCATTACAGTTCACTCCATGAGTCTGTCCACATTCTTTAGTTGTACTGGAATTTAATCATATAGAATAATAGTTGGTTCCGGCTCACAATCATAATAAAGTGGCTGTGAGCCAGAACCAACTATTATTCTATATGATTAAAATATTTTATATGGTTACACCACCTCTAATTAAGATCTTAGAGGTGATGTAATCTGCATTACACTTTAGGAGTGATCTACGCTATTTGTAGCATAGATACAAAGCAACTTCTAACCTTCACTGATTAAATTGTTCCTGTTCAAACAGGCCCTTTATCTTTTTTCTGTGAGAGGAGAGAGTTGATCTTTCTTACTGGAGATGCCAGGCTCCCAACATTGATTCAACCATGCATTTACATGTGATACAGAGAGGAAAATAGCATAGGTTGGCTCCTATATGCAATATTCTTTTCTCATCCTTAGAAGCATGCTGTTTTCACTGTACCATATTTTCAACATACAACCCCTCTGACCCTCAGCATATTTCAAAATCTTCACTAGCATACTACATATTCCTATCTCCTTATCCTTACCATCATAGAAAGCCCAACATGGACGGTTTATTTTTTCCTTCTTTTTTTTTTCTTTTTATTTTTGAGCTATTTTTCAATGGCCTAAAACCAAACCAAAAACCAAACCCGTTGCCATCAAGTAGATTCTAATTCATAGCAACCTTACTGGACAGAGTAGAACTGCCTCCACAGGGCTTCCAAGGCTGTAAATCTTTATGGAAGCTGACTGCAACGTATTTCTCCCACGGAGTGGCTGGTGGGTTGGAATCATCAACCTTTCGATTAGCAGCCAAGTGCTTTACCACTGCGTCACCACCACTCCTTTTGAATGGCCCACCAATACTCAATTTAGCCATTATATGAGTACCAAATATGTGCAAGGCACTGTAATAGCACAGTAAAGAATATAAAGAGTAGAAGAATCCTTGTGTTCAAAGAGCTTTTAAACTAGTAGGATAAGATAAGCATGCCAATAACTATAGCCACAAAGAAGACAGAGAGCCAGAAGAAACGTGCTGTAGACATTTGAGGAGGAGGAGGAGGGGAGAGGGAAAGACAGAGAGAGCTAGAGACTAAGTAATCTGGTTGTAGAGAATCAGGAAAGTCTCCACAGAGGAGGAACATATTTTGTGTCCATCTCTGGTACTTTGCTGGGAGGACACCAACAGAATCTGCCATCACTGAACGTAAAAGGCACAAAACTCAACCTTAAACCCATCAAATGGCATCACTCAGAATGATAAAAAGCTTAATATACCCACTTTGTCCAGGAAATATTTATGATGCCATTCTTCAAATAAACTAAACTTTAAACAAGTAAGAAAAATGAGGCAAAGGGGAAATAAGGGCAGGGAAGTAAGATGCACTGAGCAGTGAGATTACTACAGAATATTCTACGAAATCTTAGTCTCTGGCTAGAAATGGGCTATGGATTTGGCTCTAAGCTTTGCTGGAGCCAATAAAGAGAGGGAAACATGATCTGTTTTAAGATTAACAGTGTTTCACAGTGCCCACAGGGTGAAAATAAACCAGTTGCTCAGAGAAAGAACAACTATTTTTGATACAGAGACCAGAATTTTATCCTGTGATTCCTGACAGAAAACACTGTTTAATGTAATTAAAACCCTAAAGATATTTGTTTAAAATAAACAGTGATGAGTTTGAGAGGGCAGTTTCCTGTAACACCTCTTAATATAGGCTAAGAATATCATGCAAACCAAAAATTCAGTAAGAACAGTGCTCTGGAGTCAATACACTGAGGCCCAGGTACCCAGCTCTCTGGTGGTCTGCCTATCCAGGCTGGACATTAAACCAACTGCCGTCAAGTCGATTCCAACTCATTCAGGCCCTCCAGAGACACTATTCTTCTCTCAGCTACACTTCTAAAAGGTAGTGCAGGAATATGCTCCCTGAAAAAAAACACCTCGAATATAGCTGTTATGCCCTGTCAGTACCAAGTGATTAGACATTAGTTGAGCTTCATGAGAAGCTCTAATGAAAACCAAGAAATACCACATAGCCACAAGGCTCTAAGAGGACAGTAAGCTCCTCCATACCCGTACCATCCACAAAAAAGACACTGCAGCATTTATTACCACATAACTGCATTTCTCTTTGTGGAATGAGATGGGATCTAATTAAGTAACTGCCACTGTGTTATTTAACTGGACTCATTTTTTCTTATACAAATTGAATCACAAAGATTTTCATGTCAACATTTTGACAGTCCATGGAGACAGAAAGTGGTTCATCAGTCTGGCACAAACCAAAGTGACTTACACCTAGGAATTACTATTTTTAAAACAAAGCCCCCCCCCAAAAAAAATCACATTCAATATTCATTTGATTCCACAAAATTTTTTTGTACTACTTAAGTTTCTATCAGTACAGGTTTATATTCTTCTCATTTTATAAGAACTAACAGAGTAGATTGAGGGAAAGCTGGCACTTTTAAGTTTAAAATTGTGGGGGAAATTTTCACTGGAGGCTAAACAGGGCAAATCCAATAATCACAGATATCCCTTTAATTATGTGGTTACTTTAATTTAAAATATTTTTGTCATAAATGAGTCTGGTTCTTTATCTGGCCACTAAAATCAAAGGTTTTCTTCTACAGAGTGAAAAAGAAGAGATCTTCCTTCAGACAACAGTATCTAGTATTGGCAATAAGAGGTCAAATCTTTTTACCTACCCAGTGATCTACCATAGGGTCACTATGAGTTGGAATCAACTCAATGGTAACAGGTTTGGTTTCTTTAATCATCTAGTCATTACTCAATAGTGAACAACCCAAACACTACTGTCTTCCAAGGCAGGGTTTACATAAATTGACTGGAAATAAAAGCAGATTAGCTCAAATCCCAATTATTAGTCCCAGGTTATTAATAACATCAACTCCAAATTTCCAAACGAACCAACTATTAACATTTATGGATGACTGATTTAAAACAAAATCCCAATTCTTATTGCAAGGACTCATACACCTGGAAAGAAAAACTGATCAAGAGGTAGAGTGGACTGGGTCAATGTGTAAATATTTACACATGAACCTGGCTCTCGCTGTTGCATCATTTTTTCATTTAGTTTAACAGACTGTGATTGTATGTATCACTTGCCTAAAAACTGGTACCAGTGAAGACAAAGTACATGGAGAACAAAGAACATGCACATTTAAAATATGATGAGTCCTGGTATTTATGTATTGATCTATGTAACATTCTAACTGTATCTCATTCATATACTAAACAACACAGTGGCATTATTTACTTAACCCACACTTTATTCTACAAATATTTTGAAAGGAAAAAAAAGGCTTATTTCTACAAAGGCTTGTGAAATGCACTTATTAAAGAAGAAAAATAAAAATCATCACCAGTAAAGTATAAATTAGAAAAGAAAATGAACACTGGGGCCTGAATAAGAGAGACTGTGGAATGGAATTCAAAAATGGAGGTCATAAGGTCCTACACAGTTATTACAGTTGAACGGAGAATTTGGATCTGTGCTTCCCAGCAGCCAAAGTAAAAAAGTAAACATGATTAGTTATCTGATTTTCCATGAGAAGTAAACATCTGCACTCCTCCAGGGAAGCAAGGCTGTTTCCTATCACTTACTCTGAAAGTGCTGCTCTAGGAGACGCTGAAAGACGTGATGGAAAAATGTACCAATTGTGTACCAACAGCAAATGAGGTCACAAAGCTGTTTTTTATGTTGCCCTTGATTAAAACTTATTTCTGCAGTGGAATCCAGACAATATGGCCCAGCGACACAATTTTTCAAGTGACATAGTGAACTGAGCTGGAAGTAGAGGGTTGGAAGTCCAACAGGGTAGTCTGATTAAATTAGCACTACATTTTTCACAATAGGGAAAACGTAGAAACAACCGAAACGTCCATCAACAAATGAATGGATAAACAAAACGTGGTATATACATTCAATGGAATATTACTTAGCCAAAAAGAAAAATGAAGTGCTGATGCAAGCCACAACATGAATGAACCCTGAAAACATGCTGAGAAAAATAACTCAGTCACAAAAGGACAAACACTGTATGATCTCACTTATATGATATAAATAAATATATAGAAACCAGAGATTTTTAGTGGTTAACATGTGTCTTAATTATCTAGAGCTGATATAACAGAAATACCACAAGTGGATGGCTTCAGCAAACAGAAATTTATTTTTTCACAGTTTAGGAGGCTAGAAGTCCAAAGGCTTTCTCTCTCTGTTGGTTCTGGAGGAAGGTCCTTGTCTCTTCTGAGCTTCTGCTTCTGAGCAATCTTCATATGCCTGACATCTCCCTTCCCCCATCTCTGCTCACTTGCTTGCTTGTTTAATCTCTTTTATAGGTCAAAACAGGTTGACTTAAAATAACCCTACACTAATCCTGCCTCATTAACATAACAAAGACAACTCATTCCCAAAGGAGATTACAACCACAGACATAGAGGCTGATTGACTCCATAACACCATGGGTAGGAGGGAGGGAAGAAAGGAAAATTTTTCCCTTGGAAACATCAATTTTATGTAAATGGTGGTGGAAAAATTCGTAAAATGACAGCAAGAATGGTTGCACAACTTTAAGAATGTAATCAATGTCACTGAATTACACATGCAGAAATTGCTGAATTGATACGTTTTGTTGTATATACTTTCACCACAATAAAAAAGAACATAAAAAAATTTTTTCTTTAATTATTAGCACTAAAGTGCAAGAACAAAAATATAAAGAAAAAGCCAAAATGATCATGCTTCCAAGTCTCTATCCTCACCTCCTTTCTTTGAGAATGGCCAACATCATCTATCCCACAGCTTCCGTTTCCATGAGGGTTTAATACCACCCCAATCTACACCTTGTAACCTAGAGCTAAAATCCCATTTTTATTTACTTGTCTGACACTTTTACTCCAGTGCCCCACTAGCACCATTAATTCCACAAACCCCAAGCTAATCTAACCTAAGTAATCTGTCCTCCCAAACCCATTTCCCTTTCTGCCTTCCTTAGTTTGCCAATGGAAACCCTATCTTCCCATCCATCTAGGATTACATTCTTGGAGTCATATTTTTCCCCTTCCTCTCCCTAACTTCCCACATTCAATCAATAGTCTGCCTTATTATTTTTAGCTCCATGCCTATCACATGATCTCCACTCCAGCCCCAAGGGCACTATCCTAGATCAGATCCCCATTACCCCAGGGCCATCACAATAGCCTCCTGAATTCTCTCTCAGCCACCTCTCTTTACCCACTCCAATTTATCTTATACACTACTGCAAGAATATTCCTAAGCCTGTGATTATGTCAGTCTATACAAAAACCTTCAGCAGTTTCCCTCTGCTCATCTAAAGCAACCCTGTATTTCAGGCCTAACTCCCCATGGCCTTCTCCCTCACACACTCTATGTTCCATGCACTCTCAAAATGTGCTTCATCTTTCCACTTTTTCTCTTGGTAATATAACCACAGGATGCCCTCTCCTTCATCTCTGTATGTTAAAAGACCAAATTTAAATGTCACCTCACTCAGGAAGCCTTCCCTACTATTCTCTGTGAGAAGAGCCTTCCCCCTGCAGTTGACTAGGGCTGTAATTCCAGAGAGTTAGCCTAGACTTCAGACTGCTCCACCACTCTTATCCAATTACTATCCACCTCAGGTCCTGTCAACAGACTGCTTACAGCTGTCTCTTGGTTCCCTCACGTGGCTATACAAGACCATTCATAGTCGCTTCACCCACAGTACTCTGTTCATACACTGATCATTGCACATATCACTTCACACTGTAATTAGCTGTTTACATGTCTGTCTTCTCCAGCACAAGTCTTATTTATCTTTATAATCTAATGTAGCCACCCAGTCACTCTCTGCACACTCTGCAGAGCTGGTCTTTCTTCTTCATTTATTTCTTGTCTGTCACCTTCTCACTAAAATGTATACTCAGTGAGAATACAGACCATCTGCTTTGTTCTCAACTATATTCCCAGCATCTGGAACAGTGCCTGGCACATAGTAGGTAATCAAAAGTTTAGGATGAATTAATGAATAGATGAATGATTTTCAATGTCTAGCCCAGTCCTGGCACACCATAGGTGTCAAATAAATGTTTGCTGAGTGAATGAATTCTATCTTGTATTTTATATACGTTTTTATCGTGTATTTTATACATGTTTTACAAGCTATGACAGCTAGTAATCTTGATAACCTCTGTAGCACCTAGCATGGTACTTTACACATACTAGGCCCTTGATAAGTTATTAAATTGAATTGTTGGTTCAATAAAAGGCAAAGTAATTTCCAAGCTTATGTTTTAAATCTGAATTTGCCTCATCTTTTCAATAAAGAGGAATCTGTATTATATCTTGTGCCACAAAATGCAACCCCCACCCCCCCGCCCCGAGGAAAGCCAGCACTGCACAGTGGTGAAGATCTGACAGCTGGGCTATCAGAGAGGTGTGGGTTCAGATCCCAGCTTTGTCCCTTACTACCCATCTGACTTTGGGCACATTATTTAACCTCCGGATACATCAGCTACCTCTTTGAAAGATGAGTATACTTGTCATACAAAGTAGTCTATTTACTTCACAGCTAAAGGGATCATCAGTTCTAAATCCTTTATAGACCCTTCTTTACCAGTTTTAAATTGTTCAGCTCATACCAGAATATTCTATGTTGCCTTAACTTCACTAGGTCATTATTTAAAATAGTAGGGGATTATGTTTACAAGGTATTAATTCTCCATTAACTTTTCATGACCTTACAGTATTTCAGTGCTCATCCATGGAGTGCAGATGACTTGAGCACATTACTGCCATCATTCCTGAGAATTCCTAGAGCCACAGTGAAATAATGTCCCAAGACGGCACTACCTCACACAGAAGAGTAATTCTCCTTCCCTTAATACCCCATACAGGAAAGAGCACAACAATCAGGTAAGTGATGAGAACATGAACTATACCTATTAAATACATTATGTAATAACATGGCCCCAGCTTAAGAATGGATGATTAAAAAAACAAATGACAGTAATAAAGGGCTTAATGCTAACGTCAGTGCACCTCAGTCAAAATGCATTTGACAGTATTCAAATCCCTCTGGGAGGCAATTCTGTTTGGTGGTAGGGAGTAGTTTGCCAGGGCTCACACAGATGAATGTCACTGGTTCAGGCAGGAAGTCTGCCAGCCGCAGACAGGACGCACCAAGATCCAGACAGGCAGAGAACACAGGGAGTCTTCTGCACAAACATTGAAAGGTCTTTCTCCACCAGCCTATTTACCAAAAAGCAGTGACCTACCAAAGAAGATATTTAGCAGAGAACCATTCTTTAAAAGACAAATTCAAAAGAAGGTTTTCTCACAAATCTCGATGTTATTGCTAGGTTCAGAAAATGTATTTGCATGAGGAGGCGCAGAAAACGTGTTTGCATGAGTAAGTAATGTCAGTACTGAAGCAGTATGGAAATGTAAGCCTCTGTTGGCGAGTAGTAAACCCAACAAAAAGGAAATGAAAGCCAAACCTGTGTTGCCCAGGTGCAAACAAGAACACTTGAGAATAAAAGGTCCATATAAATTTCATGGCTACATAACTAAGGCTTCCCCACCGAAATGTTAGCTTACAGAGCTGTCTACTCTTCTGACAGCATCTAGATCATGTTTAGTTAAGCACATTTTCACTTTCACAAGTGAAATGCACAGTGCTAATGGTGACCTGAATGAAGCTGTGACAAATGTCCTGCTAGAAGATAATCTTCAGTATCTACTGTGATCAGTTCAGCTACCCAAAAATGCTTCCCACGGATTAAAGGGGACAGACATATATGTGTTATTCTGAACTCAGTTACTCCTGCTTAAAATCAATGCTGATTTAAGCTACTGGAGAAAGCTTAAATCAGAGGAAAAAATGGCTAAAGTACCTAGCACAAGAGACGGTAAGTACTTGTGGCTAAATTAACAAAAGTATTGAGCAAACAGCCCTGAATAGTAGAACTTGGCAAGAACCCCTAATACTTTTCAGTGAAAGAATATAGTCCAAGTTCCGCGATCTTTCACACTAACATAAAATTCTCCTAAACAGCGAACTCAACATCTGAGGAATTTAAAGCACTTTATAATTGTTAACTCAATGCCCTATACATTCCCTTCTGGTTAAAAAAAAAAATTTTTGCAAGACTTTTTTTTTATTTTTATATTTTATTGTACGTCAGGTGAAGGCTTACAGAACAAATAGTTTCTCATGAAACAGTAGTACACATGTTGTTGTATGACATTGGTTAACAACCCCACAACATATTAACCCTCTAAACTCTCAACCTTTTTTTTTTTTTTTTGGTGAAAATACACAGCCAAAGATACACCATTTCAAAAATTTCTACATGCACAGTTCAGTGACATTGACTACGCTCTTCCAATTGTGCTGTTATTCTCACTTAAGATGAAGGCTTACAGAACAAAATAGTTTCTCATTTAACAGTTACTACAAATGTTGCCCTATGACAATGGTCAACAATCTCACAACACATCAACAATATCCTTACTCAACCTTGGGTTCCCTATCACCAGCTTCCTTGTCCCCTTCTGCCTTCTGGCCCTTGTCACTGGACTCCTGTACCTCATTAGTCTCATTTGGTTTTATAGGGCTGTCCACTCCCAGGCTGAACAGTGAACCTCGGAGGTAACTTCACCACTGGGCTAAAAGGGTGTCTGGGGGCCATACTCTCGAGGTTTCTCCAGTCTCCTTTAGGCCAGTAAATCTGGTGCAAGACTTATTTTGCCCATGGAAGATGAAAGACATAAAGATTAAATGAATTACTTAAGTGAAAAATCCCTCTGCCTCATGGCCAGAAGCAAAATTGAAACATCCTTATTGCATGAAAAGTGACTTCCTGAAAGATTTTAATAAAACATACCAGAACCCACACATCCACAGGAGTTGTAGCCCTTTAAAAGGTTACATGCTTATTATAAAAATCTCACCAGCGTTCAAATCATTTTAGGAACAACTCTTCCAAAAGACCACAACCACTGAAAACCCTATAGAGTGCAATTCTACTCTGAAACACACGGGGTTGCCACGAGTCAGAATCAGTCAAAGGTAACTGATTTGGGTTTTTTGTTTTTGTTTTCCATGTAAGTAGGAGTTCCTGGGTGGTGCAAACAGTTAACATGCTCAGCTGCTAACCAAAAGGTTGGAGGTTTGAGTCTACCCAGAAATTCCATGGAAGAAAGGCCTGGTGACCTATTTCCAAAAAATCAGCCATTGAAAATGCTATGGAGCACAGTTCTACTCTGACACACATGGTGTCACCATGAGTTGGAACCAACTTGACAGCAACTGGTTTTTGGCTCATGTAAATAACATTCTCTTAATTTTATCAACCGTGGTAAACTTGGTTGTTTGAAAGTAGAATTTGATACCTGTAAGTTGGAAGCACACTTAAAAAACAAAGAGAATCATCAAGCTGGATATGTTTAATCAAAAGGATACTTGTTTTCCTTACGTGGCTTATAAACTACTTCAAAAGACAATTTTTTAGAACCATTACAAAATTCCTTTCTAACAGCAGCTTTGGAAAAAGCAGGCAACCTCCCTAGCTGACCTCTTTGAAGGGTACATTTCACTTTTTACATTGTCTTTGGTGTTGGCATTGTGTACACATTGAAACAACTGGATAATGACTATATATGATTCCATTTTCTCACGTTATTCATTCATTCAACAGATATTTATGGTGCACCTAATATGTGCTAGGCACTGTGCCAAGTGCTAGGTGAGCAAAAGCAGGCCCGTCACCTGCCTTTATGAATCCACAATCAGGTGGAAAGCCAACTACAGAATCATAAACTATACCCAGTAAGTCCAATGAAAAAAGATACATGGCGATGGAACAGCCTAGAGTAATAAGGCCCAACTAGTATAAAGAGGCTTCCCTGAGGAACTGAGGGTTGAGCTGAATATAAATAGATGTTAACTAGCTAGGCAAAGAGGATTGGGGGGAAGAGGTAGGAAGATAATGGAGTTACGGATGGAGAGAAATGGTGTTCCAGGTAGCGTGAACTGTATGAGCAAAGGCTCTGTGGCTTTCTAAAAGGGCATGGCACATTGAAAGAAAGCCATTGGTGCTTAAGTACTGACAGCTAGTGAAAGAGTGGTATGAGATGAGACTAGTTAGATAGTCGGGGCCAGATTCTATAGATCCTTGTACACATTAAGGATCTTTAGTCATCCTAAGAGTGAGGAGAAGCCCCAAACAGATTTTAAGATGGGAGTGGGGGTGGGAACAGGGAAATGACAAAATGAGATCTACACTGTGGAGTGGAGAGCCAGTGGGAGAGTGGCCAGAGTACAAGCAGGAAGACCAGTTGGGAGGCTGCTATAATAATCCAGAAGAGAGGGTGGAATTTGTAAAGATGGAGATAAATTAATGAATTTGAGAGACATCAAGGATGTAAAATCAGCAAAGAATTGAATGGGGTTCTATATTCTTTATTTACTCAAAGATAATGCTTTGGTTTTGCCTAATAATTCCTTATTTATTCATTATTTGCAAACTGAAAATGTTAGGGTTCTTTTTAAGTCAGTTTTCTGCATTATATGTATTGTATTTCTGTAGCATATTTTAGATAAAGAAGAAAAAGTAGCAAAGAGAAAAACAAAACTTAAGAAGTGTCTCATTTTATGTAAAAATGTGTGTTCCTGAAAAATTGTGCTACACTTAGTAATAAAAGAACTCAGACCTTGGAGAATATTACTGAGCAAATATTTCTTCCTTGCACAAAAACATACACTAAAAAATGCAGAATGGATTATCATGATACTCTATCAAGTGAAATGTAAACCACTGTCCTGATGATTTCCATACATCATTTGTCCTTTTTTAAAGGTGCATAAATTGGGTGGTTTTACAACTGTAAAAGGATAGATGGCTCAGAAATTTAATAATCATCATCTAGTTTCATAATCAGCCATTTAGTAAGTAACTAGAATGCCCAAGAGGCTTGCAAGGATTTAGATCTATTCCTTCAGCAGTGACTTTACCCATATGGAAAAGTTATTTTGTCTTTACATTACTACTATACGTCACCTTTATTCCATGGCCTCCAGAAAATACAGTTTTTCCATAAGCCTGGGTTACAATGTCACAGCAATGTAGTAAGAAGTTCAAAATGTAGTCAGCCTTATAGATTATATGAACAGATAGCACAAAAAGTCTAATTTTGGACTGAAGTGCCCACATGTTTTTGTGTCTGACATACCGAGACCAATCTGTACCACGGCTCAGAACAAATATAAAAGAGGGAGCTGGGTTTTACTAGTCTCCTATATCAACAACAAATGTACCAGCTAAATTCTATTTCTGTGAACTAAAAAAAGCCTAATCTTGAGATTTTGCAACTAATGTTTATCCACCCCTACAAAAGGCAGCTTTTGACTTGGAAAGAAACAAGTTCAATATATGAAAATCACTGAGGAAAGATAAAAACCACAGTATGTCAATAACTTACTTCTAAAGGCTAAGTGCACTTTTAAGTATGCTGCTTCTAGAGATTTAAGTCACAACCTAGGAATTATTTAAACAGAGATTGTGCATATGAATTTGTTTTCCTTCCTTTAAAAAATCACTAAGGTACTAAAGTATATGTGAAGAAACTTAAATAGCCTATAACAGTATCTTGACAGTCATCATCACTCATAACCCGTGCATTTAAGCCTGAATTGGGCATATAGTGATATTTTACTAGGTATTGTACTTCTGATATGCCACATAGCTTTTCAAGAAATGCTGTATTCTGCCTTGTGTATTCATGTTTAAATGTGTGCCTTGAAATCTTTCCAGCACAGGAGTAAGGAGGGGAAATGATGAAAAATCTCGTTACTTTTAAGTTTTTAAGGAAAATCAGAATAAAATGGATTGGAGTTAGCAATTAAAATCTCAGGCCTTATAACACTGTAATCCAGTAACAGCTGTCATTGAGTCAATTTCAACTTATGGTGACCCCATGTGTGTAGGAGTAGAACTGTGCTCCATAGGGTTTTCCATGGCTGATTTTTCAGAAGTAGATCACCAGGCCTTTCTTCCAAGGCACTTCCAGGTGAACTTGAACCTCCAACCTTTTGGTTAGCAGCCAAGCGTGTTAGCCATTTGATGGTGTGTTAATCAACACCCAAGGACTCCTATAATACTGTAGGACTATCTAAAAGAGTAATTCACAGAAAAATACTAATTACCACCGAGCTGTGCCAGGGAACTCTCTCCGTGTGCCAAGTTGAAGCTCACATGAACATTTTATGATCACATTAAAACATACTTGAACAATGGGTCCTATAATAAAAATGACTCTTTCATGATTTCATCTGCTTGACAAAGATGCCATGACAAGTTGCTTTGTCCGTGAGTCCTCAAATATAACCATGCAATTTCATGCATTCACCAATATTTTAGTAAGGAAAAGGGAGTTATCTAATCTAGGCCTCAGATCATCTTACAATTTCTGAAATCCAAGTGAAGTAATTTTCATTCACTTTTCACTTCTCTGGAGACCTAGTGGCACAGTGGTTAAGAGCTCAGCTGCTAACAAACACAGCAGTTCAAATCCACCAGCCGCTACTTGGAAATCCTATAGAGCAGTTCTACCCTGTCCTATAGGGTCGCTATGGGTCAGAATTGACTTGACGGCAGTGGGTTTTTCACTTTTCTTTGCAGCACAAAGAAATATGTCTGAAAAGGTGGTAAGAATTTGAAGGACTAACCAGTATATAAGAAATCTCATACATAATTTTTATGAACAGAAAAAAATTGGAGTTGTATTTCACAGGATTAATACGGTATTTTTCAGATTCTACAAAGAACTGATTACTAAGGATTTTTGGTATGAGAGTTTACTTTTGTTGTGTGTTTGTTTTTATTTTTTTTAATGGAAATTTTTAAACAAACATAAAAGTAAAGAGAATAGTACAATGAAATGCCACCACCCACCTCAAAAATTTACATTTATAGCCAATCTTGATCCAGCCAGTCAAAATCTCCCATTTTCACCCTGTGAAGATTGAAGTTGTGTGTCAACTTGGTTGGGCCATGATTCTCAGAGGTTTAGCAGTTATGATGTAGTTTGGCGGTCTTACAATGATGTAATCACCTCCATGATGAGATCTGATATAATGTGATCACCTCCAAGATGGGATCTGCTGTGAGTAGCCAACCAGTTGAAAGGGATTTCTTTGGGGGTATGGCCTGCATCCAATACAGGTGGACTTTCTGGCAAGGCTCATGAGCTTTTGCTCACTCTGGATCGTGCAGCTGGCTCCTTCCTGTTCATCTGACTTCTGGTTCTTGGGACTTGAGCTAGCAGCTTACCTGCTATCTGACCTGTCAATCTTGGGATTTGCCAGCCCCTCTAATTACATGAGTCAGAAGAAGCCTCCAGCCTGACCCACGGATTTGGGACTTTCCAGCCTCCATAATTACGTGAGTCATTTCCTTTATACAATCTCTCTATATATACATTGATAGGCTTTACCGGTTTTACTTCTCTAGAGAACCCAGCCTAAGACACACCCCTTGCCCCTGCTGGATTGTTTTAAAGCAAATCTCATACAGCATATCTGAAGTAGGCAGAAAAAAATGGTCCCCCAAAGATATATTCACTTCCTAATCCCAGGAACCTGTGAATATTACCTTATGTGGCAAAAAATGCGATTAAGAATCACAAGAAGCGTATATCCTGGATTATCCAAGTAGGCCCTAAATACAATCCCATACATGCTTATGAGAGAAGCAGAGCGAAACCAGACACACACACACAGACAGAAAGCAATATGAAGAAGGAGCAGAGAGACACAGCCACAAACCAAGGACTGCTGACAGCCAGCAGAAGCTGGAAGAGGCCAGGGTTCTCCCCTAGAGTCTCCAAAAGGCATGTGGGCCTGCTACACTGTGATTTTAGACTCTTGCCTCCAGAACGCTCACAGAATAAATTTCTGTTGTTCAAGTCACCCAATTTGTAGTAATGTGTTACAGCCATCACTGGAAACTAATAGGATATTTGATGCGATATAACATGCAAAAATTTCAGTTTTAAGACTTACGGACTCTTTTTTATATATAATAATACCACTCATGCCTTAAAAATAGTTCTTTCAATTATCTAATATCCAGAGTTTAAATTTCCCAAATTGCCTCATAATTTTATATTTATAATTTTATAGCTGGTTTATCCGTCATGATCCGAATGTGGTTGATTCATCTCTTAATAATAGTTCCCCTTCCCACTTTATTTTTCTTGCCATTTATTTACTGAAAAAACTGGGTACTTTGCCCTATAGAAATTTCCACATTCTGGATTTGGCTGATTATATACCCATGGTTCCATGGTTTGTTTTAACACAGCCCTCTTTTTTCCTGTACTTCCCATAAGCCTGTAGTTAGATCTAAAGGCTTGATCAGAATCACTTTCAGGTTTTTTTTTTTGGCAAGAAACTTCACAGGTGGTTCTGTGTATTTTCCATAGCATCATATTAGCATGCATGTAATGTCTGCTGCTCTCTGTTTTTCTAATGTTAAGACTGATCAGTGACTTCAGGGGTTATTAGTCTGATCCATCAATTATAAACTTTCCCATCGGCCTTTCAGTGATTTTAGCAGCCACTGATGATCACTGGAGCCCTGGCAGCACAGTGGTTAAGAACCCCGCTGCTAACTAAAAGGTCAGCAGTTCGAATCCACCAGCCACTCCTTGGAAGTCCTACGGGGCAGTTCTCTGTCCTATAAGGTCTTTGTGAGTAGGAATCAACTCAACAGCAACGGGGTTTTTTTGATGATCATTGCCTAGATCCATTATATCATAATCAAAAACCCATTGTCGTCGCATTGATTCTGACTCATAGCAACCCTGTAGGACAGAGCAGAACTGCCCCATAGGGTTTCCCTACGCTAAAATCTTTACAGACACAGACTGCCACATCTTTATCTCACGGAGTGGCTGGTGGGTTCAAACTGCCGACCTTTCAGTTACCAGCTAAGCGCTTTAACCACTGTACTACCAGAGCTCCTGTTATTTCATTAGGGGTAACAAAATGGTAATCTTTTATTTCTATTACTCCTTCTGCATTTATTAGCTGGAATTCTTCTAAAAACAAGCCCTTATACAAAACATCTATTTAGTTATTCTGAACGACAGTTTGTCTTGTTTTTTTACGGGAAAACTAAGATAAATGCTTCATACTATCTAGTTTTTAAGGTAGTACCAGGGTGGTCATCTTCCTCTTGACTACAAAGACCACCTCATCTACAGTCAATGAGTATAACATCCCAATTGCACTCATCTAAATCTTCATGTTATCAATTCAAATACTTGACTTACAATATGAAACCTATTTTTAAAGAATAAAAGCCAGATCCAATACGACCATGCATTCAATTTAATGTTAGTTATTAAGGCTTATGCCCTATCAGCTCAGCCTAAACTCCTCAAACCACCACTTCAAACAATCCATTCTGAGTCTACCTTATCCTATTTCACTAACACAAATTATGTTCTCATTCTAGACTCTGTGACTTTAGTTCAACGTTTTACACAACTGCCTCTCCTGGCAACCAGCTCTAACTCTCCTCTTCCCCCTCGGGAATAAAAATACCTCCTGCTCTTCCTATCCAGCACCATCCCCCTTTCTTCTAGGAATGGCACAATCCTTCTTTTAAGAAACTATTCCTCTTTGCCACCCCAACCATGTATTTCTAGAGGAGACTGCCATTTACCAGGTAATATGTGCCCCTGGCCGCCAGAGCTAGAACATCACCCAAGTCAGGCCAACTGGAGTTATTCCTGGGATTTTGAGAATTTAGACTGAAAAAAAGAGGACACCCAAGTCTTCTTTTTGGGTGATTCAGGCTTGTTGGCAGCCACATACCAGCCATGTGGAGGCAGCTGGAGCAAAGAGAGAATCAGTGGTAAGAGATAAACAATCTTGGTGGTACAGGAGTTTCCGGTTTGGGCTTACCTGAGGCCCACCTCACTTCTCCCACACTTTGGCCATGTGAGCCAATAAATGCCCTCCCTTCTATATAGTTTAGATTTCTATAATTTGCAACCAAATTAAAAATTGTATAAACATAATACAACCCCCATCATGATTCTAAATGACATAGTGCTAGTAAAGACTCAGTACTTATAAATAATAACAATTATCATTTACTGATTACTACTTCCATGTTAAACACTATACATGTTTTATCTTACTTAATCCTCACAAAAACTCCCTGGGATGAGTATTATCATCTCCATTTTATAGATGAAGAAACCTAAAGTTCATCAAAGAGAAGTAACTTGTCCAGAAGTAACATATTTACTAAATGGCAGAGTAGGGATTTGAACCAGATTTGCATCTAAATTGCATTCTTTCTCCACTCTGCCACATGGCGTCACACAAAAATAAATACTTGCTAATTAACTTAACAGAAAAAGCATAATTGATTTGAGTCTTCCACCTACCTCAGAGTGCATGTTCTGCCATCATTAAAGATAATAACATTAATATGTTAAAAGTATAAATAAATGAACTATATATGAAAATCAAAATCTTGAAAGTTATAGCACAATTTCCCCAAAATTGCTAGTGGCAGCCTGAGCACTAAATGCTGGCATTTCTCTTAAAATAATGGGTAAAAGGAATGAATATTTAAGACCACTCTGTCAGAGCAGGTTGTATACAACTCCCCTGGTGGTGATATTTCAAAACAGCAAAAAAAGATTTGTGAGCACTTGTCAATGTGTTACACGCCTACAGCTCTCCAATTGCTCAGAGGAATATTCCTGTGTCATCATTAGACACTAATAGTTACTGAGCACTCCCATGGCTTGGAGGCAAGAACAGAATGCCTTTAGGAAGAAAATGGTTCCGGCTTCATTGCTCAGCAGACAGAGAGACCAGGAAGACAGTGACAGCAATTTACTGGTGAACCTAAAAGTCATCAGCTCTCATCTTAAGACAATCTTCGTCTTTTGTGCTGACCCCCTCAATTCAGCTTGTATCTCCAGCTCCTGCTGGACAGGTCTACATGGAGCTCCTGCTATCAAATTAACTTTGAGGCGAAATTAACCTCAGCATCTAGCCAAGCATCTTCCATTGAGAAGCATCCCCTAAATGTTTGTTGCTAGTGGTCTGTTTTTGTTTTTGTTTCCTTCTAGGAATCCAATGATTGCTCCTAGAGAGCCAGAAGAAGTTGCCAAAGAGACACACTCTTTTATACAATTTGACAACAGTACAGCCGAAGGGAGGGTATGCCCAGCATGTACTAAAGAACGGTTGCATCCTCCAGTGGGCCAAGATTTTGTTAATTTGCTTTGGTGAAAGACAAGCCCTAAAGAATACAGTCACTGTCACAGGATCAAAAAACATCTTAAATGAGATCATGTATATAAAGTGCTTTTTAAACCTTGAAGTGCTTTTTAAACCATAAAGTGCTAAAAGAAGGTAAGTTAGTTCTGTTACTGATGCGGCTACTACAAAGGCACAGATCTGGGAAGCAGGTAGTTGTATGAAACTAACCAACTTCAGCAACAAGAAGGAAAAAACAAAAAGAGGTCCCAGAGGATGCAACAGAAAGCCTGGGCAACAAAGAGAATGTAGGGAGTGAAGGGCCCCAGGTAAACAAAACCCCACTCAATTCAACAAATGGCCAATATAGCTAAAGATCCCTGTCCTTCATAGAGCTTGTATCTCACTCAGGGAGACAGTCAATAAACAACATACATAAAAAATAAGTAAATTATAATGTTACACCAGAAGACCAGAAGAACTGGATGGTGCCCAGCTACCATTACTGAATGTTTTGATCAAGAACTCCACAGACGGATCTGATCAAAAGGGGGGAAAATATGGCACAGAATTTTAAATTCTTATATAATTCAGACTTACTGGACCCATTGAGACTGGAGGAACCCCTGAATCTATTGCCCTGAGATAATCTTTAAACCTTAAACCAAAATTATCCAATTATCCCCTGAAGTCATCTTTAAACCAAACAACAGCTTAGTTCAAATAGTAAAGGATATCTGCCTTGAGCATTGTGCTCCTTTAAAGACTTATCTATATGAGATCAAACTGACAACAGAAACTCTAACGCATAGATGAGAAGTTTCGGAGACAATGAGTCTAAGTTAATGGTGGTGAAATAATTTGCAAAGAGATAGCGAGAATGGTGACATAATGTGAAGTATGTAAACAAAGTCACTGAACTGGACATGTAGAAATCGTTGAATGGGTGTAGGTTTTACTGTGTATATTTTCACTAAAAATAAATCTTTAAAAAATTATAATGTTAGAAGATAAGTGCAGGATCTCTGAGTAAGAGGGATGGAAAATAGAAGTGGCAGAGGGAGGGAGGTTCCTCAAAAACTACATTCAACTGCAGGAAACTAAGGAAAGCCACAACTGTACTTGAATGAAATTTGCATAAATTTGACGAATCCAAATTGCCTAGAAAAGTATGGCCCATTTTCCATATTTCTTCTCCTTCATGCTTATTGAAAATTATTGACCCAAATACACAGCATATTCATAGAGGAAGATATGAAAAGACTTAGCCAGAGGCATAGCAAGAGTCAAAAGCAAAGCAAATGACAGCAAAAACAGCTGCAAACCAGAAGCTCAGGAAAGGACAAATTCAACACGAGTTTAAATATGATTTAATTTTTTTCCTTATGAAAAGTTGGCTGTAGGTCAGGGATGAAATATAGGCTTCATTTTTAGTAATATGGCCAAACAACGGGCAGGGCCTCCCTGGAGCACTGCATTGAGAAAGAGATCTGGGTCCTGTAGGGAACAAATTAGACACTTCTGCCACGGACTCAAGATGAGGGAGTGCGAGCATGCAAGTACCAAATTTGCCTTTCCTTCCCTGGGTTGATCTTAGTGCTTTAAGCAATCAGTAAACACTTACTGGCTACCAAGTAAATGAAAGGCAACACTAGGAACACTAGAGGATTTGGAAGTATAGAGCTTGGTCCTGGTCCTAAAGGAGTTTATAATCTAGCTGGGCAGAAGGATGGTTTATATGCCTGCATTCCTTCATCTTGAGGCCATGGCAGAAATATCTAATGTGTTCCTGCTGTGCAACTGATTACGTTTGTGTGGTCTTTCTAGCCACGGTCTTATAACTTCAGCCCAGGTGACTGGGCAGCACTGGGATAACTGTGGCCCACTGAGGAGATTGGTCCAGTTTTGCCTTAAGAGAGCCAATTCCAGAGCAGAGAGGAGGACCCTACCACTACCAAGGAAGAACAGTCAGGAGTGGAGAGTGCGTCCTTTGGACCCGGGATCCCTGTGCTGAGAAGCTCTTGGCAGTGGAAGACAGAAAAAGAGAACAAGCTGTAAGCCTGAAGATGGTGAGAAGTGGTGGCAGAAGAGACTCAGCAACAGAGACCTGGCAGCAGGGGACAGTGTGGTGGGCTTCCTGGCCCATGGAGAGAGAAAACTGAGTGTCTCTGGGGAGACACTGAGGGCCAGAAAGAGGCATGCCTGGGAACACGGCTGGGAAGAAGCTGTCCTGATGGAAGAACTATATCCTTAAGTGTTCCTGAGCCTGAATTATAACTGTTACTTCCCTAATAAATCCCATAATCATTGAGTATGGCCTGTGAGTTCTGGTGGCCATTGCAATGAATTACTGACCCAGCAGAGAAGTAGAGAGTGCTGTGGGAGGGATGGTTGGTGTCAGAATTGGTAAAGATGGCAAAGAGAGGAGGCATGTCTGGCCTCCACCTCATGGGAGTCAGCCTTGCACTGTTGATCTTGGTTCTCCTTGCCCCTTGCGCAGTTAGAGGGGGTCAGATGTTGCCCCCACCCCATTTTTATAGCTCCCCACAGATAAACGATAACAGTGCAAGCAAGTGACTAAGTTCCCAAAGTACCAGTAACAGAAATTCTGATGCCAGGAGACTGCTACAGGAAAAGGAAGCCAAGAAAGGATACAGGTTCTGAACCGGGCTTTAAAGAATGCATGTCACTGAAGCAAGTGGAAAGAGGAAGGACTGGTATCGTAGAGGTGGATGAAGGTACAGGAAGGGTGTGCTCAGGAATGACGAACAGACCAGTATGGCAGCCAGAGAAGAAGAACTGCACAGGGAAGCAGTCCACAGACACCCTGAGTTGGGTCATTAGTCAGTAGGCAACAGAGACCACGATCAGTGATGTAAGCAAAATCAAACTGACTATAAATATGAAAAATGGATTAAAGGAAAAAAACTAGCAACAGAAAATTATAATTGCTCATGTGATAATAAGCAGATCAACAACAACAAACACTCATAGCGTTACTATGAGTCAGAATCAACTCGATGGTACCGGCTTTGGATTTTTTGCTGGATGCTTTAGACACGTAGTTACTCTCGTCACCCTAAAGGTTAACTTGAAGTCAGGATCTTAATGCACACCTGTCCAGCAGGAACTGGAGAAGCAGGCCCAGGACTCCAAAGGTCAGCAATAAGGATGCAGATTTAGAAATTATCCATGTAGGGAAGACAGCCAAAAAGGCCAAGTTCAGCCTTTGCTCCCAGCCTGCCTAAACTGACAGAAGCTTGGAGGACGGCAGGCTGAGTCAGTCAAGCTGAGTCAGTAAGCCCTGTCAAACCTACTCATTTTGTGATTCAGTGTGGAAGAATGACCACTCCCCAGTGACAAACCAACCCTAAGACATAATCAAGAGGAAGGATTACTTTAAGGAAAAAAAAAAAAGAGGGGGCAACAAAACTAGTCCCCAGATACCTTAACAGATGTCGCAAGCTGGTTCTTAGCATCTATAGCAATTCCGGGGTCTACTTTTCAAATATGACATATAAAGTCCTAAACAGTCACACAGTGACTCTTGTCACCCTCTAGTCACCCTGAGGTTAATTTGTACAGGGACAGAATTCAGAAGTCAAACTTAATCAGGCTGATAAGAAATTAGCATTAAACAGTAAGTTTTTAATACAACCCTTAGGTAAATAGCAGGTAGAATTGTGTTTCCTGAAGCAAATCAAGGTCAATGAAAGTCCTCTTGTCAGAATTTTCATAAGCATTGAAACTGTTATGGCTTGATTAAAATAAGCCAAAGGTATAAATATATTATTGTTGTTGTTGTTAGGTGCCGTCAAGTCAGTTGCGACTCATAGCAACCCTATGTACAACAGAACGAAACACGGTTCAGTCCTGTGCCATCATTGCTATGTTAGAGTCCACTGCTGTGTACACAAATTAGAGAGACTTGAAATATTCAGCTTATCAGAAAAGCAACTTAGTGTTAGAGAACAGGCAATAATCAAGAATAACGCATTAAACACGGTGCCTGCCTCCTTCTGCAAAAAGATCAAAATATGAGCACATGCAAACTATAAAGTTTCTGGTGTCCTAAGAAATTCTTACTTTATTAATAAAAAATTTCATACAAAAAAAATTAAGAAAAGTTTTTCCTAATAAAATAAATGTGGACAAATATCCTCATTTTGAATATACACAAAGTTTCCATGTTAAATGACCTGATGCAAATCATATTTTTAAAGCACAGCTTGTGTCATTATATACTTATGAATGAATACATGTGTGTGTATATGTGCACGTGTGTGTGTGTATATATAGGGTGTGTATGTGTGTGTATATATATTTATACATACAAACAATGATCTGTATATACACACACACATCATTGCTGATGGAGAGAATACCAGAAAGATGTTTACCTGTGTTTTAGCGACTACACAAAGGCGTCTGACTGTGTGGACCCTAACAAATTATGGATAACATTGCAGAGAATGGGAATTCCAGAACACGTAATTGTGCGCATGCGGAACCTGTACATAGACCGGGACGCAGTCGTTCAAATGGAACAAGGGGATATCGCGTTTTAAAATCAGGAAAGGTGTGCATCAGGTTGTATCCTTTCACCATACCTATTCACTCTGTATGCTGAGCAAATAATCTGAGAAGCCGGACTATATGAAGAAGAATGTGGCATCAGGACTGGAGGAAGACTCATTAACAATTTGCAATATGCAGATGACACCATTTTGCTTACTGAAAGTGAAGAGGACTTGACGCACTTACTGATGAAAATCAAAGACTACAGCCTTCAGTATGGATTACACCTCAACATAAAGAAAAAAAAATCCTCACAACTGGACCAATAAGCAACATCATGATAATCAGAGAAAAGACTGAAGTTGTCAAGGATTTCATTTTACTTGGATCCACAATCAACACCCATGGAAGCAGCAGTCAAGAAATCAAAAGATGTATTGCACT
>NW_004443995.1:5652751-5659527 GCF_000243295.1 Trichechus manatus latirostris
CAACACCCATGGAAGCAGCAGTCAAGAAATCAAAAGATGTATTGCACTGGGCAAATCTGCTGCAAAAGACCTCTTTAAAGTGTTAAAAAGCAAAGCTGTCACTTTGAGGACTAAGGTGCACCTAACCCAAGCCATGGTATTCTCAATCGCCTCATACGCATGCGAAAGCTGGACAATGAATAAGGAAGACGGGAGAATTGATGCCTTTGAATTACGGTGCTGGTGAAGAATACTGAACATACCACAGACTGCCAGAAGAACAAACAAGTCCGTCTTGGAGGTAGTACAGCCAAAGTGCTCCTTGGAAGCGAGGCTGGTGAGACACCCATATATACATATTTGTACATGTGTATATGAGTCAGAATCGACTCAATGGCAACAACTTTTATATGTGTGTATAAATTTATGTATATAAATATTTTTCTATACTCATTTTAATATATGACAAAGAAAATCAACCTGAAATGAATGAACTCCAAGTTAAATTTTCATGAAAACAAAGCAGAAGACACTCATTTTAAGAAGTAAAACATAATCCTCTCGATGGAATCACTATGAACAAAGTTTGGACTCAATGAAAACATTAATCTTCTAAGATGGTCAATAAAAGTTCTGCCACAGGAATCCCTGAAATCTTCCTGCTTCAATGAGCCTGAGTCATAAAATTTAGCCAAAGTATCTTATTTCACATTTTTCACACACACAAGAGGAAAGTCCATTCCTGGCACTTTCTGTAAGCTCAAACATCCTAAAATTGACCTATGACCAATATTTCAAGAAAGGTAAACTTCAACAATACAAAGAGAGAAGCTTAAAAAACAACAACAAAAAAAAAAAAAACACCCAGTCTGCATTCTACAAAGTCTAATGGATTCTGTGAACTCCTTACTGGCATGTCTTAGAATAATGTCCTTAAGAAAATGCAGAAATTAAAAAAAAAAAAAAAAAAGACAATGAAAAGCACCTAGAAGGAAAAGATAAATTACTATTAAAAAAAAAAAAAAAAAAAGAACTATGCTCAAAAGCTAATTATCAGCTCACCCAACAACTGTACAGTATTTTTATAGCTTCCATCAATTCCTATCTTCTCTTGGGGAAAACATTAACACCAAAAAGAACCTGAAATGTGAGGAAATGAGGTGAGCCCTACCTAAAATGCTTGGCACCTTCTGTCACTAGGAACTCTTATTTGTGTCTGGTCATGTATTAACTCCTATAGTTCAGTCCTATGCATTCAGAAAGAAAAAGGGTGACAATCTAACTAAAAATGGAGTGACACTATTAGAGGAAGTGTAAATTACAGAAATTTAACATTTTCCTATCTCTGGCTCTTTCATACACTTTTCCTACAGAAAAACCCTCCCATAAGTGCAGATATATATGCAAGGATGTTCTCTGAAACACTATTCTTAATATGGGTAAATGGAAAAAACCCAAGTTATCAACAACAGGAAATTGTGTAAATAAACTGTGATGTATCTACTCAGAGCAATACTATTATAGCCAGTAAAGAAAAAATTGAGGATGATCTGGATGTATGGTCATGGAAACATTTTCAAGATACATTGTTAAGTTAAAAAATAAAAACCAAGTAGAAAGTTACAAAGTATTACCCCAGTTGTTACCAGCAACCATAATAATGATGAATATATTTTTACATAAACAGCAATCTTTGGGGGAAAAACATATACCTAACTACTTAGAGTGGTTTCTCCAGAATATAAGATTACAGTACAATTTAATTTTCAACATTAAGTTTCTATAATGTTTAAATTTTGAATAATATATATTATGTTTGTACTCAGAAAAAAAAATTTTTTGTTTTAATTTAGTGACATAATTGGAGGGGAAGCAGGGGAAAATCTTATCAATAAAGAAAAGGGAAAGTTTAGGGTGTTAACTTTTCTATAATAGCTTTAAAATATCATCTGTCTCTACCTCTCTTCTGGAAGACAGTAGTGTCTTAGTCATCTAGTGTTGCCATAACAGAAATAACACAAGTGGATGGCTTTAACAAAGAGAAATTTATTTTCTCACAGTCTAGTAGGCTAAGAAGTCCAAATTCAGGGCGTCAGCTCCAGGGGAAGGCTTTCTCTCTCTGCCGGCTCTGGAGGAAGGTCCTTGTCCTCAATCTTCCCCTGGTCAAGGAGCTTCTCAGGCGCAGAAACCCTGGGTCCAAAGGATGCACTCTGCTCCTGGTGCTGCTTTCTTGGTGGTGTGAGGTCCCCAACCCTCTGCTTGCTTCCCTTTCCTTGTATCTCTTGAGAGATAAAAGGTGGTACATGCCACACCCCAGGGAAACTCCCTTTACACTGGATCAGGGATGTGACCTGGGTAAGTGTGGTGTTAGAATCCCACCCTAATCCTCTTTAACATAAAATTACAATCATAAAATGGAAGACAACCACACAAAACTGGGAATCATGGCCCAGCCAAATTGATACACACATTTTTGGGGGGAAATAATTCATTCCATGACAAGTAGTATCCTTACTTTCAGAACTTCAAAATTAAGCAACACATGTAAAGACGAAAAAGTCCTCTTAACTTCTCTCCTCAGTGATGCTTCTGATTTAGAGGCCAATGCTTTCCATTTTTTCCCCACTACAATTTGTGAAGTGGTTGGATGTGAAATGGGATCTTATTTTTTATTAACCAAGTTTAGCCCAAACTCCAGTATTTATCAAATTCAACTGAACATTGTCAATTCTTAAATTCTTGCAGACAAACTACTTAAGTACCTCTAATTCTAAATAAAAGTTATTACAGAATTAACAAAAAAAAGTACAGACTAAAGATATTTGAAGCATTTTCATAAAGGTAAATACAAGGAATGAGAGATAACTACTTTTGAATCCACAGTCCTATAACCTATTCAAACATCATAGAACCTAGACAGAAGGAGGAGAGAGAATTGCCCAAGTATCTGAGGAATCACTAGCATGGAAAAAATTTCTACCTGTCTGCGGAAGGCTGTGAACTTGGTCTAGGAGAGGTTCCTCTCTATAGCTATGTGACATTAAACAAAACTTTTCAACTTCTATATCTCAATTCCCTCACCTGCAAAATGAATAAACTGGGAATAAACAATCTCTGTGGTCCCTTTCGAGGAGCCCTAGTTATGCAGTAGTTAAGCGCTCAGCTACTAGCCATACGGTCAGTGGTTTGAAACCACCTGCCACTCGACAGGAGAAAGATGTGGCAGTCGGCTTCCCTAAAGATTAAAATCAAAAACCAATCCCAGTGCAGTCGAGTTGATTCTGACTCATAGAGACCCTATCGGACAAAGTAGAACTGCCCCCACAGGGTTTCCAAAAAGTGGCTGGTGGACTGGAACTGCCAACCTAACAGATGGATTCGACTGCCAACCTTTTGGTTAGCAGCCACTGCACCACCAGGAACTCCCAGTAAAGCTAACAGCCTTGGAAACCCTATGGGGCAGTTCTATTCTGTCCTACAGGGTTGCTATGAGTCGGAATCGACTCAACAACAATGGGTTTGGTTGGGCTCTAAAATTCTGACAACAGATCTTTATGTTATCCTTGCCAAGGGTTTTTAAGAAAATAATAATATACATGCACATAGTAGAAAATTTTATGTGCTATTATAAGGTGCATAGCCAAAAACAGCAGACTCCTACCCAGTTCCTCCTCACCCCTGAGTTCCACTCCCCAAAAGAAGCTGTTTCAACTCTTCTAGCTATTTCTTCTGGTAATTATATACACATTTCTAAACCACACACTCATATTGCTATTTCTTGTTTTTTTTTAATTTTAGACATTTCCGAAAGTTCTTTATGCCAATCTATTGTGGCATTTATCCACCACCCCTCCTCAGTGAGTTTCCCTCCCAAATTTTATGGAAGTTAATTCAATTTTATTGGATAGCTACATTCTTGAGATGCTAAGGATATAAAGATAAATACAAATATAAACATATATAAAAATAGTGTGTGTGGTGTGTGTGTGTGGGGAGAGAGAGAGAGAGAGAGAGAGAAAGAGACCTGCCCCCAATAAGCTCACATTCTGGTTAATAATTAATAAGATCCCACTTCACATCCAATTACTTCACAAAATGTAGCAGAGGGAAAAATTAAAAGCATGAACTCTACATCAGAAATCCTGAATTCACGTCTGAGTCCACCACATGTAGGTGCAAAGTATGAACATTAAGAACAAACAAACAAAAAGTATGACCATTAAAATCTCTTATTATCTCTGAAACCTCATCAGTTTTCCTCCTGTGTACTCTGAGGATAGCGCTTGCTACAAACTGGCTAATGTACAAATCACCAATATGGTACAGTGAAAGCACTCTGATAATCATAAAGCACAACAGAAATGTTAGTTTGTTGTTATGTTTACTGAGAGATCCGTATAAAGGAAGTCCCTGAAGTACTGGTCACTCTTGAGTTCTGTTGAGCTCTTCAAAGGGCTTATATATTGCCCTATGAAACAAATGTATATAGAATAAAGATCAAGTGTCTTAAGCAGGGATCATTCAGAGAAAGCAATTTTGTTTTATATCTGTGTGTAAAGGGAATCTTTATGAAATTTTCTTTTTTAAAGTTATATAAGTACTTAACTTCATAAGTCAATCCTCAGAGCAACTCTTATTTGTTGCCACTATTCCTTCTAATATTTACCTCTATATTTCTAAATAATGTGTTTGTACATTTATTTCTTAATTTGTAGACATTATCTATGGACTTCATATTATGGTAGAAACAACTTTGCAGAGAAAGTGTTTTGAACTAAATTTGGGAGGTAGAGTGTAGAACTGTCCAGCAATGCATCACTCCTGACTCTAAAAATAAAACACTCCTCTCAATTCTACTATATTAAAAGTGCTACAAACCATAATGCCTCTATTTTAGAGGCAAGAAAGGAGCTAGCTAGGCAGTTGGGCCTAAATTATTCGACCACTCTCTCTCTCTGAATCTACTCCAGCCATGTTCAGTTTCTACTGACCTGTTTACGGCCTCACACAGTTTAATCCTGTTCCTAAAGCTATAGAAATGATAAATGGGACCTCAAACTTAATTTATTTCAAGAAAGGTATGGACACAAAAATTCTTATGAGCTTTGTGGAAAGGGATTAACTGGTGCTAATCAACCTTTAATTATCTGAACAGTTATCTAACACCAACAAGTATGCTGCATTTAAGAATAAATTTATGCACTGAACCTCCTGCTCAATTTCTGTCCAGAGAAGACTGCTGAATTTCTCCAAGTGTGAACCTTGGCTGTGATCGGCTAGGTCTAGGTAGCTTCCAGGACAGCATCCTGCCTAGTGCCAAGTGTACAAGTGAACCTGAGGTCAAGCAGGTGACCCTGGCAAGCAGGTATGGCCCATTAAGGAGAGGAAATCTCTTTTCTCTCGTTAATCAAAAGGATAAAAGTGATTAAGCAGGAATTATTTTTCAGTGACCTATATAATTTTATCAGGGCTGCTGTGGCTATTAGCAGAGAGCAGCTGACTTCTTAATGAGCTGAATTTGATACCAGGGCACTGCCTGAGAAGCCAGGAAGTAGGCCCCATCTATAGGGAAGCAATAACTGGTATGCCTTGTTTACTACTACTCGTTCTGTGAGGGCCGTCTCTCCTCTGTTTTTGTCACCGTCTCTCCAGGGGTAATTTCCTCCATCCCTGAACTGGCAGGGCTATAGCACCTGTCAAAGAAGTTGATGTGTTAGGATGGATGGGTCCAGGAGGCTGGGAATGAGCTGGGTTTAATCATCAGACCTGCTCACAGGACTCCCAAAGTCCCAAACAAACAAGGATGACGCCACCAACACCTCTCAGTGGTCTCGGCCAGACTTGAAATAGAACAGCAGCTAGTTCCGCTCCCTAGAAGGGGAAGTGGGGTTTACAAGGGAGGTTTGTCCAGGTTGGGGAAACACACACACACACCATCAATAACAACCACTACAACTTAAAAAAGCAGTTTCACCAGAGAATTTGTGAAATTGAGCAACAGACACTCAACAAGTCCTTACACCAGCAAAGTGCTGCAAACCTCAGATTTGGCTCCACCTCTGTCTCTTCTGTAAACAGGGAGGTTTGGAAAGGAAAACTGAGCCGCAAATCTCTTCACCTTGCCTGTGCCTCCCACAGGACCCAGGCTCTCTGGCCCCAGGGACCAAGGGAAAGGAGTGGAGAGTCCAGATGACATTTTCCTCCGTCCAAACAACCTGACCCTCTCTCCCCAGGGGTCATCACCGAGGAACAGCCCCCTCCCGGGGCACACACCCGGGGGGAGTCACCTCCATCCCGCCGCGCCCCAGTCCGACGCAGTGATCTCGCTGGGATTCCGGGAGGGACCTCCACCTCCAATATCGGTTCCTCCTGCCTGGCTCAGGGATGAGGGGAAGGGACACTTCTGATCTCCCACCTCCCTCAGCCACCCCTCTAAATAAAAGAATCCTTCAGGTACAAATCTCAGGTCAGCACGCCACGTACCTGTCAGCGACCGCGGCTCCTCTTTGCGCGGTCGGAAACTCGCCGGACTAGTGTCCCTGGACAGTCCAGAAAGTTTGTGCCGGGGTCCCGGGGACACGGACCCCCGGGCCGCCCCCCGCGCTGGACACCGTGAGGAAGAGGGAGTCAGCTGCCTCCTCGCCTGTCCAGCACAACCCGCTCCGCGCCCGGCAGCCGCTCGCAGGTCTCGGCCAGGTTCCTCCGGGCCGGGCCCAATTTTCACAGGGGAGCCCGGGAAAGAAAGTTGACGGCGGGAGAAGGTCTGACCGCAACTTTTCGACGGTGCGTCAGGCCGG
>NW_004443995.1:5659731-5666358 GCF_000243295.1 Trichechus manatus latirostris
CGGGCCGCACGGCCGCCAGGTGCGCCGAGTGCGAGCAGAGCTCGGTGAGCGCTGCGCGGCCGCCCCGGCGCCGATCTCCAAGGTGAAGGAGGAGGAGCCTCAGGGAGAAAGTTTCCACCGAAACTTAAACTGGGGCGAAATGGAGGACACCTCGCCCTCAGGGGCTCGCCTTCCGCCGGAACTACACCACTTCACACCCGCTGCAACAAAGAACGTATATAAATAAAAGTTGACGATCCAGCAACTGGCTTATTTTCTTGGGTTGTGCCGAATGGAGGGAGTCAGACGACTCCACACTTCACGGACGTTTTAGATTTCTCACTTCCCAAAGGTTTGACTGCGGCCACCGGCACCCTCGCCCAGACCAATTTCTTTCATCGACGTCTTTCTTTTTTCCTGAGGTTTGAATATTACAACGCTCATCCAGTCCCAATGGAGCTGAGACTAATAACGAAAATTTTCTCCTCTTTTTGTATTGGCAAACTTCTTGAGGTGGGCAGAGAGAAATTTGGTCTCAGCAGACGTTAATGATGTGCCAGAATGTGTGTGTGTGTGTCACCTATTTACTGGCGATTTTTTTAAAAATATTGAGGGCACTAATTTGGGCAGGCCTCTGGTGGCGCAGTGGTTAAGAGCTACGGCTGCTAACAAGAAGTTTGGCAGTTGAAATCCACCAGCCGCTCCTTGGAAACCCTGTGGGGCGAACTCTGTCCTATGGGGTCTCTAGGAGTAGGAATCTACTGGAAGGCAATGGGTTTGGTGGGGAGAAGGCTAATTTGAGCAGTTCCAAAAGAAAGTTGAAACTTCCCCAATTTAGGATTCCCCGAGTGGTGGTGGCCTGTGGTACTGCCCTGCGTCTTGATATCCTTCCCAGACCACGGACCCCAGACTGCCTGGCCCAGCTGTCGTCTGCCTTTTGCCTTTGCATCGGACTCTCAGAGCTGTGCACTTTGCCAAGCTGGGCATCGCCGCCTCCCTTCCTCATTCCTCTGTCTGCCATGCCCTCTGCTTGGGCGGAGAAGTCAAGGCTCTGCTTCCTGGACTTTAGATCCTGGAGGAGGAATCATAAACTTGGTTAGATACTCTCTTGGCATTTTCAGAGTCCTGAGGTTAGTGTGGCTGAAACTTGAGGTGAGCCTCAATCGGAGCAGGTGGGGCCACACCACAGCTTACAAAAACGGATGTAGAGGTTTTTCCACCACAGCAGTATCCTGCTAGCCCCTCACCAAATTCTCCTTTAGACTAAGTTTCATTCTCCATTCTCAAAAAATGGCATTCAGAGATAAACCAAATTCAGGCATATCTAGTTTCAGGTTCTCTCTTGCAGCTTTGGTAATCTATTTACAAGTTCTCTCTTGCAGCCTTGGTAATCTTCCTTCTACAGCTGTCTGCAATCACTGCTGTGCCTGTGGATGGCAGCAGGAATCCAGGTTGCATTTGCGAAGAGTATCTCCCAGGACTTACCAGACTTTCACATGTGACAACCGTAGTGAAGAACTGGCACTAAGTAAAAGCTAGGGAAGGACAAGGAAGATAGAGATCAGAGTAGAAACAGCAGGTCACCTTCGCCTGCTCCATCAATTGGAATGTGGGGGAGTCATTCATTTAGTCAACCAACATTTACTGAGTGCTTTTTGCATGCTAGACACTGCTCAATGAGTTGGGTATACAGCAGAGAGCAAAAACAAAAATCTCAGCCCATATGGAGCTTACCTTCAAGGTAGGGGAGACAGAGGATAACTAAATAAGGAAAATATGTAGTCTGCCAAATGATAAGAAATAGTATGGAGAAAAATTAAGCAAGGAGGGGAAATAAGCAGTATAGGATGCTCTTTTAAATGAGGTGATATAGGAAAACCTCTGGAGCAGGTGACATTTGAGCTAAACCTGGAGATGAGGGAGCAAGATATCAGGACGACTTTCTGGTCAGAAAGCACAGTAAGTGCAAAGGCCCTGAGGAAGGAGTGTACCTGAGTGACTTGGACCAGGGATATAGTGAGAGAGGTGATGAGCCCACAGAATTTACTGACATTGGATGTGGGGTATGAAAGAGAGAAGACAAGGATGGCTCTGAGGCTTTTAGCCTGAGCAACTGGAATGATGGGTTGCCGTAATAAAGATGGAGAAGACTTCAAAGAGAGCAGGTTGGGGGTGAAATCAAGAAGTCAAAAAGGAGGACAGGAAAGAAAGGACATTGCTATAGATTGAATTGTGTTCCAAAAAAATATGTGTTGGAATACTAAACCCTATAGAAGTGGATGTAATCCTATTTAGAAATAGGGTTTTCTTTGTTATGTTAATGAGTTCCTAACAGTATAGAGTGTGTTCTAAACCTAATCATTGCTGAGTGATCTAAGTAGTAGTATAGACCCCGAACAGGAGCCCTGGTGATGCAGTAGTTAAGCACTAGGCTGCTAACTGAAAGGTCAGCAGTTCAAACCCACCAGCTGCTCCACAAGAGAAGGATGTGGCAATCTGCTTCCATAAAGATTACAGCCTTAGAAACCCTATAAGGCATTTCTACTCTATCTTATGGGGTCACTATGAGTCGGAATCAACTCGACAGCAACAGGCTTTGTTTTTGTTTTGGTTATAGACCTTGAGGCAAGCAAGCACAAATAGGGGAAAGATAGATGCCACACGGAGATCACCAAGGAACCCAGGAGCGAAGGGGCTGGAGAAGCTGAGACAAGGATTTTCCCCCAGAGCAAACAGAGAGAGAGCCTTCTCCTAGAGCTGGTATCCAAAATTTGAACATCTAGCCTCATAAACTGTGTGAAAATAAATTTCTACCCTTTAAAACTACCCACCTGAGATATTTCTGTTACAGCAGCACTGAGAACTAAGGCAGAATTGTATCTTAAATGATTTTCAGTTTCCTTACTTATAAAATGAAGAAAATAACACCTACTTCATTAAGGTTTTTCTAAGGATAACATGAATTAATATAGATAAGTGCCTAGTACAGTTCCTAACACATGATAGACACTTAAGTATGTTAGTTCCCCTCTCCTCAAATATGAATTCCATACACACCCATTATACACTCTGTGAGTGAAAGAGTTATTGTTTCAGAGGAAATTAGTCTTACTAAAAGTAAGGGAGAGGGAAAAGAAGACAGGAAAGAAAGCATATGAAATAAAAACATAAGAAATGAAGTCCAAAAAGGGAGGCTAATGCAATCTATCTGTAATGGTATTTTCTCCTAACATCTGCTTCCTCAAGGGGACAAACTATGGTATCACAGTTTCTAGTTTGAGAAAGGAGCTTGAAATATTAAAAGTTTGTTACAAATAAAGCAGAAAAAAATATCCATAACATGTAGTATCGAAGAGTTGCTATTCTTTATATATAAAGAGTTCTTTCAAAGAAATAAGAAGGGACGTAAGAATAGAAAAATAGTCAAAGGAGATGAACAAGGAAATCTAAAACAAAACAAACATCCCATGTATTTATTGTAAAAGTCTAACCACATAATTAAAGCAAAAAATAAGACGCAATTTTTTTATATAAATATAGCAAGGATTAGAAAAAATAATTATGTCTGATATTGGACAATATCATTCCAAGCTAAAGGAAATATAAATTACAATAATTTTAGCAATCTGTACCTAAAGTCTTTAAAATGTGCATACATTTTGAACCAGAAATTTCACTTCTAGGAATTTTTTCTACTATTCAAATATACACTAAAATTGTATGTACAAGATTGTTATTAAAGTGCCATTTATATGGTAATGAAAAAGTTAGAAATGCCCTGAGTATCCAAAAAATAATATTATGGTAACCCAAAAAACCAAACGCATTGCCATCGAGTTGATTCAACCCTATATGGTATAGCCATATTATAATATTCTAGGCAGATGTTAAAAAATAATATTGAAAAATATCTTACACAAAAATATGTCCACAATACATTATTGTGTAAAATAAGGTTGCTACAAATCAAGATGTGATGGATCTCCTTAAAAAAATTCATATATATTATATATACATCAAAAAAATACAGAAAGGACCTGCAACCTGTACTAAATGTTAATAATGATTACCTCTGGATACCAGGATGACAGATTATTTTTATTCTTTTTTTGTGTGTGTACTTTTCTCTCTTTTGAAGTTTTCTGCCATAAGTAAGTGTTACTTTCTCTTACAAGTGAAATTTGCTGGATGATAGGCTGTATCTGGATAAGATTTAGTTGACATTGCCAAACAGTTTCCCAAAGTACTTGTCTTAGTTATCTAGTGCTGCTATAACAGAAATACCACAAGTGAATGGCTTTAACAAATAGAAGTTTCTTCTCTCACAGTTTAGGAGGCTAGACGTCCAAATTTAGGGTGCCAGCTCCAAGGGATGGCTTTCTCTCTCTGTCAGCTCTGTAGGAAGGTCCTTGTCATCAATCGTCCCCTGGTCTAGGAGCTTCTCAGCAGGGACTGGGGGTCCGAGGGATGCACTCTGCTCCCGGCACTTCATTCTTGGTGGTATGAGGTCCCTCTCCTCTCTGCTCAATTCTGTCTTTTATATCTCAACCTAATCCTGTAGATTGAATCCTGCCTCTAATCCTACCTCATTAACATCATAGAAGTTAGGATTTACAACACATAGGATAATCACATCAGATCACAAAATGGTGGACAACCGCACAATACTGGGAGTCATGGCCTACCCGAGTTGATACACATTTTTGAGAGACACAGGTTAATCCATAATACTCCACCCTTTTGGCCCCCTAAAATTCATGTCATTGTCATGTGTAAAACATATTCACCCTATCAAGTTATCCCAAAAGTTTTAAATCAACTCCAAGTCCAAAATCTCATCTGCAAAATTCCTCTTAATCTGTGAAATACAGAATACAAGTTATCTGCTTCCAAATTACAATGGTGGAACAGGCACAAGCTACACATTTTCATTACAAATGGGAGAAACTGGAGGGAAAGAAGGGATAACAGGCACTAAGCAAGTCAGTGGAACACATTATGTTAGCTCTCAAGCCTTGAAAATAATCTTCTGTTCTCTGAGACCATTTAGGCAATGGCCCTGCCCTCCAGACTCCAGGTGTTGGCCACACTCTCAGGATTCTGTATGGAGGCTCCTTGGCCCTGGGCTTCAGCTCCACCTTCCAGGCCCACTAGAACAGCAACTCTGCTCCCTCACGTTAGGGTAGCCCCGTTCTATTAGTTCATCTGAGTGGCCACCCTACCCCTTGGCCCCAGCAGGCCCAGTTCTTCTGCCCCTTGGGCATGGCAGCCCTGCCCCCTCAGCTTTGGCCTGAAGATCTGGCCCTATCCCATGGCATTTGTGAAAGGCAGCCCCACACTCCAGAACTGAGTTGGTGAAGATCTGATTCTTTGAAACCTAGGAGGCTGTGTCCCCACTCTTTGAAATCCCAGAGGCCATGGTTCCACCCTTTGAGACCCCAGAGGCCATGACCCTACTCTTTGAGAATGAGGCAGCTCTGCTTTCCGTGTTCCTTGTTTCTTCAGCTTCTACTTCCTGGTTCCTTGGCCTCTAGACCCCTCTCGTGCCTCTTGGGCCTGCCCAGCATCTACCCTGCTCAGGCAAAGTGTTCCAAAGCTCTTTACTTCTGTCGATAAATGCCTGGAGGTACCCCACTCCACCAATAAACCTTGGCTGGAAGGCATTCAACTCTCTTGCTCCATGGGTCAGCTGCCACACCATCTCATGTCAGTCTCCTGGTTCTGCTGCTGCCATTTCTCTGCTGCTGCTTCTTGCCTTTCACACTGTCTCTGGTGTTACAGCTCTCCTCATTTCCTTCTTAGCCCTCAACAGAATTGTCTGTCGTCCCTAATTCTGCCAACAGTCTCTTCAAGGTAATCTAGGCTTTTACTATTATGCAACGTAAAACTCTTCCAGCCTCTTTACCCATTCACACTTTCAAAACCTCTTCCACATTTTAGGTATCTGTTTGAGCAGCACCGCACTCTCCTGGTACCAAATTTTGTCTTAGATATCTTGTGCTGCTATAACAGAAATACCACAAGTGGATTGCTCTAAAAAAAACAGAAGTTTATTCTCTCAAAGTTTGTTGTTGTTCAGTGCCATCGAGTTGGTTCCCACTCACAGCGACCCTATGTACAACACAACTAAACACTGCCTGGTCCTGCAACATCCTCACAATCACTGTTATGCTTGAGCCCATTGTTGCAGCCACTGTGTCAATCCATCTCTTTGGGGGTCTTCCTCTTTTTAGCTGACCCTCTACTTTACCAAGCATGATGTCCTTCTCCAGGGACTGATCCCTCCTGATAACATGTCCAGAGTATGTGAGACAAAGTCTCACCATGCTTTCTTCTAAGGAGCATCCTGGTTGCACTTCTTCCAAGACAGATTTGCTCGTTCTTTTGGCAGTCCATGGTATATTCAATATTCTTCACTAACACTATAATTCAAAGGCATCAATTCTTCTTTGGTCTTCCTTATTCATTGTCCAGCTTTTGCATGCTTATGAGGCAGTTGAAAATACCATGGCTTGGGTCAAGTGCACCTTAGTCCTCAAGGTGACAGCTTTGCCTTTTAACACTTTAAAGAGGTCTTTTGCAGAAGATTTGCCCAGTGCAATACATCTTTTGATTTCTTGACTGCTGCTTCCATGGGCGTTGATTGTG
>NW_004443995.1:5666458-5669356 GCF_000243295.1 Trichechus manatus latirostris
AAGTGCTTCAAGTCCTCTTCACTTTCAGCAAGCAAGGTTGTGTCATCTGCATAATGCAGGTTGTCAATGAGTCTTCCTCCAGTCCCTGTTCTTCTTCATATAGTCCAGCTTCTTGGACTATTTGCTCAGCATACAGATTGAATAGGTATGGTGAAAGGATACAACCCTGACTCACACCTTTCCTGACTTTAAACCAGGCAGTATCCCCTTGTTTTGTTCAAATGACTGCCTACTGATCTATGTACAGGTTCCTCATGCGCACAATTCAGTGTTCTGGAATTCCCATTCTTTTCAATGTTACCCATAATTTGTTATGATCCACATAGTCGAATGCCTTTGCGTAGTCACTAAAACACAGTAAACATCTTTCTGGTATTCTCTGCTTTCAGCCAGGATCCATCTGACATCAGCAGTGATATCCCTGGTTTCATGTCCTCTTCTGAATCCAGCTGGGCTTAGGAGTTTAGGATCACAGTTTAGGAGACTAGAAGTCTGAATTCAGGGTGCCAGCTCCTTGGGAAGGCTTTCTCTGTCAGCTCTGGGAGAATGTCCTTGTTATCAATCTTCCCCTGGTCTAGGAGCTTCTCAGCACAGCGACCCTGGGATCAAGGGACACGCTCCACTCCCAGCACTTCTTTTTTGGTGGTATGAGGTCCTTCTCCTCCCTGCTTGCTTCTCTCTTTTATATCTCAGATGAGATTTACTCAAGATACAACCTAATCCTGTAGATCGAGTCCTGCCTCATTAATATAACTGTCTGTAATCCTGCCTTATTGACATCATAATGGTTAGGATTTACAATGCATAGAATAGTCACATCAGATCACAAAATGGTGGACAACCACACAATACTGGGAATCATGGCCTAGTCAAGTTGACACATATTTGGCGGGGGGGGGGTACAATTCAATCCATAACAGTGGTTATACCAATTTATGTTTTCACCTGCAATATGAGTTATTGTTAAGAGCAATGCATTTTTTTAATTGTCTTTTTGGTGAAAGTTTAGAGCACAAATTAGTTTCTCATTAAAAATTTTATAAACAAATTGTTTTGTGACAGTGGTTGCTGTCCTTGCAATGTGTCAGCACTCTCTCCCTTTCCCTTTCCACCCCAGGTTCTCCGTATCCATTTGTCCAGTTTTCCTGTCCCTAACCTGCCTTTTCATCTTCGCTTTTGGGCAGGTGTTGCCCATATGGTCTTGTATACTCAAACTAAGAAGCACATTCCTCAGGTGTGTTATTGTTTGTTTTATAGGCTTGTCTAATCTTTGACTGAAAGGTGGACTTCGGGAGTGGCTTCAGTTCTGAGTTAGCAGGGTGCCTGGGGGCCATAGCCTTGGGGGTCCCTCCAGTCACCATCAGGTCAGTAGTCTGGTCTTTTTTTGTAAATTTGAATTTTGTTTTACATTTTTCTCCCGCTCTGTCTGGAATCCTCTAATATGATCCCTATCAGAGCCATCGGTGGTGGTAGCGGGGCACCATCTAGTTCTTCTGGGCTCAGGCTGATGGAGGCTGTGGTTCATGTGGTGCATTAGTCTTTTGGAATAATATTTTCCTTGTGTCTTTGATTTTCTTCATTCTCCTTTGCTCTGAACTTGGTGGGACCAATAGGAGGGACCAATAGATGTATTTTAGATGGCTGCTCACAAACTTTTAAGACACCAGATACTACTCAACAGAGTAGGATTTAGAACATTTTCTTTAAGAACTAGTTAGGCCAATTCACCTAGATGTCCCTGAAACCATCATCCTCAGCCCTCAGCCACAGTAACTCGATCCCTCAAAGTGTTTGGATGTGTCTAGGAAGCTTCTATGGCTTTGCTTTGGTCAAATTGTGCTGATTTCCCCTATTTGTGTGTTCTGTTTCCCCTCACCAAAGTTAACACTTATCTACTGTCTAGTTAGCGATTTCTCCTCCCCACGCCTCCCCTGCCTCATAACCATTAAAGATTGTTTTTTTTTCCTGTGTGTAAACCTTTTCTTGAGTTTTTATAAAAGTGGTCTCATAAAATATTCGTGCTATTGTAATAGACTTATTTCACTCAATCTAATACCCTCCAGATTCATCCACATTGTGAGATATTTTGCAGATTTATCATTATTCCTTATCATTATGTAGCTTTCCACTGTATGTACCATAATTTGTTAATCCACTCATCTGTTGATGGTCACTTAGGTTGTTTCCATCTTTTACATATTGTGAATAATGCTGCAAAGAACATGGGTGTGCATATATCTATTCGTGTGACAGTTCTTATTTCTCTAGGATATATTCCTAGGAGTGGGATTGCTGGGTCTGGTGGTATTTCTATTTCTAGCTTTTTTAAGGAGGTGCCATATCATTTTTTATAGTGGTTGTAACATTTTATATCCCACCAGCGGTGCATAAGGGTTCCGATCTCCCCGCAGCCTCTCCAACATTTGTTGTTTTCTGTTTTTCTTTTTTTAATTACTGCCAGTAATGTTGAGGTGAGATGATATCTCATGGTAGTTTTGATTTGCATTTGTCTAATTATTGCGAGCATTTCCTCATGTGTCTGTTAAGCACCTGAATGTCTTCTTTGGTTAAGTGACTGTTCATATCCTTTGCCCATTTTTTAATTGGATTTTTTGTCTTTTTGTTATTGAGGTGTTACAGTATTCTATAGATTTTAGAGATTAGACCCTTGTCAAATGTGTTGTTGTTGTTGCTAGGTGCCGTGGAGTTGGTTCCGACTCATAGTGACCCTATGCACAACAGAACAAACTGCCCATCCTGCGCCATCCTCACAATCGTTGCTATGCTTGAGCCCATTATTGCAGCCACTGTGTCAATCCATCTCATTGAGGGTCTTCCTCTTTTTCGCTGACCCTCTACTTTACCAAGCACCACAATTCAAAGGCATCAATTCTTCTT
>NW_004443995.1:5669456-5674341 GCF_000243295.1 Trichechus manatus latirostris
AACACTTTAAAGAGGTCTTTTGCAGCAGATTTACCAAATGCAATGCATCTTTTGATGTCTTGACTGCTGCTTCCATGGGTGTTGGTTGTGGATCCAAGTAAAATGAAATCCTTGACAACTTAAATCTTTTCTCTGATTATCATGATGTTGCTTATTGGTCCAGTTGTGAGGATTTTCTTTTTTCTTTATGTTGAGGCATAATCCATACTGAAGGCTGTGGTCTTTGATCTTCATCAGTAAGTGCTTCAAGCCCTCTTCACTTTCAGCAAGGAAAGTTGTGTCATCTGCATAATGCAAGTTGTTAATGAGTCTTCCTCCAGTCCTGATGCTCCTATAGTCCAGCTTCTCGGATTATTTGCTCAGCATACAGGTTGAATAGGTATGGTGAAAGGATACAACCCTGACGCACTCCTTTCCTGACTTTAAACCAGGCAGTATTCCCTTGTTCTGTTCGAATGACTGCCTCTTGATCCGTGTACAGGTTGCTCATGAGCACAATTAAGTATTCCGGAATTCCCATTCTTTGCAATATTATCCATAATTTATTATGATCCACACAGTCAAGTGCCTTTGCATAGTCACTAAAACACAGGTAAACATCCTTCTGGTACTCTCTGCTTTCAGCCAGGATCCATCTGACATCAGCAGTGATATCCCTGGTTCCATGTCCTCTTCTAAATCTAGCTTGAATTTCTGGTAGCTTCCTGTCAATATACTACTGCAGCTGCTTTTGAATGATCTTCAGAAAAATTTTACTTGTGTATGATATTGATATTGTTCTATACTTTCCACATTCTATTAGATCACCTCTCTTGGGAATAGACATAAATATGGATCTCTTCCAGTTGGTTGGCCAGGTAGCTGTCTTCCAAATTTCCTGGCGTAGACGAGTGAGCACTTCCATTTGTTGAAACATCTCAATTGGTATTCTGCCAATTTCTGCAGCCTTGTTTTTTGCCAATGCCTTCAGTGCAGCTTGGACTTCTTCCTTCAGTACCATTGGTTCTTGATCATACGCTTCCTCCTAAAATGGTTGAATGTCAACCAGTTCCTTACAGTATAGTGACTGTGTGTATTCCTTCCATCTTCTTTTGATGCTTTCTACATTGTTTAATATTTTCCCCAAAGAATCCTTCAGTATTGCAACTCAAGGCTTGAATTTTTTCTTCAGTTCTTTCAGCTTGAGAAATGCTGAGTGTGTTCTTCACTTTTGGTTTTCTATCTCCAGGTCTTTGCACACATCATCATAATACTTCACTCTGTCTTCTCGAGCCACCCTTTGAAATCGTCTGTTCAGCTCTTTTACTTCACCTTTTTTTCATTTTGCTTTAGCTACTTGACATTGAAGAGCAAGTTTCAGAGTCTCTTCTGACATCCAGTTTGGTCTTTTCTTTCTCTCCTGTCTTTTTAATGACCTCTTGCTTTCTTCATCCATGATGTCTTTGATGTCATTCCACAACTCATCTGGTCTTCAGTCATTAGTGTTCAACGCGTCAAATCTATTCTTGAGATGGTCTCGGAATTCAGGTGGGATGTACTCAAGATTGTACTTTGTCTCTCTTGGACTTGTTCTAATTTTCTTCAGTTTCAACTTGAACTTGCGTATGAGCAATTGATGGTCTGATCTGCAGTCGGCCCCTGGCCTTGTTCTGACTGATGATATTGAGCTTTTCTATCATCTCTTTCCACAGACGTAGTTGATTTGATTCCTGTGTATTCCACTCGTTGAGGTCCACATGTACAGTTGCTGTTTATGTTGGTGAAAAAAGGTATTTGCAATGAAGAAGTCATTGGTCTTGTGAGTGATCTCCAGCATCATTTCTACCACTAACGTCATATTTTCCAACTACTGAACCTTCTTCTTTGTTTCCAACTTTCACATTCCAATCACCAGTAATTATCAGTGCATCCTGATTGCATGTTCGATCCATTGCATGTCGAATATGTAGTACCCAAAATTTTTTTCCAGTCTGTAAGTTCTCTTTTTTCTCTCTTGATGAGTATAAAGTGTTAATCTAGTTTATCTTCTGGTGTTTGTGCATTGTCGGTTATGGCTTGCATTCTATTTATGCCACATATGAGGGCCCCTGGTATTGTTCCTATTTTTTTTCCTATTATCTTTATATTTTTAGGTTTTGTATTCAGGTCTTTGATGCATTTTCAGTTAATTTTTGTGTATAATGTGAGATTTGGGTCCCGTTTAATTTTTTTACAGATGGACATCCCATTTTACCAGCACCATTTGTTAAAAAGACTTTTTTTTTTTTTTTAAATGTACTTTAGTCCTTTGTCAAAGATCCCCTGACCATAGGTGGATAGATTTACATCTGGGTTCTCGATTCTGTTCCATTGGTCTGTGTGTTTGTCGTTGTACGAGTACCAGGCTGTTTTCCACTACCGTAGCTGTATAGTAGATTCCGAGGTCAGGTAGTGTGAGGCGTCCTACTTTGTTCTTTTTCTTCAGTAATGCTTTGCTTATCTGGGGCCTCTTCCCTTTCTACTTCAAGTTGCTGATTAGTTTTTCCATCTCGTTAAAGAATGCTGTTGGCATTTGGATTGGAATTTCTTTATATCTGTAGATTGCTTTGGGTAAAATTGACATTTTCACAATGTTAAGTCTTCCAAGCCACGAGCATGGTATGTTTTTCCATTTATATAGGTCTCTTTTGGTTTCTTGCAGTAGTGTTTTGTAGTTTTCTTTGTATAGGCTTTTTATGTCTCTGGTTTTTCCATTTATATAGGTCTCTCTTGGTTTCTTGCGGTAGTGTTTTGTAGTTTTCTTCGTATAGGTCTTTTATGTTTCTGGTTAGATTTATTCCTAAGTATTTTATCTTTTTAGTGGCTATTATAAATGATATTGTTTTCCTGATTTCTTTTTTGAAGTCCTCTTTTTTGGTGTATAGAACTCCAACTGATTTATGTATGTTGATCTTTTATCCTGCTACTCTACTGAATCTTTCTATTAGTTCCAGTAGTTTTCTTGTGGAATCTTTGGGTTTCTTTATGTATAGGATCATATCGTCTACAAATAAGGATAGTTTTACTTCTTCCTTACCAATTTGGATGCCCTTTATTTCTTTTTCTTGTCTTATTGCTCTAGCTAGGACTTCCAGCACAATGTTAAAAGAGTGGTGACAAAGGGCATGCTTGTCTTGTTCCCATTCTCAGGGGGAGTGCTTTCAGCCTCTCTCCATTGAGAGTGATGTTAGCTGTTGATTTTGTATAGATGCCATTTATTATGTTGAGGATTTTCCCTTCTATTCCTATTTTGCTGAGAGTTTTTATCAGGAATGGTGTTGGACCCAATCAAATGCCTTTTCTGCATCAATTGAGATGATCATGAGATTTTTTCTTTTATGGTGGATTATGTTGATTGATTTTCTAATGTTGAACCATCCTTGCATACCTGGTATGAATCCCACTTGGTAGTGGTGTATTATTTTTTTGATTGATGCGGAATTCTATTGGCTAGAATTTTGTTGAGAATATTTGCATCTATAATCATGACAGATGTTGGTCTGCAAATTTCTTTGTTGTGGTATCTTTGCCTGTCTTTGGTATCAGGGTTATGCTGGCTTCATAGAACGAATTCAGGAGTATTTCTTCCTTTTCTATGCTCTGAAACAGTTTGAGTAGTACTGTTGTGAGCTCGTCTCTGAATGTTTAGTAGAATTCTGCAGTGCAGCCATCTGGGCCAGGGATTTTTTTGTTGGGAGTTTTTTATTACGCCTTCAATCTCTTCTCTTATTATGGGTCTGTTCTGATTTTCTACTTCAGTTTGTGGTAGTTTAGATAGGTGGTGTTTCTAGAATCTTGAACATTTCCTCTAGGTTCTCAAATTTGTTGTAGTACAATTTTTCGTAGTATTCTGTTATGATCCTTTTTATTTCAATTGGGTCTAGTGTAATGTCCCGTCTTATTTCTTGTTTGGGTTATTTGCTTCCTCTCCTGTTTTTCCTTTGTCATTTTGGCCAGTGGTTTGTCGATTTTGTTGATCCTTTCAAAGAACCAACTTTTGTTTTTGTTCGTTCTTTATACTGTTTTTCTATTCTCTATTTCATTTGTTTCTGCTCTAATCTTTATTATTTTCTTTCTTCTGATGTCTGTGGACTTCTTTTGCTGCCTTCTTTCTATTGGTTTGAGTTGTAGGGCTAACTTTTTTATTTTGGCCTATTCTGCTTTTTTGATGTGTAAATTTATTGCTATAAATTGACCTCTGAGCACTGCCTTTGCTGAGTCCCAAAGGTTTAGATATGATGTGTTTTCATTCTCATTTGATTCTAGGAGTTTTTTTATTCCCTCCTTGATTTCTTCTATTACCCTGTAGTTTTTAAGCAAGGTATTATTCAGTTTCCATGTATTTGTTTTTTTTTTCCTTGCTCTTCCTGTTATCAATTTCTGCTTTTATGATGTTGTGGTCAGAGGGAATGCTTTGTGTTATTTTGATGTTTTGGATTTTATTGAGGGTTTCTTTATGGCCTAAAATGTGGTCTATTCTGGAGAATGTTCCATGTGCGTTGGAAAAGAATGCATACTTTGCTGCTGTTGGGTGGAGTGATACATGTCTATGAGGTCAAGTTGGTTGATTGTGGCCTTTAGATCTTCCATATCTTTGTTGAGTTTCTTTCTAGATGATATGTCCTTTACTGAGAGTGGTGTGTTTAAGTCTCCTACTATTAGGTGGTATACGGGGCTAGGTGGGATGAAGAAGGAAAAAAGAAAAAAAAACTGTCTGTTTCTATTTTCAGTGCTATTAAAGTTCGTTTTATGTATTTTGGAGCCCTGTCATTAGGTGCATAAATATTTAATAGGGTTATGTCTTCTTGGTGGATTGTCCCTTTAATCATTATATAATGTCCTTCCTTGTTTTTTATGGTTGATTTTG
>NW_004443995.1:5674533-5682959 GCF_000243295.1 Trichechus manatus latirostris
GGGGCATTTAAGCCATTTACATTCAGTGTGATTATTGATAGGTATGAGTTTATTGCTGTCATGTTGTTGTGCTTTTTCTGTGGTGCTGACGTTTTCTTTGTTTTTCTTACTTTCCTGTGCTGAGTTTCTTTTGTTTGTAGTTTTTCTTTTCTTTTGTTGTTATAGGTTTTGTGTTTACTGAGTCTTTATATTTCTTCTTTTTTATTCTGATGAGTAGGTCTATTAACTTTCTTTCTGAGTACCTTGGGATTTATGCTTATCTTCCTAAGTTTGAACCAGCCTTTCATTACTTGATATCACCTTGACTTCCTCTCCATTTGAAAGTCGTATTCTTACACCGTTTTCCCCTCTTTTATTGTTTTAATGTTGTCATCATTTACAGATTGACTTCTCTGTTTCCCTTGTTTAAGTCTTTTAGCTTTTTTTAAATTATTATTATTAAGAGTTCTTTATATAGGTTGATACCTGACTGATGTTGTCCTGTGTCCTGGACTCCAGTTGTTGTCTGATGTTATTGGTTCTCTAACCTAAGGATTCCTTTTAATATTTCTTGTAAGTTTGGTTTGATTTCCTTAATTTCTTTTTATCTGGTAATGTCCTAATTTTGCCATCATATTTGAAAGAGTTTTGCCAGATATATTATTCAGTTTTCTTTTCTTTTAAGTGTTTATATATGTCTTCCTATTGTCTGGTTGCCTGCATAGTTTCTGCCAAGTAATCAGAGCTCAGTCTTATTGTTTCCTCTTTGTATGTGACTTTTCATCTTTCTTGAGCTGCTGTCAGGATTCTTTCTTTGTCTTAGGTTTTGGTAAGTGTGATTATGATATGTCTTGGTGCCTTTCTTTTGGGGTCTATCCCGTATGGGGTTCGTTGAGTTTCTTGGATGGCCATATTTTTGTCTTTCATGATATTTGGGAAGTTTTCTGCCAGCAAATCTTCAACAATCTTCTCTGTGTTTTCCATTTACTCCCCCATCCTAGAACTCTGATCATGTGCAAATTTTTGCTCTTGATTGTGTCCCATATAATTCTAGGTTTTCTTTATTTTTCTTCATTCTTTTCTCTGCTTTTTCCTCAAGCAAAGTGGTGTCCATGGATTTGTCTTCAATCTCACTGATTGTCTTCCATTATTTCAAATTTGCTCCTAAAATCTCTTTTGAGTTGTCCATTTGCAAAATTTTGTTGTTTATCTTTCAGATTTCTAGCTGTTTTTTGTATTATTTCTAATTGTCTATGGTGGCAAAATGGTTAAGAGCTATAGCTGCTAACCAAAAGGTTGGCAGTTCAAATCCACCAGCTGCTCCTTGGAAACACTATGAGTCGGAAATGACTTGATGGCAATGGGTTGTTTTGATGTTTTGTTCTTTTATTATTTTATTGAATTCTTCTATTGCTTTGAGAAGGGAAGGGAGGTGACTTTTGGGACTAGGTGGGAGGGGAAAAGAAAAGAAATAAAGAGAAAAAGCAAAATGGCAGCACAGTGGGAGCCGATGGGTGGGGGCGGGGTGGACCCAGGTAAGTGGTGGGCCGATGGCTCTCTAGCCTCAGTGGCACAGTGAGGGACTGGCAAGAAGGTGAAGGCGGTGGTTTACAATGCTAGGTGGGATGAAGAAAGAAAAAAAAAAAAGAAAGAATAGCAGCACGATGGGGGCTGGCCCGTTGGCCACTGGGTGTAGGGCAGACACAGGGCCCAGTGGGAAGGGAGGAGAAATGATGTACTGGGCTAGGTGAGATGGAGAAAGAAAAGAAAGGATTTAAAAAGAAAAAAAAATTGGTGACATGGTGAGACTGCAGTTCGGGTGGGGCTGACCCAGGGCAGCAGTGGGCAGTACACTGATGCCTCTCTAGCCATAGTGGCGTGGTGGGGTCCAGTGGGAAGGCAAGGAGGTGGCATAAAGTGGCAGGTTGGGGGAGAAAGAAAAGGAAGAAAGTGAAAAACAACAAATTAAAAAAGCTGGCTGCACAGTAGGTGCTGGTAAGTAAAGGTGGGGCAGACCAGAAAGCCTGTGGGAAGGGACTAGAGGTGGCTTAAGGACCTAGGTGGAAGGGAGAAAGAAAATAAAGATAAGAAAAAAAAAATAGTGACATGACAGGAGCTGGGGGTGGTGCAGAGCGGTTTGGCTGCAGGGGCGGGAGGTGACGTACGAGGCTAGGTGGGAGGAAGAAACAGAAAAGAAAAAAATAAATTTAATTTAAAAAATAAATTAAAAAATTGACAATGCACTAGGGACAGGCAAGTGGGGGCAGGGTGGATCCAAAGACCAGCTGAAAGGGAGGGGAGGTGACATGTGGGGCTAGGTGGGACAGAGAAAGAAAAGGAGGAAACGGGGAAAAATAGCATGAGGGGAGCTAGCAGGTAGGGGCAGGGTGGACCCAGGGTGGCAGTGGGCCAGTGGCCCTATAGCCAAGCAGCTCTGCACTGCCCGTTGGAAAAGGGTGGAAGTGATGTACGGGGCAGAAGGGTAAGCGGTGGGAAACTGTTTCTTTGGTTACCGGGTGCTCTGTCTCCTGTTGGGAGCTGTGTGCAGTTGCCTTCCTGTATTCCCTGTCCAGGGCCGCTGCTGGCTGTGTTCCAAGATAGGGATGCTGTGATGTGTTATTTGGCAAGGGGCCTCCACTCCATATCTCTCCTCATTCTCTGTCGTCAGTTTCTTCTTCCATTCCATGTTTGATCTAGTTCTTTATCCCTTTATTTGATGCTTAAGTTTCCAGGATTGGCGTTTGTATCTGTTTTACTTAGTTTTTCAGGTCTTTGCTGCAGAGGGACAGCATGGGGCATCTGTCTATGGTTCCATGTTGGCTCTGCTTCCAGAGCAATGCATTTTTAACAGCATGTCTCCAGTAAGCAGATTTGAACCTGCTGCTTTAGCAATTGGATTGTCCCCCCAAAATATGTGTTGGAATCCTAACCCCTATACTGTCAATGAAATCTTGTTTGGATATAGGGTTTTTTGTTTTTGTTTTTTTTGTTAATTAGAATATACTAGAGTAGGGTGGGCCCCAAATCTAGTCACTTTTGAGTTACAAAAAGAACAGATTAAACACACAGATACCTGCACACATTGGGGAAGACAGATGCCATGTGAAGATTGTCTATAAGCCAAGGAAGGAATTGAAATGGCCAAGACCCTGATTTGGACTTTTAGAAGTGTGAGAAAATAAATTTCTGTTCTTTAAAGTCACCCATTTGTGGCATTTGTGTTACACCAGCACTAGGAAACTAAGACAGCAGTTAATTAATTAATTAAGCAAAAAGTTAGTAATAAGTACTGTGGTTGTGAACACATATATTATTAACAATATCAGCCTTTTCTAAATTGTAGTTTTTCATTAATTCATCTCATATATTTTTACCCTCTTCAGCTGTGCTAGCTACAGTAATTCAATGCACTGAAATTACATTTCTTTAATGCAGAAGCTGGACAAGGCTTCCCTCTCTTTTCCTCCTTTATTTTTACCCCGTTTATTCGCACTTAAAAATGTAATTGTATACTTCTCAAATTTTTAAATAACTGAAATCCAGGTATTACATGAAAAAAGGAAAACAGTGCCTTATTATTTGCACAAACACATGCACATGTATGCACAGTCACACAGGCCCTTCCTTCACAGAGCTTGTAGGACTGTAGATCTCAGCATCCCTGTGAGGAAGTGGACAAAGGGTATCCCTTGCCTAACAAAAGCAGACACTGAGGTGCAGCACAGAGAAGTGAGTGGTCTGAGGTGAGGATGTCGAAAACGATCCTTTCATTGCCCCGGATACTTTGGAATCAAAATTAAAAAGGACATGAAGACATTATCATTTGTAGTCAGATTAAATCTAAATTTAACTTATCTCCAAAAGATACTTCTCTTAAAAAGAGCTCAGAAATGAACAATGTGTAACTTGTTAGAATATTAATCATCCTGTCAAGAAATTCTTCTTTCTAACAAATACATGAATAAAAACCCATTGCTTTTGAATGGTCTGGTCTCCTGTGGAATTTATCAAGTGGTCAGGGTCTACTCCACTGATGATGTAAAGTTTATTTACTGATTGTTAAAACTCTTCTCAAATCCATCCACCTTCTTCTTTAAAGTGAATTACTATAGTGTGTTAAGAACCCAGGCTCTGGAGCAGAATCCTAGCTCTACTGCTTTGCAGCTCTGTGACTGTAACCAAGTACCTTCATTCTTTGTTCCTCAATTTTCTCTCTAAAATTAAATAATAACAGTACATACCTCTTTGGCATATAATGAGAACTAATATATATATATACACACACATATATATGTATATATATATATATATATACTTTTCTGACTACAGTGCAGGGAACATAATAAGCACTTAGTAAATTTAGTTTTCAATTAAATTTTTAGGAATTTAACATAGGAAATAATTTTGAATGTGCAGAAAGACTTATGTACAGTATTGTCATCCCAGTGAGATTTTATGACAGCCAAACTTTGGAAACAACTTAACTGCCCAATAGGAATTAACTAAAATAAATTATAGTCTATCCAAATATAGTCTACTAAATAGTATGATCTCTATTCTATAAAAAATATAAAAATAACTCCACGTGTATATTCAGAACCACAACACATGGCTACTCAAGTTGTTCATTGCACAAGGGTACCTGCCCAAGGAGCCAAAGGGTCTGAAATCTAGCTGTGCTTTGTTTACCAAGCTGCATATCCTGGTGCAGGGTAGCATTCACCTGGAGAACAGGATGCATTTTTCTAACTTGCACACAGGGGGACAATGAGCTAGCATCAGGCATGGGTATATATGGACAGAAAAAAGATTGAAAACATACAGACCAGAAGAGGCGTGGCCAAGACAGCAGAGCTGTCAGACACTTCCAGTTGTCCCTCTTACAACAAAGATCTGAAAAAAAAAAGTGAACTGATTACATATAACAATCTAGGAGCCGTGAACATCAAAGACAAAGTTGAGGAATCTGACTGAGTGGCAGGGGGAGGGAGAGATGCTTTGGAAGCAGTGAGGAGTTGCCAGACCTGACCAGGTGGGAGCCGAAGCCTTTCAGCCTGAATCAGCTCGGGGTGCCCGGTGAGGCAGGCAAGCAGTTGCACTCAGGAGGTGTTTTCCACATCCAGAGAGACCCAGTGGCACTGAGTCTACTTGGGCATCCAGAACCAGTGAGAAGCAGCCCTTGATTGGCAAAAAATAAGTATGTGTGTCTGGCCTACTGCGCGGATTGAAAACGTCCCCCTTAGGGAAAAACCTCTCTCCCATTTACCTCCCTGCTCCCTGCTCTGCACTAGGGATGGGACAGCTTCAGCAATTGCTGAGGACCCTGGGCCAGAAGTAGGAACCATCACGTGCCCTGAGCCATTCTCCTGGCCCTGGAGAGGGAACAAATTAACAAACAGGGGGGAAAAATAATCTGCTGGCTCCTCTAAGCCAGGAACTCAGAGTAGGCACACCTCCTTTGCCTAGGCACAGGCATAAAGGATCCATGGACTTTCCGTCCCTTTCCCCTTGCATGGACTTGTGTGGGCCCATTTCAACAGCATAGGCCCTAATTACAGTAGTACAACAGGGTATATACCTGAAGTCTAACTTCAACTGCTTCAGCTGTGTGGCAGGTTTGTGACATTTGATGCTGCTATGCTCATTAAGCAGAGTCTTCACCTATCCACATCAGGGGCCTGAAGACTGGTGGCTACACTTATGCTACCTAGCTACCTGCGATAGGGGTCCAAGAATAAGAGGTACCCCCCAGTCCTTTCAGCCAACAGGACTGGGTGCTCACAGTCAGTTGCAAAACCCACCCACCTAAGCGCTCTAAGGAACAGGGACACACTTTCCTCTTGGATATTCTGGGGCAGCCATCAGCCCCCTGCCTTGCTCAGCGTGTGTCCCCCTAATGCAGCTGGATGCCTGTGCCTACACCAATCACCCATGTCTGTCTAAGACTGTAAGTGAGAGCCTACACCACACACTTGGTGATCGACTACCTGGACACCTGAGCAGAATCCATACAGAAGGAGTGGGCAGACTCCTGGGCTCACATACTCAGTGGCAGATCTGGCACCTGGTGGCAGAACATAGGAGCTTCAGGGGCACTGCTAGCTCACATGAGCAGCCTATCTGGGCATATCATAACAAAATAAAATAAGAAGTTAGGACACAGTAAGCAAACATAAGATAAATAAATATAATAACTTATCGATGGCTTGGAGACAACGGTCAATATGAAATCACGTAAAGAGGCAAACCATGATGGCTTCAGCAAGCTCCCAAAATAAAGAATCTAGAAATTTTCCAGAGGAAGATAATTTCTTGGAATTATCGGACACAGAATACAAAACATTAATAAACAGAACTCTTCAAGATATTAGGAAGGAAATTAGACAAAACGTGGAACAAGCAATAATGGAAATTAAAAAGATTAGAGAAGAGCATAATGACAAATTTAGCAGGCTGCAAGAATCCGTACAGAGACAGCAATCAGAAATCGAGAAGATTAACAATCAACTTTCAGAATTAGACAACTCAATAGGAAGTCATAGGAGCAGAACTGAGGCAATGGAAGTCAGAATTAGTGAGATGGAAGATAAAGCATACAAACTTATTTGAGGAAAAATCAGATAAAAGGATTTAAAACAATGAAGAAACCCTGAGAATTATGTGGGACTCTGTCGAGAGAAATAACATATGTGTGATTGGAATACCAGAACAGGGGGGAATAACAGGAAATACAGAGAGAATTATTGAAGATTTGTTGACAGAAAACTTCCCTGATATCATGAAAGATGACACGATATCTATCCAAGATGCTCATTGAACCCCATGTAAGGTAGATCCCAAAAGAAAGTCACCAAGACATAGTATAATCAAACTTGCCAAAACCAAAGACAAAGAGAGAATTTTAAGAGTGGATAGGGTAGGGACAAACAAAAAGTCATCTACAAAGGAGAGTCAATAAGAATAAGCTCAGACTACTCAGCAGAAACCATGCAGGCAAGAAGGCAATTGGATGACTTATATAAAGCCTTGGAGGGAAAAAACTGCCAGCCAAGAATTATATATCTGGCAAAACTCTCTCTCAAATACAATGGCGAAATTAGGGCACTTCCAGATAAACAGAAGTTTAGGGAATTTGCAAAAATCAAACCAAAATTACAAGAAATACTAAAGGGAGTCCTCCAGTTAGAAAACCAATAACATCAGATAACAACGCAAGACTAGAACACAGGACACAGCAACCAGATATTAACCCAGATAGGGAACTTACAAAAATAAATCAAAGCTAAAACATTGAAAATAGGGAAATAGAGATGTCAATACGTAAAAGATGACAACATTAAAACAAAACAGAGGGACTAAAAAATGTAGACATAGATTTTTCATATGGAGAGGAAGTCAAGGCAATATAAAGAAGTAAAAGACTGGTATGAACTTAGAAAAATAGGCGTAAATATTAAGGTAACCACAAAGGAAACTAACAATCCTACACATCAAAATAAAAAAAACAAGAAAAATATAAAGACTTAGCAAATACAAAACCAACAACAATGAAAAAGATGAAAATACATGAAGAAAAATGACTCAGCACAGAAAATTAAGTGGAAAAAAGAAACTGTTAACAACACACACACAAAAAAGACATCAATGACACCACTAAACTCATACCTTTCAAAAATTACGCTGAATGCAAATGGACTAAATGCACCAATAAAGAGACAGAAAGTGGCAGATTGGATAAAAACACACTATCCATCTATATGCTGCCTACAAGAGACACACCTTAGACTTAAAGACACAAACAAACTAAAACTCAAAGGATGGAAAAAAATACATCAAGCAATCAACACTCAAAAAAGAGCAGGAGTGGCAATATTAATTTCTGACAAAATAGACTGTAAGGTAAAAGCCACCACAAAGGATAAGGAAGGTCACTATATAATAATTAAAGGGTCAATACACCAGGAGGTCATGACTATAATAAATATTTACGCACCAAACCACAAGGCTCCAAAACACATAAAACAAACTCTAGTAGCTTTGAAAAGGGAGATAGACATTTCCACAATAATAGCAGGAGACTTAGGCACACCTCATTCAGAGAAAGACAAAACATCCAGAAAGAAGTTCAACAAAGACACGGAACAGCTAAATGCTACAATCAGCCAACTTCATCTCATAGACATATGACGAACACTCCACCCAACAGTAGCCAAGTATACTTTCTTTTCCAATGCACACGGAACATTCTCCAGAATAGACCACATATTAGGCCGTAAAGCAAGCCTTAACAAAATCCAAAGCATCGAAACATTACAGAGCATCTTTTCTGACCATAAAGCCATAAAAGTAGAAATCAATAACAGAAAAAGCAAGGAAAAAAAATCAAACACATGGAAACTGAACAACACCTTGCTCAAAAACTACTGGGTTATAGAAGAAATTAAGGA
>NW_004443995.1:5683059-5723547 GCF_000243295.1 Trichechus manatus latirostris
AATCTAACCAGAGACATAAAAGACCTATACAATGAAAACTACAAGGCATTACTGCAAGAAACAAGAGACCTGCATAAGTGGAAAAATATACCTTGCTCATGGATAGGTAGACTCAACATTGTGAAAATGTCATTTCTACCCAAAGCAATCTACAGATACAATGCAATCCTGATCCAAATTCCACCGGCAATTTTTAATGAGATGAAGAAATATATCACCAACTTCATATGGAAAGGGAAGAGGCCCCCGATAAGTAGAGCTTTACTCAAGAAGAAGAACAAAGTGGGAGACCTCACACTACCTGATTTTAGAAACTATTAGACCGCCACAGTAGTCAAAACAGCCTGGTACAGGTAGAACAACAGATACATAGACCAATGGAACAGAAATGAGAATCCAGATATAAATTCATCCACTTATGAGCAGCTGATACTTCACAAAGGCCCAAAATCCATCAGTTGGGGCAAAGACAGTCTCTTTAACAAACCGTGGTAGCATAGCTGGATATCCATCTGCAAAAAACTGAAACAAGACCCATACCTCACACCATGCACAAAAACTAATTCCAAATGGATCAAAGACTTAAATATAAAATCAAAAACGATAAAGATCATGGAAGAAAAAATAGGGACAATGCTAGGAGCCTTAAAACATGGCATAAACAGAAGACAAACCATAAGTAACAGTGCACAAGCACCAGAAGAGAGACTAGATAACTGGGAGCTCCTAAAAATCAAACACATATTCTCAACAAAAGACTTTACCAAAAGAGTCAAAAGACAACCTACAGACTGGGAAAAAATTTTTGGCTACAACAAATCCGATCAGTGTCTAATCTCTATAATCTACACAATACTGTAAAACCTCAACAACAAAAAGATAAATAACCCAATTAAAAAATGAGCAAAGGATATGAACGGGCACTTCACCAAAGAAGACATTCAGGCAGCTAACAGACACATGAAGAAATGCTCAGGATCATTAGCCATTAGAGCTAATCAAAACTACAGTGAGATACCGTCTAACCCCAACGAGGCTAGCATTAACCCAAAAACACAAAATAATAAATGCTGGAGAGGTTGTGGAGAGACTGGAACACTTATCCGCTGTTGGTGGAAATGTAAAATGGTACAACCACTTTGGAAATCAATTTGGCACTTCCTTAAAAAGCTAGAAATAGAAGTACCATACAATCCAGCAATCCCACTCTTAGGAATATATCCTAGAGAAATGAGAGCCGTCACACGAATAGACTTATGCACACCCATATTCATTGCAGCAGTGTTCAGGATAGCAAAAAGATGGAAACAACCTAGGTGCCCATCAATGGACGAATGGATAAACAAATTATGGTATATTCATACAACGGAATACTATGCAACGATAAAGAACAATGATTAATCTGTGAAACATCTTATAACATGGGGAACTCTGGAGGGCATTATGCTGAGTGAATTTAGTCAGTCACAGAAGGACAACTACTGTATAAGACTGCTATTATAAGAACTCAAGAAAAGCTTTAAACACAGAAGAAAGCATTCTTTGATGGTTACAAGGGTGGGGAGGGAGGGTGAGGGTTACTTACTAACTAGATAGTAGGTAAGAATTATCTTAGGTGAAGGGAAGGACAGCCCTCACACAGCAGAAGTCAGCACAACTGAACTAAACCAAAGCTAAGAAGTTTCCTGAATACAACTAAACACTTTGAGGGGCAGAGTAGCAGGGGCAGAGGTCTGGGGACCATGCCTTCAAGGAACATATAGGTCAATTGGCATAACAAAGCTCATTAAAAAAAGTTCTTCATCCTACTTTGGTGAGTGGCGTCTGAGGTCTTAAAAGCTAGTGAGTGGCCATCTAAGAGGCATCAACTGGTCCCAATTCACCTGGAGTAAAGGAGAATGAAGATCACCAAAGTCACAAGGAAAATATTAGCCCAAGAGACAAAAGATCCACATAAACCAGAGACTTCATCAGCCTGAGACCAGAAGAACTGGATGTTGCCTGGCTACCACCAATGACTGCCCTGACAAGGAACACAACGGAGAGTCCCTGACACAGCAGAGGAAGGGTGAGGTGCAGAGCTCAAATTCTAGTAAAAACACCAGACTTAATGGTCTGACTGAGACTGGAGGAACCCCAGAAATCAAGGCCCCCAGACTCTCTTTCAACCCAGAACTAAAACCATTCCCGAGGCCAACTCTTCATACAGGGATTGGACTGGATTGTGGGACATAAAATGATACTCATGAAGAGTGTGCTTCTTAGCTCAAGTAGATACATGAGACTAAATGGGTAGCTTCTGCCCGGAGGTAAGATGAGAAGGCAGAGGGGGTCAGGAGCAGACTGAATGGACATGGGAAATCAGGGGTGGAAAGGAGAAGTGTGCTGTCACAGTAAAGGGAGAGTAATTAGGATCACATAACAGTGTGTGTATAAATTTTTGTGTGAGAAACTAACTTGAATTGTAAACTTTCACTTAAACTATAACAAAAAAAGTAAAATAAAATAAATAATAAAATGCACTTCAGTAAGTAAAAAAAAGAAAAGATATAGACCAAAATATTAACATTGATTATCTTGAAGTGCCAAGATTCTAAGAGATATTTACTTTATTACGATTTTCTGTATTTTCCAAATTTTCTAAGATAAACATGTATTGCTTTTGTAATTATAATGAAAGACCATAAATTTTACTTTTATTAAGTAAGTCTAGGACCAGATAGCTTCACTGGCAAATTCTACCAAAAATCTGAAGAATCAGCATCAATCCTTCTCAAACTCATTCAAAAAAAGAAGAAGAGGAGGAGGAGAGAACACGTCCTAATTCCTTCTCTGAGGCTAGATTTACCCTTATTTCAATCAGTCAGAGACACCACAGAAAAGCAAACTACAAACCAATATTCCTTATAAACACAGATGCAAAAATCTGCAATTAACTACTAGAAAACTGAATTCAACACCATAACATGATTTTACAATAATGACCAAGTGGGATTTATCCCAGGAATGCAAGGGTGGTTCAACATATGAAAAACAATCAATGTAATACATCGCATTAATAGAACAAAGGAAAAAAAATCCACATGATCATCTCAGTTGATACAGAAAAGACATTTGACAAAATCCAAATACTTCCATGATAAAAACACTCAATAAATTAGGAATAAAAGGGAACTTCCTCAACATGATAAAACGTATTTATGAAAAACAAACAGCTTTTCTCAAAAAGTTAAACATAAAACTACCATATGATCCAACAATCACAATCCTAGGTGTATACTCAAAAGAATCAAAAGCAGGAATGCAAACAGAAACCTGTATACCAGTGTTCATTACAGCACTATTCACAATAGCCAAAAGACGTAAACAACCTAAATGTCCATCAACAACTGAACGCATAAACCAAATGTGGTATATAGATACAATGGAATATTATTCAGTCATAAAGAGAAATGAAGTCTTGATACCTGCCACAACATGGATGAACCTTGGAAACATCAAGCTAAGTGAAATATATGAGTCACAAAGGACAAATATTGTATGATCACATTTACATGAAACAGGTAAATGTATAGAGAACAAAGCTTATTAGTAATTAATAAGCATAAGCCTAGAGAGCACTGAGTTTCTGTTGATGATGTTGGAATACTTTGGAAAAGGATAGTGGTGATGGTTGCACAGCATGATGAACATAATCAATGATACTGAATTGTACATCTAAATATTGTTGAATTGCAAAAGTTTTGTTATATATATTTTTACCACAATAAAATATTTAAAAAAAAAAAAAACCCATAGCTAACATCATACTTAATGGTGAAAGACTGAAAGCTTTCTCCCTAAGATCAGGAAAAAGATGAGGATGCCCACTTTCATCACTGCTATTCAACATTGTACTGGAAGTTCTAGGCAGAGCAATTAGGCAAGAAAAAGAAATAAAAGGCATCCAAACTGCAAAAAAAGCCAAACCAAACCCGTTACCAGTAAGTCGATTCCGACTCATAGTGACCCTAAAGGACAGAGTAGAACTGCCCCATAGGGTTTCCATAGTCCAGCTGGTGGATTTGAACTGCTGATCTTTCGGTTAGCAACTGTAGCTCTCAACTACTGTGCCACCGAGAGCTCCAAACTGCAAAGGAAGATGTAAAACTATCTCTATTCACAGATGACATAACCCTATATAGAAAATCACAATGAATCCACACAAAAAAACTACTAGAGCTAATAAACAAATTCAGCAAAGTTGCAGGGTACAAGATCAACAAATAAAAGTCGGTTGTGTTTCTATACACCAGAAATGTACAATTTTAAAAGGTAATTAAGAAAACAACTCTTTACAAGAGCATCCAAAAGAATAAAATACCTAGTAATAAATTTATCCAAAGAGGTAAAAGACATATACACTGAAAACTACAAAGCATTGCTGAAAGGAATTAAAGAAAACCTAAATAAATGGGAAGACATCCTGTGTTCATGGATTGAAAGACTTAGTATTATTAAGATGTCACTACTACCCAAAGCTATCTACAAATTCAATGCAATTCCTATCAAAATTCCAATGGTTGGTTGGTTTGTTTTACGAAAATGGAAAAGCCAATCCTCAAATTCATATGGAACTGTAAGGGACTACAAATAGCCAAAACAATATTGAAAAGGAAGAACAAAGTTGGAGGACTCACACTAATTTTCAAAACTTACTACAAAATTGTAGTGGTCACAACAGTGTGGTACTGCACAAGGATAGTATGATTGTATTTTTCTCTGTATTGTGAGCTAATTTTCCTGATACTATATACTAAATAATCCACCATTTCCTCACTGATTTGTACTGTTATTTCTCTGTCACAGATATGTGGATCTATTTCTTGACTTTCTACCCTTCCCCCTTGGTCTAATTACTGAACCCTGTGACACGATTTCTATTGCTTTGGCTTATTTTTCAAAATTGCCTCTTAGATAGTTATCAAATATATTTTATAATTACTTTATTGATTTCCCTCCAAAATCCTTCTAGAATTTTGATCCAAATTGTACTCCATTTACAGATTAATATGGGAGGAGTTAAATATTCAAAATGTTAGATCATTCTATTAGCATGATATTTTGCTTCACTTATTCAGGTATTCTTTTCTATCCTTTAGTAGAGTCTTATATTTGTTCGCCATAATTACTTTGGGAATTTTTAGCTTAATTTCCAGATAGTCTATTGATTTTTGTTGCTATTAATATTTCATTTTCTGTAAAATTTTCTAATTGGTTATTTTGGGTATGGAGGAATGTAGTTTATTTTCACATGTTGATCTGGCTATCTTGCTGAACCCATTTTTTTGGTTTTAATGGTTGGTTGAATTTAGAGAAGTATTTATGTAAATGATCAACATCTCAAGACAAGAATTTTATCCCTTCCTTTCCAATCAAATGTTGTGACAGATATTTATCATTCTTTTCAGTCACACACCATCTTTAAATATCTTTAAACATTTTTCCTAGGTATTCAACGAGGTTTCTCTCCTTGTAAGTCCCCCCCTCCCATTATAGAAGAGGGAAACTTGCTTTTTCCGGATCCCTATGCAGTTAGAAAGGAGCCCTGGTAGCCCAGAGGTTAAGCACTCTGCTGCTAACTGAAAGGTCAGCAGTTTGAACCCATCAGCTTCTCTGCAGGAGAAAGATGTGGCAGTCTGCTTCTGTAAAGATTTACAGCCTTGGAAGCCCTATGGGGTCGCTATGAGTTGGAATCGACTCAATGGCAGTGGGGTTGTTTTTTGGTTTAGTGCAGCTAGGACACAGACTTTGAAAGGAAAATTAATAAAGCAAAGAAACAGGCACTATGCAGAATTATTCTGAAAGAGAGGCAGTAGTGGCAGAGATTCCGGGAGGAGTAGTCAGTGCTCAAATTGGCAAAGTTGTCAGTACACGCTGCAGTGTCTTTGCCAAACAACGGTAACAGAGATGTCTCCACTGGGGCAGTTCTACGGTGTGGTATTGGGTGTTTTTCCTAGCTAGAGGGCCTCCAAGCCTGCATCTCTGGCCAACTTTATAGACTCTGAAATCTCCCTAATATTGCTTAGTAAGTTCTTTTCTTTCAAACCTGCTAGAAATGGTTTCCGCAGTTTGCAGGAGAACTCTGACAGATTTATATGTCACATTTATTTTTTGTATTTTTGCCATGGTGAAGACAGATCACTCATCTATGCCGAGAAATTTGGAAGATAGCTACCTGGCCAACCAACTGGAAGAGATCCATGTTCATGCCCATTCCAAAAAAAGATAATCCAACAGAATGCAAAAATTATTTAACAATATCATTAATATCACATGCAAGTAAAATTATGTGGAAGATAATTTAAAAATGGTTGGAGCAGTACATCGACAGGGACCTGCAGGACATTCAAGCCAAATTCAGAAAAGGATGTGGAACGAGAAATATCATTGCTGATGTCAGATGGATTTTGGCTGAAAGAAGAGAATACCAGAAAGATGTTTACCCATGTTTTATTGACTATGCAAAGGCACTCAACTGTGTGGATCATAACAAATTATTGATAACATTGCAAAGAATGGGGATTCCAGAACACTTAATGTGCTCATGGGGAACCTGTACTACATAGACCAAGCGGCAGTTGTTCAAACAGAACAAGGGGATATTGCATTATTTAACATCAGGAAAGGTGTGCATCAGAATTGCATCCTTTTGGGAGACAGTACACAATACTGGGGAAGCCAGCACAATTTGTACAAGGTAAGGTTATGGAAGCTCCACAGACACACCCAAACTCCCTGAGGGACTGAATTGCTGAGCAGAGGGCTGTGGGGACCATAGTTTCAGGGAACATCTAGATCAATTGTCATAACACAGTTTATTAAAAAAAATGTTCTACATTCTACCTTGGTGAGTAATGTCTGGGGTCTTAAAAGACTCTGAGCAGCCATCTAACATACTCCACTGGTCTCACCCCTTCGGCAGCAAGGGAGAATGAAGAGAACAAGATACAAGAGAAAGATTTGTCCAAAGGACTAATGGACCATAACTACCACGACCTCCACCAGACCAAGTCCAGTACAACTAGATGGTGCCCGGCTACCACCACTGACTGCTCTGACTGGGATCACAACAGAGGGTCCCAGACAGAGCTGGAGAAAAATGTAGAACAAAATTCTAACTCACAAAAAAAGACCAGACTTACTGGCCTGACAGAGACTGGAGAAACCTAGAGTATGGCCCTCTGACACCCTTTTAGTTCAGTAATGAGGTCACTCCCGAGGTTCACCATTCAGCCAAAGATTAGACAGCCCCATAAAACAAAATGAGACTATTGGGGCACAACAGTCCAGGGACAAGGACTAGAAGGCAAGAGGGGACAGGAAAGCTGGTAATAGGGAACCCAAGGTTGAAAACAGATAGTGTTGACATGTCATGGGGTTGTTAACCATTGTCATAAAAATATAAATGTACTAACTGTTTAATGAGAAACTATTTGTTCTGTAAACCTTCATATAAAGTACAATAAAAAAAATCATAATAAATAAATAAAAAGAAGGAATGCCAAAAAAAAAAAGAATTGTATCCTTTCACCATACTTACTCAAACCGTATGTTGAGTGTGATGGTTAAGGTTGTGCGTCAACTTGGCTGGGACATGATGCTCAGTGGTTTGACAGCTATGATGTAGTTTGGCAGTTATGTAATGATGTAATTTGGCAGTTATGTAATGATGTAATAAACTCCATTATGAGATCTGCTATAAGCAGCCAATCAGTTGTAAAGGAGTTTCCTTGGGGTGTGACCTGCCTCCAGAATATAAATGGGTGTTCCAGCAAGGCTCTCAGTCTTGATACTGTATCTGGCTCTTCATCATCTGACCTCTAGTTCTTGGAACCTGAGTTAGCAGCTTACTGCAGATTTTGGAATTCATCAGCCTCCACAGGCTGTGAGCCAGCAATCTGTTGTCTGACCTGCTAATCTTGGGTTCCTCAGCCCCTGCAGCTGCATAAGTCAGGAGAACGCTCCAGACTAAAGCCTGACACACAGACTTGGGATTTGCCAGTCTTTACAACCAGATGAGCCATTTCCTTGAGAGAAATCTCTCTCTCTCTCTCCCTCTCTCTGATGTTGTTGTTATGTTGTTAGGTGCTGTTGAGTTGGTTCTGACTCATAGCGACCCTATGTACCACAGAATGAAACACTACCCGGTCCTCTGCCATCTTCGCAATCGTTATTATGCTTGAGCCCATTGTTGCAGCCACTGTGGCACTCCATCTCGTTGAAGGTCGTCTTAGTCATCTAGTGCCGCCATAACAGAAATACCACAAGTGGATGGTTTTAACGAAGAGAAATTTATTTCCTCACAGTCAAAGTAGGCTAAAAGTCCAAATTCAGGGCATCAGCTCCAGGAGAAGGCTTTTTCTTTCTGTCGGCCTTGTTCTCTTCAGTGTACCCCCGGACTAGGAACTTCGCTGCGCAGGGACCCCCGTCCAAAGGACGCACTCTGCTCCTGGCACTGCTTTCTTGATGGTATGAGGTCTCCCTGCCTCACTGCTCACTTCTGTCTTTTATATCTCAAGAGATTGCCTCAGGTCACAATCCAGTCTTGTAGATCAGGCCCTGCCTTACTAACACAGCTGCCACCCATCATCCCTCATTAACATCATAGAGGCAGGTTTACAACATACAGGAAAATCACACAGTACCAGGAATCATGGCCTAGCCAAATTGATACACACAATGTTGGGGACATAATTCAAACCATGACAAGGGTCTTCCTCTTTTTCACTGACCCTCTACTCTACCAAGCATGATGTCCTTCTCCAGGGACTGATCCCTACTGATAACATGTCCAAAATATGTGAGACAAAGTCTCACCATCCTTGCTTCTAAGGAGCATTCTGGCTGTACTTCTTCCAAGACAGATTTGTTCCTTCTTCTAGCAGTCCATCATGTAGTCAATACTCTTCGCCAACACCGTAATTCAAAAGTACCAATTCTTCTTCGGTCTTCCTTATTCACTGTCCAGCTTTTGCATGAGTGTGAGGCGATTGAAAATACAAAGCATGGGTCAGGCACACCTTAGTCTTCAAGGTGATGTCTTTGCTTTTTAACACTAAAGGGATCTTTTGCAGCATATTTGCTTGATGCAATGAGCTGTTTGATTTCTTGACTGCTGCTTCCATTGGTGTTGGTTGTGGATCCAAGTAAAATGAAATCCTTGACAACTTCAATCTTTTCTCCATTTATCATGCTGTTGCTTTTTGGTCCAGTTTTGAGGATTTTTGTTTTCTTTGTGTTGAGGTGTAATCCATACTGAAGGCTGTAGTATTTGATCTTCATCAGTAAGTGCTTCAAGTCCTCTTCACTTTCGCCAAGCAAGGTTGTGTCATCTGCATAACACAGGTTAATGAGTCTTTCTCCAATCCCGATGCTGTGTTCTTCTTCATATAGTCCAGCTTCTCGGATTATTTGCTCAGCACACACATTAACAAATACCCTGCGACTATATGCTCTACACGTCCAGAGATCTTAGTTCCAAAGGGAGGAATGCTCGCACCAGAAGACACATCACTGATTCCATTGAACTGGAAGTTAAGAATGCCACCCGTCCAGTTTGGACTCCTTATGACTCTGAATCAACAGGCAAAGAAGAGAGTTACCATATTGGCTGGTGTGATTGATCCTGACTACCAAGAGGAAATTTTATTTATATTACATAATGGAGGCAAAGAAGAGTATGTCTGGAATAAGGAGATCCCTTAGGGCATCTCTTAGGACTACCATGCCCTGTGATTAAAGTTAATGGAAAACTACAGCAACCCAGTTCAGACATTACTAATAATGGCCAAGACCCTTCAGGAATGAAGGTTTGGGTCACCCCACCAGGCAAAGAACCATGACCACCTGTGGTGCTTACTGAGAGTAAAGGGAATACGGAATGGGTGGGGGAAGAAGGTAGTTCTAAATACCAGTTAAGACCACATGACCAACTGCAGAAACAAGGACTGTAATTGTTATGAGTATTTCTTCTTTGTATGCATGCATCAAATATTTTTGTTTTCTTCATTTTTTTCTTTTCTTTTTAATTGATGTAATTAAATGAAGTTTACATTTCAAGTTAGTCTCCCATACAGAATTTTTTTTTTTAACATACATTGTTATGAGACCCCAACCGCTCACCCCATTCTGCGACAGCACACTCCCCTCCTCTGCCCTTGATTCCCCATGAACATTCAACCAGCTCCTAACTCTCTCTGCCTTCCCTTCTCACCTCTGGACAGAAGCCACCCCTTTGGTCTCACATCTACTTGTCTAAGAGGCACATTCTTCACGAGTATCACTTTATGTCCCACAGTCCAGTCCAATCCCTGTCTGAAGAGTTGGCCTCAGAAATTGTTTTAGTTCTGGGGTGATGGAGAGACCAGGGGCCATGCTTTCTGGGGTGCCTCCAGTCTGTTTTCTTCATTTTTAAAATATAAGATATAAATGGGTCTAGTGTGTATTTGGTTTCATGCATGTTAGTTATATCATGTTACACACAAGTATGACTTCGTAATTGTTTTTATTTAGAGATTATGTATGGTTTAAGGAGATGTGTACAGGTGCAAGTTGACAAGGGTGGACTCTGATAGTTAAGGTTGTGTGTCAATTTGGCTGGGACGTGATTCTCAGTGGCTTGTCAGTTATGACTTAGTTTGGCAGTTATGTAATGATGTAATCACCCATAATGAGATCTGCTATGAGCAGCCGAACAGTTTAAAGAGAGTTTCCTATGGGGTGTGGCCTGCCTCCAGTATATAAATGAATGTCCAGCAAGGTTCTCGCTTTGGATCCTACATCCAGCTCTTCATCATCTGACCTCTGGTTCTTAGGACTTGAGCTAGCAGCTTACTGCCAGTCTTGGGATTCATCAACCTCCGCAGCCTGTGATCCAGCAGCCTGCCATCTGACCTGCCAATCTTGGGTTTGTCAGCCCCTGTAGCTACATGAGTCAGGAGCAGGAGAAACCTGAAGCCTGATGCCTGACCCACAGACTTGGAACATGCCAACCTCGACAACTGCATGAGCCATTTCCTTGAGATAACTCTCTCTCTCTGTCTATATATATATGTATATATACATGCCTTTCACTGATTTTGCTACTCTAGAGAATGCAGCCTAAGACACTGAGCAAATAATCCAAGAAGCTGGACTACATGAAGAAGAACGTGGCATCAGGATCGCAGGAAGACTCATTAACAATCTGTGATATGCAGATGACACAACTTTACCTGCTGATAGTGAGAGGACTTGAAGCATTTACTAATGAAGATCAAAGACTGCAGCCTTCAGTATGGATTATACCTTAACATAAAGAAAATAAAAATCCTCATGACTGGACCAATAAACAATATCATGATAAATGGAGAAAATATTGAAGTTGTCAAGGATTTCATTTTACTTGGATCCATAATCAACACCCATAGAAACAGTAGTAAAAAAATCAAATGAGACGGTAACGCTGGTGATAGGGAACCCAAGGTTGAGAAGGGACAGTGTTGACATGTTGTGGGGTTGTTAACCATTGTCATAGGACAATATGGGTACTAACTGTTTAATGAGAAGCTATTTGTTCTGTAAACCTTCATCTAAGGTACAAAAAAAAAAAGAATTATCTATGTGGGGTCAAACTGACAACATCAACTCAAAAGGTTTGATGGGAAACCTAGGAGGCAGTGAGTTGAAGATAATGGTGATGGAATAATTTGGAAAAGGATAGTGAGAATAGCAGCATAACTGGAAGAATGTAATAAATGTCACTGAATTGTACATGAAGAAATTTTTGAAATGGTGTAACTTTGGCTATGTATATTTTCACCAAAAAAAAGGTCCCACATGGTCGAGAAGGGAGAATGTTGACATGTCGTGGGGTTGTTAACCAATGTCATAAAACAATACGTGTACTGACTGTTTAATGAGAAACTATTTGTTCTGTAAACCTTCATCTAAAGTACAATAAAAAACAAAAAGGAAAAAAAAGATCAAATGAAGTATTCCATTGGGCAAGTCTGCTGCAAAAGATCTCTTTAATATGTTAAAAAGCAAAGATATCACCTTGAGGACTAAGGTGCGCCTGACCCAAGCTTTGGTATTTTCAATCACCTCATATGCATGCAAAAGCTGAACGATGAATAAGGAAGACTGAAGAATTGATGCCTTTGATTTATGGTGTTGGCAGAGGATATTGACTCTACCATGGACTCCTAGAAGAAGGAATAAATCTGTCTTGGAAGAATCACTGCCAGAAAGCTCCTTAGAAGGGAAGGTGGTGAGACTTCATCTCACTTACTTTGGACATGTTATCAGGAGGGACCAGTCCCTGGAGAAGGACGTCATGCTTGGTAAAGTAGAGAGTCATTGAAAAAGAGAAAGACCCTCATCGAGATGGATTGACACAGTGGCTGCCGCCATGGGCTAACACATAGCAACGATTGTGAGGATGGTGCAGGACTGGGCATTGTTTCATTCTGTTGCACATTGGATCACTATGAGTTGGAACCAACGTGATGACACCTAACAACAACAAACAACAGGACAGCAAGTACTATGTTGAACAGTAGTGATCAGAGTGGTGATCACTGTAGTTCTCAAACTCAAAGGGAATATGAAGCAAATACTACTAGTTAACTACCCAATTTCCATTCTCTATTTTTTCTTTCCCACTAGAGTTCCAGTTTTGTTTTTAAAGGCAAAATGGAGCTGGTCTTACAACTGAAAGTGGTCTTGTGGCACAGTTCAAGCCAGTGGAATGTAAGAAGATATCGCTATGTGGGCTTTCAGAAAACCCAGCTCACTTGGTTCCACATCTCTTGCCCATTGCCCCACCTCCCTCTTCCTGCCTGAACAAATTATGGTTACCTAGAAATGCAGAAGTCACCTTGAGGGGATTAGAACAAAATTTGAATGTGTAGGGTGGTGGAGCAGAAAGCTAGAAGGGATTTAGAACACTGAAGCTTTGGAAGTCCTATACCAGCACCGGATTCACCATTAAAATTGCCGTTATGAGGAAAAACTAAGCACACAGGGGTGTGCTTATACCACTGTTATTTTTGTCTCTTTAAATACAGCAAAAACATTTCTAAATAATATAGCATCTAAAATTTTTGTTAAACAATATGTTTCCTATAGATTTTTGGTAGATAACCTTCATTAGGCTGAAAAACTTCCCTTATATTTTTAGAAAACTTCAAGAGAGTTTTATAATCATTAACTGGTTTTGAACATCATACCATGCTTTATTCGGTATATGAGATGCTCATGTGATCTTTTTTCCTGTTTATGTCCCTTGATATGATTATTTCTATTGGTAGATTTTCTGTTGTTGAACTAAGTTTACATTGTTAGAATTAACCCTATTTGATTGTGATATATTCTTTAATAGAGTGTTGGATTCAACTGACTAACTTTTATTTAGGTTTTTTTCATCTATGTTCATAAGTAAAATAAGCTTCTTTTTTCTTGTGCTATTTTAATATGATGGGTATCAATATCATGTTGACCTTATAAATTAAGTTGGGTACTTTGCTCCTTCTATTTTTCTAGAGCCAACTGTATAGTAGGAATTATCAGGCAACAGGGTTCAAAGAAAATTGCCCAGTTACTACACACGCAAAAATTGGATACTTCTTTCTTTCAACTGTTATTTTTTTTTTTTACTTTAATGCACAAAATGACAAGAGCACACATTTTAAGTGTACAACTGAATAAAATTGAATAAACCCATGTGTTATGGATTGAATTATGTCCCCCCAAAATATGTGTTGTGAATCCTAACCTCAATGCCTGTGGTTACACTCCCATTTAGCAATGGGTTGTCTTTGTTATGTTAATGAGGCAGGATTACTGTAGAGCGTCTTGAGTCAATCTCTTTTGAGACATAAAAAAGAAAAAAACCAGCAAGAGAGATGGAGTAAGATAGATGCGAAGACACATGGAGATCTCCAAGGAACCAGGAAGCAGAAGCTAAGGAGACAAGAATCTTCCTCCAAAGCCGACAGAGAGAAAAAACATTCCCCTGGAGCTGGCACCCTGAATTCAGACTTCTAGCCCCCTAAACTGTAGTAAAAGAAATTTCTGTTTGCTAAAGCCATTCACTTGTGGCATTTCTGTTATACCAGCACTAGACAACTAAGATACCACGTAACCAGCATCCAGATTAAGAAACAGAAGAATACCAGCACTCCAGAAGTTTCTTTATGCTGCGTGTCCATTACTATGACCCTCAAGGGTAATCCTGACTTCTAATAGCATACACTAGTTTTATCTATTTTTGTAGTGGCTCCACAGGAAAAAGATGTGGCAGTCTACTTCCATAAAGATTACAGCGTTGAAAACCCTATGGGGCAGTTCTATTTTGTCCTATAGGGTCACTATGAGTCAGAATTGACTCAATGGCTTGCAACAACACAAAGTAATTGGAATAATAAAATATCTACTCTTTTGTGTCTTGCTGCTTACTGTGAAAGTCATCCATATTGTTGGTATACTTATGAATGATTTATTCTTTGCTGTATAGTATTACAAGGAGCTCTGGTGGTGCAGTGGTTAAGTGAGTGGTTGCTAACTGAAAGGTCTGCAGTTCAAATCCACCAGCGTCTCTGTGGGAGAAAGACGTGGTAGTCTGCTTCCGTAAAGATTACAGCCTTGGAAACTCTACGGGACAGTTCTACTCTATCCTGCAGGGTTGCTATGAGTCAGAATCGACTTGATGGCTGCGGGTTTCATGAGTATAGTATTACATAGGGTGACTATCTCATAAATTGTTATCTATTCTGTTGATGGTTATTTGGGTAAAAGAGATAAATTATTACTATTATTTTTAACACTTTTGACCCTATGATAGGAAAGTAAGAGAATTACTTATGTACCAAAACACAGTAAGAAGACGGGAATGTAAAATGGGTGCAGTCGCTTTGGAAAACAGTCTGAGAGTTTTTCAAATGATTAAACATAGAGTTATGAAAAATCCAAACCAAACTCATTGCCATCGAGTTAATTCCAACTCTTAGTGACCCTATAGGACACAGTAGAACTGCCCCATAGGGTTTCCAAGGAGCAGAAGGTGGATTCAAACTGCCGACCTTTTGGTCAGCAGCCGAACACTTAACAACTGTGCAACCAGGGCTCCAGAGTTATGATATGACCTAGCAATTCCACTCCTAGGCATACATCTAAGAGAAATGAAAATATGTCCACACAGAAACATGTATATGAATGTTTATAGCACCATTATTCAAAAGAGTCAAATGTCCATCAACTGGTGGATGGATAAAGGAACAGTGGTATATACATACAGTGGAATATTATTCAGTCATAAAAAGGAACGAAGTACTGATACATGCTATAATATGGATGAATCTTGAAAATATGTTAAGTGAAAGAAGCCAGACACAAAAGGTCACATATTGTATGTTTCCATTTTCACGGAATGTCCAGAATCAGAATAGGCTAATCCGTAGACACAGAAAATAGATTGGTGGTTGCTGGGGGTTGGGGGATGGGGAGAATGCGGTGTGACTGCTAATGGGTAGCAGGTTTTTTCCTAAAGTAATGAAAATGTTCTGGAATTAGATAGTGGTGATGGTAGTACAACGTTGTAAATATTTTTAAAACCACTGAACTGTACACTTTAAAGGGATGAATTTATGTGTAATGCAAATGGCTAACACACTCAGCTGCTAACCAAAAGGTTGGAGGTTCCAGTCCACCAAGAGACACCTCAGAAGAAAGGCCTGGAGATCTACTTCCAAGAAATCAGCCACTGAGAACCCTATGGACCACAGTTCTACTTTGACACTCATGAGGTTATCATGAGCCAGAATCAGTTGTTTAAAAGTTATATCTCAATTTTAAAAAAAAGAAAGTTTAGATGAGATATAGTCTGGATTGGTTGTGCCTCTAAGTGCCTGGCCCAAGCAAACGCAAATCCTCTGGAGGACTGCATTCTGAATCCAGAGCTCAAAGAAACTGAGTATTATAATTTCACTTTAATCTTTAGTTTTTTTTAGTAATGTTTTAATTGGCAGATCTTTTAAAAGCTACCCTTTTGTTATTGATTACTCATTGCACTGTTGTCAGAGAGCATACTCTGTGTGGTATCAATTGTTTGGAGTTCATTAAAGCTTCCTTTGTGATCTTGTGCGTGATGAATTGATATAAATAGTCCAAGAGTACTAGGAAAAATGAATATTTGCTTTTTGGGAGTTCATAGTTAGATACATAGAAAGATAGAAGATAAAACATCAATATTATTATTCAAACATTTTGCTAATTTTTTGTCTGCTTTATCAAAAATTTCTAAAGTTGTCTCATCAGATTCACCAATTATAATTTTTTATTTTTTAATTTCTCCCCATTATTCTGCTAGTTTTTGCTTTTTGTACTTTGAATGTATATTAATAAGGAGACCTGATGACACAGTAGTTAACTGTTGGGCTGCTAACCAAAAGGTCAGCAGTTCAAATCCACCAACCACTCCTTGGAAACCCTACAGGGCAATTCTACTCTTCCCTATAGGGTCGCTATGAGTTGGAATCGACTTGACAGCAATGGGTTTGGTTTATTATTCAGGGCATGTTTATTCATTTGTTGGTGGTTCGTGTTCATGGTTATTATATTTTCTTGGCCTATTGGTTATTATATTTCTTGGCCTATGGTATGCGGTCCCCACTTATTATCCCTTATGGATTTTTTTCTTTAAATTCAACTTTTGTATTAAAGTTGTTATCCCAGCTTTCTTCTAGTTCATATATTGCTGGTTAACTTTTTCTATTAATCTAGTTTCTATCTTTCTTGGGCCTTTTATTTTAAGTCTATCCCTTATAAACAAAATATTGCTAGGTCTAATTCTTAAAAATACATTCTGAGAATCTCATTCTTATAATTTATACGTTTAATCCATTCACATGATTGTGTATATATATATATATATATATATATATATATATATGGTAGGTTCTTGAAATGTGTGTAAAATATTGAAAGAAAGGAAGAAAGAGAGAGAGAGAAAGAATCCGTATTTGTGTACTAAATTCCAAACATTCCATTAGGCCTTAAGGGAACAATAAAAATGAACACAACACCATCTTCACCATTGTAATCCAGTAAGAAAAATAAACTGTCTACTTTAATCACTATACACAAGGTACAGCATGAGTAGTGTTATCAGGAATTTAAAAAAGGGGAAGTAAATTTTAACTAGGGCTATCAGGGAAGGCCTAATAGAATGGTATCTGACAGAGACTTGGTGGATTTTGCAGATTTTCAACAGGTCATGATTGGTAAAGAAGTAGTCCAGCTGGACCAAAAAGGAGTAAAAAACAAGTAACAGCTTTGCAAAACTCCACGTAGATTGGGAGTGCTCGGCTACAGATGTGGTATTATCTTCACCTCCTGGGCTGAATATACGTAAATCCCTAAAATGACAAGACTGGTTTTTCTGTGTAATTTGTCGAGTATTTTGTTATTTTATGATCACAGCTCTTCAATGAGACCCAGAAAGCCGTGTACCCTCTTTCTCATTAAAAGACTCTTAGGTCCATAAATACCTGGTCCATTACCCTAGATGACATCTTTAGGATCCTCTTATTTGTCCAGCTAGCAAAATGTAATCTCTATTGAAAAAGGAAGGATTCAGATTCCTAAAAACGGATATTTAGATATTCCTATTCTCTACTCAGCCTGTTATTACCACAGAAGGTGTTTAAATTGGCCCAACCCAATTTTCCCCTCCGAAAGCTAAATAGATGGTTTCCCAGTGTCTTGTGCATTTCTTGGTAAATGAGCAATGATTGGAGCTTATTTAATTATCTTTCTAAGTGTTTTATACAAAACTATTCTAAAATCACAAGGCCAGTTCTTTCCCTCTCCCCTAAACGACTGACACTATATTTGCTCTTTCCAGGGAATGATTTTTTAAAACTGTTATTGCCACTGTTGGTGGCTCTGCCTTCATGTACTCCCATTCTTTAAATGTTCCCTGCACTTAGCCTCCACTGATATAAATTGGTCCAGTTTTTTTTTTTTTTTTTTAAAACATATTCTTCAAGCTTTCACGTCATCTGAGGGGTTTTTCTCTCCACTCTTCACAGGAGGCATCCACTCTAACTAGTCAGTGATAAATATTTTTTAAAAAATAGAGTTGAAATTTGTTCCAGCCCACTTGGAGCAAAGAACAATGAAGAACACCAAAGACACAAGGAAATTATTAGCCCAGGAAACAAAAGGGCCACATAAACCAGAGATTTCATCAGCCTAAGACCAGAGGAACTATATGGTGCCCAGCTACCATCAATGACCGCCCTGACAGGGAGCACAACAGACAGTCCCTGATGGAGCAGGAGAAAAGTGTGGAGTAGAACTCAAATTCACGTAAAAAGACCAGACTGAATGGTCTGATTGAGACTAGAGGAACCCCCAAAGCCATGGCCCCTGGACGCTCCGTTAACCAAGAAAAACCATTCCCAAGCCCGCTCTTCAGACAAAGATTAGACTGGACTATAAAACATAAAACACTACTCGTGAAGACTGTGCTTCTTAGTTCAAGCAGATACACGAGGGCAAACGGGCAGCTCCTGTCCAGAGGCAGGATAAGAAAGCAGGAAGGGACAGGAGCTGGTTGAACGGACACAGGAAACCCAGTGTGGAAAAGGGGAGTGTGCTGTCACATTATAGGGATTGCAACTAATGTCATATAACAATATGTGTATAAATTTTTGTATGAGAAACTAACCCCAGCTGTAAATTTTCACCTAAAGCACAATTAAAAAAAAAAAAAAGAACGTTGCTTTCTGTGTGTATATCTATTCTTGACTTTTTATAGTTGTGTGACCATACAACATTTGTCCTTTTGTGATTGACTTATTTTACTCCGCATGATGTCTTCCAGATTCATCTATGTTATGTTTTGCAGACTTGTTATTCTTTGTAGTTGCATAGTGTTCCATTGTGAGTATGTACCACAGTTTGTCCATTCGTCTGTTGATGGGCACTTAGGTTGTTTCCGTGTTTTTGCTATTGTGACTAATGCTGCAGTGAATATAGATATGCATAACAGGTTTGGTTTTGTGGTCCTTTTCCAACATTTGGTGAATACGGGCCTTGAAAGAAAGCCAGAGGAGCCGGACCCTGTCTGCCTCTCCAGCCCAGACCACTTTCCCAAGCAGTCAGATCTCAAAACAAGTCTGTACGGGGTGGAGGTGAGAAGATGAAATTTAGTCAAGTACGAGAAACTGAGCTGAGTTATAATAATGAAAGTGTTACAGACTATAAAGGGAAAATACCAGTTGAAAACAATGATTGGAGAAAAACAAAACCTTTTTATATTTTGCTGATTTGAGAAGCCTCAAGAAGTCATTAGTTATAATATTGTGGAAAAAAAAAATAGAGTTGAAAAACTCTAACAGTTTTCAAGTCATCTACACTTCCTTTTCTTCTTTACTGTATTTTGTCTACTGTTGTAGTTTTAAGAATGCTTGTCATATATCTTTTGGATTTCTCAAAAATTGCATACCCTTTGTGGCTTACTGCATGCATTTTACACTGGGTGCTTTATCCTCAGTCCCAGGCTACAAAATGACACATAAAACACCTAGACACTTAGGAAACCTACAGCCAGCTTCAAGAGCTTTCTCTGAGTAGGTAGAGAGAGATTATAATTAAGCTGCTCTATGGAGCTTTTGAAAAGGAAAATTTCAACAGAAAATTATAACTACAATGAACTCTTGATTATTCATAGTGTAAAAGTTGCATAAAAAGCTGAAATCCACAGGTTATACTAATAACGTCTGCTTCCCTCTATGCCATTGGCCCTCATTTCCTACCAGCGACTCCCACCCCTGTAATTCACAACTCTGATCATCTAAAAGTTGGAAAAGTGGCAGCATTATAAAGCTCACTGCTATAGTTAGGAAAAGAATTATTGCTGATAAATCAAATGTATCTGTATTTGGAATATGGATTTGGGAGGAGGATTATGGAAACTCACATTAGAACATAGCCATATATTCAAATATGTGAATGCAGGGAGTAATTCAGTAGGGTTCTTTATTCAGTTGAAAAATAACAGCAGATATCAAATCGAAATCATGTTCAAAGGAAAGTATAAAAAAGCAAAGCAAAATTTCCATCAAATACAAAAACCTTTGAAAGATAAGCTAAAAACTCAAGAATAAGGAATAATAGGAGACACCTGTGCTCAGTGGGAATCAGTGTTAAAGAAGATGGTATAAAACTATGGTTCACAGTGTGTGCATCCCCCCTTAGATTCACCTGGGAACTTGTTAGAAATAGAAATTCTCAAACCTTGCCCCAGACCTACCAATGAGAAACTTTGAGGATAGGGCCTGGTAAACAATGTTTTAACAAGCTTGCCAGGTGACTGAGAGCCACTGGTGTAAAAGAAAAATCCAGGGGGAAAACACTTAAAGGGCAATTCTTCACCATATCCATGTTATATTCTTCTAATTCCAAATAAGCATGGGATTTGGTCAGCCACAGTCTATCTATGATTTTGCCATATAAACACTGTAAGATCAAGAACCAAAAAAAAAAAAAAAAAAAAAGCATGTATGATGTGCTGTTATCAAAATAATTCCTTTAACAGAAATTTCTCCAAAGAAGATACACGAACGGGCAATAAGCATATGAGCCATTAGGAAAATGTAAGTCAAAACCACAATGAGATACCACTTCACACTCACTAGGGTGTCTATTATATTTAAAAAAAGGAAAAACAGAAAACAATAATTGTTGTCAAGGATGTGGAAAAATTGCAACATTCACAACGCTGGTGAGAATGTAAAATTGTGCAGCTGCTGTGGAAAACAATTTGGCAGTTTCTCAAAAAATTAAGTATTAAGTACAAGTATAGATTTACCTTATGACTCAGCAATTCCACTCCTAGGTACATACCTAAAATAATTGAAAGCAATGACTCAACCATACACATGTACACTAAAGTGTATTGCAGCATTGTTCGCAATAGCCAGAGGTGGAAACAATCCAACTGCCCATCAACAGATGAATGGATAATGAGTCCTGGTGGCACAAAAGGTTGAGTGCTTGGCTGCTAACCATAAGGTTGGCTGTTTGAACCTACCCAGCAACTCTGTGAGAGAAAGACCTGGCAACCTACTTCCTCAAAGATTATAGCCAAAAAAGTGCTATGGGGCAGATCTACTCTGTCATATGGGGTCACTATGAGTCGAAACTGACTCAGTGGCACCAAACAATAACAACACATATTTAGCCATAAGAAGAAATGAAACATTCTATGACATAGACGAACCTTGAATAACATTATAATGAGTGGAATAATTCAGACACAAAATATGAAGTATTTTATGATTCCATTTATATGAAATAGGCAAATCCATTGAAACAAAAGAAGATTAGTGGCATACTGGGAAGAGAAGGGAATGGGACGCTTAAAAAAACAGAAAAAACATACAGATGTACATTTAGTTTGTATGTTTCCATTCTTTCAACAAATATTTATCCAACACTCAGTATCTACTTTGTTGCAGGCTGGGAATACAAAGCATTGGCTCTCATGGAGCTTGCGTTCTGGGGACTGAGGGATAAAGACTGAAATAATAATAATAATTCCTAGACTGAGAATATTATGTCTTAGTCCTCTGGGCTTAATGCTATAACATAAAAGCAAGCAGCTCTTCTTCTTCCTCTCTTTAACCTCTACTTACCCATTCCCCTCTCCATGCCTTTCTGTCCACAGTCTTTGGCATTTAATTTGAATTTTGAATTCTTTTCCTGTTCAGAATTCATAAAAATATAATTAATGAACAATGACATTTCCAAAGCTAAGCAGCCTAAGAAAAATAAAGAACCTTATCTGTAGCTTCGATATTTAGTTCTAAAATATGAAATTACATTTTTTTACCCTAGGCTAGTTTATATATAGTTCTTTAGCATATTTGCTAGTTCATGTGCCAGTGCTTTTTGCATTTGAATATGTTTCATGAAGTCAGAAGATGGTGCTATTAAGATAAAATAATTGTCATTATATATTAGATGATGCAATTATAAAAATAATAGCATAGGCAATATGATTCAAGAGCTCTTTAAAAATGTATAAATCCTTGTAGTAGTATTCCCTCTAATATCGCGAAATATTGCAGAAGGTAAAAAAATTGAATTAGAATCATATTGGAATGCATGCTTTTCCCCCCTTTCCTTAAATCTAAAGCTGTCTTTTACTACAAGTGAAGCAAATAAACAACATCTGTGATCATCACATAGCAAACTATTGCTTAATTTTGTAATAGTGGAGGTCTCTGTAGCACAATGGTTGGCAACCTTGGCTGCATATTAGAATTACCAAGGGAGCTTTTAAAAGTACCAATACCCCGGTTGTACCCTCAGAACAATTAAATTAGAATCTCAGGGGGCAGAAAACAGATTCGTATTTTTAAAACTTCCCCAGATGGTTCCAGGGCCACCAAGGTTGAGAACCACTGCTCAAGCTGACCAAGGGCTTTTACAAAAAATATTATATTTATTGTGGCTAACATAGAAAATTGTAAACAAAGAAGAAGGATCAGTAGTTGGAAAATATAGCCTTGGTGATAGAAATGACACCAGAGATCGCATGATAGAATTTTCCAAGACCAACAACCTCTTAATTGCAAATACCTTTTCTCAACAACATAAATGGCAACTATACATGTGACCTTACCAGATGGAAAACACAGGAAACAATATCAACTACATCTGTGGAAAGAGACGATGGAAAACCTCAGTGTCATCAGTCAGAACAAGGCCAGGGGCTAACTGTGGAACAGACCATGAATTGCTCATATGCAAGTTCAAGATGAAACCGAATAAAATTAGGACAGATTCATGAGAGCCAATGTACGACCTTCAGTATATCCCACCTGAATTTAGAGACCATCTCAAGAATAGATTTGACTCATTGAACATTAATGACCAAATATGAGACAAGTTGTGGGATGACATCAAGGACATCATACATGAAGAAAGCAAAAGATCATTAAAAAGACAGGAAAGAAAGAAAAGACCAAAATGGATGTCAGAAGAGACTCTGAAACTTGCTCTTGAATGTAGAGTAGCTAAAGTGAATGGAAGAAATAATAAAGTAAAAGAACTGAACAGAAGGTTTCAAAGGGTGGCCAGAGAAGACAACGTATTATAATGAAATGTGCAAAGCCCTGGGGTTAGAAAACCAGAAAGGAAGAAAACACTCAGCATTTCTCAAGCAGAAAGAACTGAAGAAAAAATTCAAGCCTCAAGCTGCAATTTTGAAAGATTCTATGCGCAAAGTATCAAACAACGCAGAAAGCATCAAAAGAAGACAGAAGGAATACACAGTCACTGCAGCAAAAAGAGTTGGTCAACATTCAATCATTTCAGGAAGTAGCATATGATCAAGAACTGATGGTACAGAAGGAAGAAGTTCAAGCTGCACTGAAGGCATTGGTGAAAAACAAAGCTCCAGGAATTGATGGAATACCAATTGAGATGTTTCAACAAATGGATGCAGTGCTGGAGGTGCTCGCTTGTCTATTCCAAGAAATTTGGAAGACAGCTACCTGGCCAACCAACTGGAAGAGATCCATATTTGTGTCCATTCTAAAGAAAGCTGATCCAACGGAATGAGGAAATCATCGAACAATATCATCAATATCACACACAAGTAAAATTTTGCAGAAAATAATTCAGAAATGGTTGCAGCAGTACATCAACAGGGAATTGCCAGAAGTTCAAGCTGGATTCAGAAGAGGACAGGGAATGAGGGACGTCATTGCTGATGTCAGATGGATCTTGGTTGAAAGCAGAGAATACCAGAAAAATGCATTTTATTGATTATACAAAGGCACTCGACTGTGTGGATCATAACAAATTATGGATAACATTGCAAAGAATGGGAATTCCAAAACACTTAATTGTGCTCATGCAGAACCTGTATATAGACCAAGAGGCAGTCATTTGAACAGAACAAGGGAATACAGCATGGTTTAAAATCAGGAAAGGTGTGCATCAGGGTTGTACCCTTTCACCGTATTTACTCAGTCTGTACGCTGAACAAATAATTCGAGAAGCTGGAGTATATGAAGAAGAACACAGCATCAAGACTGGAGAAAGACTCATCAACAACCTGTGTTATGCAGATGACACAACCTTACTTGCTGAAACGTGAAGAGGACTGGAAGCACTTACTGACGATGATCAAAGACTATAGTCTTCAGTACGGATTACACCTCAACATAAAGAAAACAAAAATCCTCAAAACTCGACCAATAAGCAACAACATAATAATTGGAGAAAAGATTGAAGTTGTCAAGGATTTCATTTTACTTGGGTCCACAATCAACACCCTTGGAAGCAGCAGTCATGAAATCAAACAATGTGTTGCATTGGGCAAATCTGTAGCAAAAGACCTCTTTAAAGTGTTGAAAAGCAAAGATGTCACTTTGAGGACTAAGGTGCACCTGACCCAAGCCATGATATTTTCAATTGTCACATGCATGCAAAAGCTGGACAATAAATAAGGGAGACCAAAGAAGAAATGATGCGTTTGAACTATAGTGTTGGTGAAGAATATTGAATATGCCAAGGACTGCCAGAAGAACAAACAAATCTGTTTTGGAAGTACTGCCAGAGTGCTCCTTGGAAGTGAGGATGGCAAGACTTCGTCTCATGTACTTTGGACATGTTAGCAGGAGGGTCTAGTCCCTGGAGAAGGACATCATGCTTGGTAAAGTGGAAGGTCAGCAAAAAAGAGAAAGACCCTTGATGACGTGGACTGACACAATGGCTGCAACAATGGGTTCAAACATAGCAACAATTGTGACGATGGTGCAGGACCATGCAGTGTTTCATTCTGTTGTCCATAGGGTTGCTATGAGTTGGAACTGACTCATTGGCACCTAACAGCAACAACAACATAGAAGCTTAGAATACGAAAGAGGCACCTATTAATTATCAGTTACTAGATTCTTTGTCCACTATTATTTCACATCACTCCATTTATTCAAAAAGCCGTCAGTGACTTCCCATTGCTGACACATTACCAGTCTTTTTCTCATCATAGCACACATAGAAAATAATTACTGGCACCCTAAGGTAAGTAGGCAATGGAGTCTCTGGACATTTTCAGGTCCCATTTGGTTGCTCCAAGAGCTGAAAGGATCAATCTCCGGGCGCTTTGGTAATCCATTCACAAACTACAAATTGGGAAAATCTGGTCTACAGGATATAGTTCGCATTCTTTGCCCCATCATGTAAGACTCTCCACAGTCTAGACCTACTCTGTCTTCTTAGGGCTCTTTCAGCTACAAGTAATGGAAACCCAACTCAAACCTGTTTAAACAAAATAAGTAGATTTATTGACTTATATAATTAGGCTACAAGTAAAGATGCTTTTAGGAGTTCCAACAATCTTGTTGGGACTTGTGCTCATCTGCCATTTGATTCTGCATCGCACTGAGTGTCAGCTTCATTTCTCAGAAGTGCTTTCTCTAAGTTAGTGTTGCTCAACCAGAAGTAGAACCACATTGCAAAATGTTTAGCGTTTCTATTTGAATATTTTTGTACATGTCTCCTGGTGTACATGTGGAAGAGTTTCTCTAGGGAACTGGTTTTCAACAGGTGGTCTCACTTTGCTTTGCCAACTTCAATGTGCTTACTAATTACCCGATATCATGTTATAATGCAGCTTCTGTAGGTTTGGGTTGGGGCCTACTTCTTGGATTTCTAACAAGCTTCCAGGTGATACCAATACTGCTGGTCCAAGGGTCATACTTTGAGTGTCAAGGAAGTAGGGCACATTCAGAAATGTGGGGATGCATTTTTGGTTGTCACAATTACTGGAGAAAACCCCTGGCATTTAGTGGTAGGGAACAGGGATGTTAAACTTCCTGCAATGTGCACAAGATTTCCACATAATGAAGAATTGTCCTGCCCAAAATACCAATAGCTCCTTCCTTAAGAAACAGTGCTCTCATGTCCAGTAGCCCCCAAGAATACAGAGGGGTAAAGAGGCAAGGGAGTAGCCATGCAGAGGCTCATCAACAACAGTACAATGTGCTGAGGAGGCAGGGCATGGAGGTGGCAGGCAGAGGAGACAGCCAATGCATCAGGGGATTGGTTATATTGAGCAAATAAGCAAATCAATTGAATGAATAAGTAAATACTTAGAAAAAGCTGAAGTAGGTATTTACAAACATGTGAAGAGGGAAATTTAGAAAGAACCCTAAAGTACTTAATTAGAATTGGAGGTATCATATGAACTCACGTTTTTAAATGTACATAGATTTTAACATAGTTATAGATGTACGTGTGTGTGTTTATCTGTGTAGACATACATATATTTCCTAGCTCTGTCCATTGAGAAGGCCTAAAAAGAATGGCAATCCCCTCTCCCCAGTGGCAACAAGCACGTCTAGTCCCCAGTTCTTAGTTTCTGAATACCATCCTCTGCTGAAAGGAAACAGGGCTTGTTGGAGAAATGAGTGATTCCAGGGCTGGGGCAGGGAAGGTATAAGATGAGCCTGGACTATCTTATGCCAGAAAGTTAGGAAGTGCTAAAAATAAATAAATAAATTACAGGAATATGTCAAGAGGATATAGGAGCCACCCTGAAGGGGCTCCCACTGGCTAACTCTGGGACAATTTGAGCATCAAAATAATAATGATGATGATGACGATGATAATGGAATACAACCTATTGAATAAACTACAAATCCAAGAGTCTATACAGATTAAACAAACAAAGAAAGAAAGAGAATCCCTTCCTTACAATAGAACTCCATTTGATAAATGTGGAAGTAATGACGGAGACAGAAAATTACCATTTGATAACAATGAGAGTGATGGTTGATTCAGGTGAGAGTCATCAGAGAACGCTAATACAGGTGGGTAGAGATTTGATGAGGAGCAGAGTATTCACATAGTCTCAGAATACCACCCCATAAAATACTAATCAATTGAAAGGGAAGAATAATGACTTTACAGTGGAGGAACTTGGCAGACATCAACATGACCAGATGATCAATCTTAACATAGTGGGTCAACATCATGTGCCTCCTCAGGTGATACACTGCAAAGAACACAGCCTCATTTTTGTGGTATTTCTGCCAAGAAAGCATGACCTGAGTCTGACCATGCATGCGGAAACACTGGACATAGGTTGAGGATCATCCACAGAATGTAAGGCCCGTACATTTTAAAACTGTCGAGGACATGAAAGAGAGACTGCCTTCTCTAGACAGTTCTAGATTGGATGAGACCAAAGAGACATGACAACTAAATGCAGTGCATATTTCTAGGTGGGCTTCTGGATCAGAAAGTAAAATGAGATATTTTGGGAACAATTGGTGAAATTTGAATGGAACCTGTAGATTTGATGGTAGTGTGATATCAATGTTCCTATGCTGACCTGATGAGGTGGAGGGTGATACACATTGGAGTATTTAGGGATAACAGGCATTCATTTCTGTGCCTTGCTCTCAGATGGCTCAGAAATTAAAAATGAATGATAATGGATATATTCACCTACACATATACATACGTAATAGAGAAAGAGGGTGATGAAACAAATGTGGCAAATATGGAAATTCTTTGAATATAGGGCTATAGGAACCCAGAAAAGTGGGATAAGGAAGCATCTGGCCTGGCTAGGAATTCCTCATGAAATGGATCAGCTTGCATTAAGCTTGAAGAATAGATAGTATTTAGAAAAGAGGAAAGGAAAAGGAATAACATCCTAGACAAGACAAACAACATGGGCAAAGGCTTAGTCTTACCTGAAAAACAAGTGCCATGATCAGGGAACAATAAAGAGCCTGACCTGGCCAGGATAATCACGGTGGGCTTCGCACTGGAGAGGAGTTGGTGGTTACATTGGTATTAAGGCTGAATATGTAGCTATAGTTTTTTAATGTCCACTATCCCTATTTTCTTTCAGGAACTGCCTGTCCATTATTCCATGTGGTTACTGCAGTGAACACAAGACCTGGACTGGGTCTATCATAGTAGCCCATTCTCTTAGTCATCTAGTGCTGCTATAACAGAAATACCACAAGTGGATGGTTTTAACAAAGAGAAGTTTATTCGATCACAGTCTAGGAGGCTGAAAGTCTGAATTCAGGGCGCCAGCGTCCGGTGAAGCCTTTCTGTTTCTGTTGGCTCTGGGGGAAGGTCCTTGTCATCAATCTTCCCCCGGTCTAGGAGCTTCTCAGCGCAGGGACCTTGGGTCCAAAAGACGCACTATTCTCCTGGCTCTTGTTTCTTGGTGTTATGAGGTCCCTGTGTCTCTCTGCTTGCTTCTCTCTTTTATATCTCAAAAGAAATTGACTTAAAACACAACCTAATCTTGTAGATTGAGTCTTGCCTCATAACATAACTGCCTCCAATCCTGCCTCATTAACATCATAGAGGCTGGATTTACAACACACAGGAAAATCACATCAGATGACAAAGTTGTGGATAATCGCACAATAATGGGAATCATGGCCTAGCCAAGTTGACACACATTTTTGGGGGACACAATTCAATCCATAACACTCATCTTTCTGGGAAAAGTAATTTGTACAGGGATCATCACCTGACCTGAACAGGACAAATCCGGGTACTTCCCTGGACTGGATTGCCATAAGGATGCTGGGAGAAAGACATGCACCTTTTTCCTGTGACTGCTAGGCTGGAAAGATGTGAGTCTGAAATTGCCAGAAGTTGTTTTGTCCATCAGTGAGAGTAATGTTGGTTTTTTGAAAATTTAAACTTAGATAAAAATGCCTTTCCTCTTTTGTTATACTATTCATTCTTCTGGCTTAACACAAGCTGATCTCCTTCATGAAGAATTCCCAGCCTGTGCAGATATTTCACTCTCCTGTTTCTCTGAGTTCCTATAGTCTCTATTACTTTTGTATTGATTACATTTTTAGACTCTTAAGCTTATCTGACTTTGTATTGTTATTTAACTGTTTTATATATGTACTTTTTGTTTTCCCAACCATATTGTAGATTCCTAGAAAGTGGTTGGTAAATATCTGAAGATATTTTCTGAAATCTTTCATACCACCTCAAAATAGAACATGACAGTGAAGAAAAAAACTACAGTAAATGGTTAAAGACCACATTAAGTTATTTTTGTTTGCTTTTTAAAACACCATTAAGGTTTTAGCATCTATTTTTCATGCGTTATATCAGAATGCAACCTGATTCCAAGTCCTGTGTTTAATCTTGAAGAAAAAGAAAAAGAGCAGAGAAGCCAGATTCTTCCTCCAAATTTCATATGGAGGCTAACACTTTAGCGGTATAAATATAAATGCCTATGTATATGGCTGAAACAGGTGCTTGGAGGTATTCTAGATAAAAAATGTGGATTCTGTGCTTGGTAGGTGTATCTTAAATGCAGATTAGACTCCATCTTCACTGCACCCCTTCTCATTCTCGCATCATTTTCTGTTAAACGTTTAGATGCACAATCCATTATTAGGTTCTTAACATTAAGCCAAAATGGTGTGGGCTACGTTTCTGAGAGTATGTGTAATGTTAAGGAAACAGCCTCGGATCCCAGACTGCCTGAGTTCAAACCTGGCTCAGCGAGACACAACTTGTGTGATCTAGAGCAACTTTCTTAACTACTTAGATTCTCATCTGTGAAATTGGATAATACCGACACCGACTTCCAGGGGTTGTTATGAGTAATTAATGAGTGAAAAGCACTTAGAAAAATGCCATACATACACCAAAAAAAAAAACCAAACTCATTGCTGTCGAGTTGATTCTGACTCATAGCGACCTTACAGGACAGACTAGAACTGCCCCATAGGGTTTCCAAGGAGCTCCTCGTGGATTTGAACTGTTGACCTTTTGGTTAGAAACCATAGCTACTGTTACTAGAATTTTACTTTGATTTTGTTAAGGGGTGTGTTTTATGGTGTAGTGTAGGAGAACAAAGAAGAGTCATAGTATAGAGTGCATTGTGTTTCACAATAAATGTGAAATGGTCCACAAGATAAATACATGGGGTGTTTCTGTAAGATTGAATAGTTTTCAAAGGTTTAGAGCAGGGTTCTCGACTTCAGAGCGCAATCAGAATCACCTGGAGGGTTTGTTAGATTGCTGGGCCCCACCCCCTGTATTTCTGTTTCATTAGGTCAGGGGCAGAGCCCAATAATTTGTATTCTAACAAGTTCCTAGCGGATGCTGATGCTGCTGGTCAGGGATTAAACTTTGCGAATCACTGGCTTAGATCATGGTTTCTCGGCCTCGGCACTACCGACATTTTCAGACAGATGATCTTCTCTGTGGAGTTATCCTGTGTGTAGTAGGATGTTTAGCAGCATGTCCAGTCTCCATGCACTAAATGCCAGTACCACCCCTCTCCCAAGGTGTAACAACAGATAATGTCTCCAGATATTGCCAAATGTCCCTGGGGTAAAATTGCCCTCAGTTAAGAACCACTGGTTTAGACAAATGAACTAGAAACATGAACTGATTTTTAAAACGTAGTTTCTAGTAAAAAGCAAGCAGTAAAAAAAAGACATACAGACAGCATGCATCCATTGATATAAATGTTAGACACACATGAAATAACATATTTTTATGGATTATATATATATATAGGTATATACATATGTATTAAAATTATCAAACACATGGAATGGAAGGACCCACAATAAAATCATCAAAGTGGTTGTTTATGGGAGAGAGGAAAGACAACGGGCCCAGGGCAGGGTGATTTATCTGTAATGTTTGAGTCTAGTGTTTTATTACTTATATATTTTCAAAAATCAGGAGCTTATTTGACAACATGACAACTTTTGTTAATTCCGAGTGGTAGGTATGCGGGTGTCTATTATAGTATTTTCCATATTTTCTGATATTTTGAACATTTTCCAAATTAAAAAAAGAAAGCCACAAATATTTATTAAGTAAAGGAATGATCAGATTACTGTTTGTGTGATTCAAGTACTGGTTTAAAGTGCTGGTTTTAGGATCAGAAAGACTAGAGTTCAAATCCTAACCCTACCACTTAGTATGTGACCTCTCTAAACCTTAGTTTTCTCACATATGAGGTGGAGAAAATAATGGTACTGAATGACATAATCAGGTTAAAGGGCTATTTTAGTCCAGGTCCTGCAAGAAGCAGATGCCAAGACAGGATTAAAGGTGCAAGAATTTTTTTAGGGGAAACCCCATGAGAGAAAATAAAGAGGGAGCCAGAAAAGGCTTTGAGAGCCGTCAGACCACGATGCAAGTCTGACCGTGAGTGAAGTAGAGAAGGAAGGCAGGTTAGGTGGAAGCTTCCTAGACTGCAGTGCAGGCTATGGAAGTCTTGGCAAGGCCACCATGGAGGCCTCAGCCAGTTGACTACTTCCCAGAGGAGTCCTGTGTCTGCCAGGACTGGAGCTGCCACATTCAGGAATTGCTGGGAGCAGCCCATGGGAAGCAGGCCTCAGCCCAGATAGGACAAGGTTTCCAAGCACGGCAGCCCAGGCACAGACCTCCTCTGGTTGGAGGCCTGAGAGGTACAGCTGAACTGCCACAAGTACATAGCACAGTTCTAAGCACTCTATAAATACTAGGTGCTATTAACAATAATATATGAAGAAGAATGTGGCATCAGGATTGGTGGAAGACTAATGAACAACCTGTGATATGCAGATGACACAACCTTGTTTGCTGAAAGCTAAGAGGACTTGAAGCACTTACTTATGAAGATCAAAGACTACAGCCTTCAGTATGGATTACACCTCAACATAAAGAAAACAAAAATCCTCACAACTGGACCAATAAGCAACATCATGATAAAGAGAGAAAAGATTGAAGTTACCAAGGATTTCATTTTACTGGGATCCACAATCAGTACCCATAGAAGCAGCAGTCAAGAAATCAAAAGACAAATTGCATTGGGCAAATCTGCTGCAAAAGATCTCTTTCAAGTGTTGAAAAGCAAAGATGTCACTTTAAGGACTAAGGTGTGTGTGACTCAAGCCATATTTTCAATTGCCTTATATGCATGAGAAAGCTGGACAGTGAATAAGGAAGACTGAAGAACTGATGCCTTCGAATTATGGTGTTGGAGAAGAATATTGAATATACCATGAACTGCCAGAAGAAAGAACAAATCTGTCTTGGAAGAAATACAGTCAGAATGCTCCTTAGAAGCAAGGATGACAAGACTTTGTCTCATGTACTTTGGACATGTTATCAGAAGGCACCCGTCCCTGGAGAAGGACATCATGTTTGGTAAGATAGAGGGTCAGCAAAAAAGAGGAAGACCTTCAATGAGGTGAAATGACACAGTAGTTCCAACAATGGACTCAAACGTAGCAACGATTGTGAGGATGGCACAGGACTGGGCGGTGTTTTGTTCTGTTGTTCATAGGGTTGTTATGAGTCGGAACCAACTCGACAGCACCTAACAACGTTAACAACAACAATAATAATAACAATAACATTCGAGTTTGGCATGTACTTGGAAGATAAATGAGCACATTTTCTGTTATCAGAAACCAGTTAAAACCAGTTGCCATTGAGTTTACTCCAACTCATGGCAACCTCATGTGTATCAAAGTAGAACTGTACTCCATATGGCTTTCAATGGCTGATTATTCAGAAGTAGATCACCAGGTCTTTCTTCCAAGACACCTCTGAGTAGATTCAAATCAACATTTTGGTTAGCCCCAGGCACGCTAACCATTTGCTCCACCCAGGGACTCCTATCAGAAGAGTACTTTAAATCTTGGTACTTCTTTTTCTCATTTGCTTAATTTCACAGAGCAAAGAAAGTTAATTTTCATGAGTTAGGAAGAGCGGGGACTGCTGCTCCCTCCATCCAAAATGGTAACAAGTTCCACAGCTTATCTCAGAAGTTTTCTCCCCTCTTTTCTAATGCTCTTTGAGGGAGTCTGACTTTGGCAAAACCACTCACCACCTTGCTTTACTGAGCAACTACTGCTGCATGTTTAAAACCAAGCTAAACTCATTGCCATTGAGTCAATTCCGACTCCTAGAAACCCTATAGGACAGAGTAGAACTGCTACATCTTTATCACGACGAGCAGCTGGTGGGTTCAAGCTGCCGACATTTTGGTTAGCAGTTGAGCTGTTAATCACTGTGCCACCAGGGCTCCTTGCTGCATGTTTAGGATGGGGGGTTGGGAGTATTTTTAGAACTTCGTCTTGAATATTATCTTAACTTTGGTTGTGTGTATGCTTCTGCCTCAACCTTATTCTGCAGTCCCCACTGCCAAGGCTCTGAAATTTCTAGGTCAAGCCATTGACCACTGCTGTGACCAGATAATGTGATCATGTTGTCCACTTGGATCACCTGAAAAAAATAACTATCACAAGTTCTAATCCTTTCTAGGGGCAGTTACCTTTCCCTCTTGTATAAAGTAACATAAAAATGTCAAGTTAATCACCAGCATTCTTTCTACTGGGGCTTCATAGTCTCAGGAACAGGCCAGTTGTCACATAAATTTACACACACACTCACTCACTCGTATTTACACATGGCAAAAAGACTAGAAAATTACAGATCAAAAATTAGCAGTCGTTAATCCTATGTTATTTTAAATATTTTTTGTTTATATTTTCTACAGTGGACACGTACATTGATTTTATTTTTTAAAAAAAAGGAACAATAAGAGCTGTTATGATTTTTTTTTAAAAGAAAGAATCAAAGTTTCCCTCATAAAAAGGCATTCACAGTGACCTGCAACCTTGTAGTCTCTGCAGGATGTGTCTGTGTGGAAGAAGCTAAAGATCGGGATGAACTCCACGTGAATGCCTAATGTAAAGCATTTCCCATGCGGTAAGTATACTGTGCTTGTTTTCGTTGACCCCGGGACCCTCCAAATTTATACAATAGTAAATAATCATGTTTTCTTATGCGAAACTTCAGTCTTGTGGCTCTATTCAAGTCAAATCGAAATTTCCTGATAGTTTCAGTGAAAGAGCCTGGAAAAATTGCTTAACCAGAGAGCTGTCCAATTTATTCCGCTCATTGGTTTCTCTATTTGATAGGATGTGGTAACTATAGAAATCAAAATAGGGTGACTCAAAATACAGAACAGGGTTTTGATTCAGAATCCCAGTTCCCTTATTCTATTTGATTGATTTTGTTTATGACAACTTGCAACCGTACCCTTTATAAATACGTATTGCATTAATTCCCACTCACCAGAGGGCCAGTTTTATTTCCCCCTTCATCATTAAAGGATAGCATTTTTTCTCAACTGAGGATTCACTGTTAATTCATTTATCTCTAGAGCTTTGGAGACAGTTACCTGTGAATACTAATGAGGTGGTCTTGAAAGAGTCAATTAATATTTTTTTAGCGGACTGACTGGTTTGCTATTACTCTGCTGTAGAGTGACAGGATGAGAGAATACATTTCTCTGGAAAGAGTGACAGACACCAAATTCTTCCCATTGGCTTAGTCTTTATCTTCAGAGTTTCTTTCATAAGCTTTTTCTTCTTCTCATCCATTTGATATATTTATAATATTAGCCATGGATGAAAAAACTTTAAGAAATAGTTTACTAAACTATTCACTGAAACTACTACCAGTTATCAAAAAAATTGAATAGAGTTCAATGTTCCAAAAGCTCTTACTATGATTCCCACCATCACTTTTGAAAACTTACAATTATTTTATCATTTAGAGAATAATTAAACTTGATAGATTTTACTGTGCATGTTCAATTCAAACCATCATAAGAGATACAGTTTTACATTTGCAGTTCTGAGTGGGTGTTGTAAATTTTGTCCTTAATGTTTATTAAGTACTATAATTTTTGCTACCTTTCCTTTCATTTAAACATTTCACAAAGTTCTAGAACTTGTAAGGCAAGATATTAAGATAAAGCCTTCCCCAATATAATTTTTAGAATACACAATAATAGTCCTATCCAGGATCTTTATATGCAATGACTCATCATTAAAATAGAAAACTTAATTTATTAAATATAATTGGCAAATTTACCAAAATTAATCATTTTGTGATACTGTTTGCCAAGTTACATTATTCAATCTCTTCTAAATCTTATATGAGAAGAGCAGTATAATTTGTCAAGTTGTATATATGGTCTTTGTACAGCATGGAATTCATAACAGTAGTAATACTTAAATGTATAGAGCTTTACAGTTTATAAAGCTTATTACTTTATAAAGTAAGTAATGAGCACTTATTAGGGATTTTCAGAATAATTTCATACCAGTTCTTCTTACTGAATTTATTGCTGTTTGAAGAAAAGAAGCATCTGCCAAATATATATTAAGAATTTTGGACTGCTAAAAGGAATAATTTCTACTATGAAGATATAAAAACTCTGTAAGAGACTTCTACTTCTACGTAAAATGGAATAACACAGACCAGATTTACCCTCATGCATGAAACACTCAAAAAAGAGAAAAAGACATAATATAAGAAACAGTAGTTTTAAAGACAGTGGATATCAGACAATGGAAGAGAATAATCCCTAAGAGATGGGAAACAAGCAAGGTGAGTCCTACAATTGCCACAGCTTACTACTTTCAGAAAGTTTCCAGGCTGCAATGGAGAGAGAAGGAATCCAGGCACAGTCCAGTGGACCCCCTGAGTTTAGGAGATGGAGCTGAGAGTCTAAAGAAACCAAGATGGCTAGAGTTCACATGGCCAAGTACCAGAAAAGAAAGAGCTTCGCACAGAGAGAACCCTGGAGATCTGCAAATCCCCCCCACCCCGAAAAAATTTGTAATTCATGGGGCACTGAGTAGAATACTCAGGATTGTCTAAAAGGGAGATGTAATTAGCTCTAGACTGAAATCTGCTCTGATCCCACCCAACAAATCATAAAAACAAGACCCAAAAGGATCAAAACTATTTCCAAGTAACTTAACTGCATCCTAGAAACTTCAAGAATACTTATAAAATTGCAAAAATAACCAGCACCAAACAAGGTGAAATTCATAACGTCTGCAATTCAAAGAAGGTGTATAAAGAAGCAGAAAAAGACAACCCATAATAAAGAGAAAAATCAATCAATTGAAACCAAATCAGAATTTATACAGATGTTAAAATTATCATAGAAGGACATTAAAACAATTATTATAATTGTATTTCATATATTCAAAAAGTTAAGCAGATATATGGAAGATATAAAAAAGACAAATTTCTAGAGATGAAAACTACCATGTCTGAAATGAAAGACGCATGGGATCGGATTAACAGCAGATTAGGCAGGGCAGAAGTAATATTAGTAAACTAAAACAGCGAACAAAACTGTAGAAAATGAAGCACAGACGGAAAAAAAAATTCCATAAACTGGAAAGAGCATCAGTGAGCAGTGGGACAACTGCAAGCAGTCTAATATATGGGTACCATATTTCTACACAAATAACACATGCCTTCTACATTTGTTTGCCAACTGTGCCCTTCCTCCACAAGGTATTGTCATAAGTGTGCTATGCTAATTTTTTCATAGCAACATGTGAAACGAAATTGGCATAGTGGCGCTTATGAAAATACCTCACAGGGTAGGGAATGGTTGGCAAACAAATGTTGAAGGTGTGTGTTATTTGTAAAAAATACGGTAACTGGAGTCTCTGAAGGAGAGAAAAACAAAGGAACAAAAAAAAAATTGAAGAATTAATGACCAAAAATATTCCAAATTTGATGAAAATTATAAACTCATAAATCTAAGAAGCTCAACAAGCCCAAAGTACAAGAAACATGAAGAAAACTACACAAAGCCACTTCATAATCAAGTTGTTCAAAACCAGAGATAAAGAGAAAAGCATAAAAAAAGACATGTCACATACAGAAGAACAAAGATAAGAATGTCAGATTTCTCATCAGAAATGATGCAAGTGAAGACAATAGAGTAACATCTTTAAAGTAATGTAAAACAAAAAAAATTGTCAACCTAGAATTCTATACCCAGCAAAAATATCTTTCAAAAAACAAAGGTGAAATAAAGATTTTTCAGACACACAAAAGATGGAAGAATTTAATCAACAGCAGACTCTCGCTACAAGAAAAGTTAAAAGAATTCCTTCAGGCCAAAGAAAAATGGCACCAGATGGAAATATGGATTTACAAAAAGAACTGAAGAACACAGGAAATGGTAACTATATGGGTAAATGTATAATTTTTTTTCCTTATTTAAATCTCTTTAAAAGATAATTGGTTATTTAAACAAAGATAATAGCAATATATTGTGGAGTTTATAACATTTGTATGAGTGAAATGTATGACAACAATAACATAAAGGCTAGGAAGTGAGAAATAGAAATATACTACTATAAGTTTCTCATATTAAACACAATATCACTTGAAGAAGGAGCCCTACTGGTACATGGTTAAGCACTCGGCTGCTAACTGAAGGGCTGGCAGTTTGAACCCACTGGCCACTTCATGGGAGAAAAGACCTAGCAATCTGCCCCCATAAAGATTATAGCTTTGGAAACCTTATGGGGCAATTCTACCCTGTCCTATACTGTTGCTATGAGACAGAATCAACTCAATGGCAATGGGTTTACCACTTGAAGGTAGACTCTAACATGTTAAAGATGTATACTATAAACCCCTAAGCAACCACTAAAATAACAAAACACAGAGTTATAGCAAATAAACCAACAAAGGAGATAAAATGGAATAATAAAAAATACTCAATGAAGGCAGAGAAGGAAAGAAAACAAAGAACAGAAGGGATAAATATCAGGAAAGAAGAAAGATCTCAAGTCAATGCCCTCTGTTTTCATCTTGAGAAACTAGAAAAAGAACAAAGTAAACCCATAGTAAACAGAAGAAAAAAACAAAGATTAAAGCAGAAATCAATGAAATAAAAAACAGAAAAACAATTAAGAAAATCAATGAAATAAAAAACTGATTTTTTGAAACATTATGCTAAGAGAAATAAGCCAGATACAAAAAAGACACCTATGTGAAATATCTATAATAGGTAAATGCATAGAGATATCAGTGCTTACCAGGGGCTAGTTCATATTTACTGATGAAGATCAAAGACTACAGCCTTCAGTATGGATTATACCTTACATAAAAAAATTTAAAAAAAAAACCCTCTCAATTGGACCAATAAGTAACATCATGATAAACCAAGAAAATATGGAAGTTGTCAAGGTTTCATTTTACTTGGATCCACAATCAACACTCATGAAAGCAGCAGTCAAGAAATCAAATGATGTCTTGCATTGGGCAAATATGCTGCAAAAGACCTCTTTAAAGTGTTAAAAAGCAAAAATGTCACTCTGAGGACTAAGGTTTGCCTGACCCAATCCATGGTTTTCTTTTTTCTTTTTTTTTACTATATGATTCCATTTATTTGAAACTGTAAAAAAGATACATCTAACTATAGTGACAGAAAGCAAGTCAGTGATTGCTTGGGACTGGATGTGGGGTGAGAGGGATTGATTGGGATGAGACACAAGGAAATCTGGGGGATGAAGAAAGTGTTCTGTCTTGATTACGTTTCTATTTTTTTTTTTTTATTTTTTCCCCATACAAAAATTTATACATACATTGTTATGTGACTCTATTTGCTCTCCCCATACTGTGACAGCACACTCCTCCTTTCCACCCCTAATTCCCCGTGTCCATGAAACCAGCTCCTAACCCTTTCAGCCTTCCCATCTCGCCTCCGGACAGAAGCTGCCCATTTAGTCTCTGGTATCTACTTGAGCTAAGAGGCACACTCCTCACGAGTATCACTTTATGTCCCACAGTCCACTCCAATCCCTGTCTAAAGAGTCAGCCTTGGAAATTGTTTTAGTTCTGGGTTGATAGAGAATCTGGGGGCCATGCTTTCTGGGTTCCTCCAGTCTCAGTCAGACCATTAAGTCTGGTCTTCTTACTAGGATATGAGTTCTGCACCCCACCTTTCTCCTGCTCCATCCAGGACTCTCTGTTGTGTTTCCTGTCAGGGCGGTCGTTGTTGGTAGCCAGGCACCATCTAGTTCTCTAGTCTCAGGCTGATGGCGTCTCCGGTTTATGTGGCCCTTTCTGTCTCTTGGGCTGCTACTTTCCTTGTGTCTTTGGTGTTCTTCATTCTCGTCTACTCCAGGTGGTTGGGACCAATTGATGTATCTTAGATGGCCACTTGCAAGCTTTTAAGACCCCAGATGCCACTCACCAAAGTAGGGTGCAGAACATTTTCTTAATGAACTTTGTTATGCCAATTGACCTATATGTCCCCTGAAAGCATGGTCCCCAGACCCCTACCCCTGCTACTCTGTCCCTCAAAGTGTTTGATTGTATTCAGGAAACTTCTTAGCTTTGGTTTAGTCTAGTTATGCTGACTTCCCCTGTAGTGTATGCTGTCCTTCCTTTCACCTAAGATAATTCTTACCTACTACCTAGTTAGTAAATAACCCTCACCCTCCCTCCCCACCCTCGTAACCATCAAAGAATGTTTTCTTCTGTGTTTAAACCTTTTCTTGAGTTCTTATAATAGTGGTCTTATACAATATTTGTCCTTCTGTGGCTGACTAAATTCACTCAGCATGATGACCTCCAGCTTCCTCCATGTTATGTTTCATGGTTTCTTTGCTGTTCTTTATCATTGGGTAGTATTCCATTGTGTGGATATACCATAATTTGTTTATCCATTCGTCCACTGATGGGCACCCAGGTTGTTTCCATCTTTTTGCTATTGTGAACGGTGCTGCAGTGAACATGGGTGTGCATATATCTATTCGAGTGACGGCTCTTATATCTCTAGGATATATTCCAAGGAGCGAGATAGCTGGATCATACGGTACATCTTTTTCTAGCTTTTTAAGGAAGCGCCAAATCAATTTCCAAAGTGGTTGTACCATTTTACATTCCCACCAACAGTGGATACGTGTTCCAGTCTCTCCACAACCTCTCCAGCATTTATTATTTTGTGTTTTTTTTGTTTTTTGGATTAATTCTAGCCTTGTTGGGGTGAGATGATATCTCAGTGTAGTTTTGATCTGCATTTCTCTAATGGCTAATGATCGTGAGCATTTCTTCATGTATCTGTTAGCAGCCTGAATATCTTCTTTGGTGAAGTGCCTGTTCATATCCTTTGCCCATTTTTTAATTGGGTTATTTGTCTTTTTGTTTTTCAGGTTTTACAGTATCTTGTAGATTTTAGAGATTAAACACTGATCAGATTTGTCATAGCCAAAAATTTTTTCCCAGTCTAGGTTGTCTTTTGACTCTTTTGAAGTCTTTTGATGAGCATAAGTGTTTGATTTTTTTTAGGAGCTCCCATTTATCTGGTCTCACTTCTGGTGCTTGCCTATGATGTTTATGGTTCGTACTGTGTTTATGCCATGTATTAGGGCTCCTAGTGTCGTTTCTATTTTTTCTTCCATGATCATTATCGTTCTTGATTTTATATTTAAGTCTGTGATCCACTTTTAGTTAGTTTTAGTGCATGGTGTGAGGTATGGCTCTTGTTTCAGTTTTTTGCAGATGGATATCCAGTTATGCCAGCACCATTTG
>NW_004443995.1:5731348-5742427 GCF_000243295.1 Trichechus manatus latirostris
TCTGCCTCTGGTAATTCCAAGAAATTCTCTTCCTCCGGAGAATTTATTGATTCTTTATTTTGGGAGCTTGCTGAAGCCATCATGGACTGCCTCTTTATGTGATTTGATATTGACTGTTATCTCTGAGCCATCAATAAGTTATTATAATTTTATTTTATATTTGTTTAGTGAGTCCTAGCTTCTTGTTTCGTTTTGTTTTGATATGCCCCAATAGCTGCTCGTGTGTGCTAGTTTGGTTATTTACACCTTTGAAGCTTTAACATCCTGTCACCAGGTAGTTAGTTCTGTAACTAAGTATGTGCCCACAAAAGTCCGTTAAATTTTCCTATGTGGGTTCAGCTCAGGTGACCGGGCAGTCAGTCACCAAGTGTGTGGTGCAGGCTCTCACCTACAGTCCTAGAGCGGCGGGTGATTAGTGCAGGCACCGGACTCTGGCTGTGGTAGGGGATCACACCCTGAGCCAGGCAGGAGGCTGACAGCTGCCCCTGAGAGTTTGAAAGGAGAGCGTGTCCCTATTCCCTAGGGTGAGTAAGTAGGTGAGTTTTGCAGCTGGACTATAAGCACCCCACTCTGTTGCCTGTAAAAACTCGAGGGCAGCATTTTGTCTTGGACTGCTGTAGCAGGTGACTAGGAGGTTAGGTGATGCCACCAGTCCTCAAGCCCCTTTTGCGGATCGATAAAAGTGCCTACTTAAGGGGCAGGGCTGTTTCAAGGCTCACAAATCTGCCACTTCACAGCTGAAACAGTTGAAGTTAAACTTCAGATGTTTGCCCTGTTGTACTATGGTAGTGAGGGGTAACGCTGTTGAGATGAGTCCCCGCAAGTCTATACAGGGGCGTAAGGCACTCAGAGTCTGTGGACCCCTTATGCCTGTGCCTAGCAAAGGAGCTGTGCCGACCCTGTGTTCCTAGCTTAGGGGAGCCAGTAGCTTATTTGTTCCCTCTCCAAGGCCAGGAGAGTGGGTCAGGGCGCCTTTTGGGATCTACTTCCAGCCCGGCAGACTCCCAGTGCAGAGCATGGAGGGAGGAGGTAAAAGGTTTTCCCAAATGGGCTTTTTTTTTCCTTTTAAATCCCCGCAAAAGGCTGCTTGCATGTATTTATCTTTAGTCACTTGGGAGCTGCTTTTCACTGGTTTGGAGTGTTCAAGCAGAATCTCTGCTGCTGGATCTCTCTCAATGTCGAAACTGCTTTCTGAGCGCGCTCACAGCTGTTTGCCTGTTTCACTGTGGACCCGGTGTGGCTGAGGAGTTGACAGCGCAGCTGAAGAGTTGCCATCCCGCTGCCGCCGCTCTGGTGCTGCTGGCTTCTTCCGAACCATCTCCCTCTCCCCCCACCACTCAGTCCAATTCCTCAATTTTGCCATGTTCAGGGCTCCTAGATGTTCATATATAATCAAATCACTTGTTTTTCCAGGTCTTTGTTGTAAGAGGGATATAGGAAACATCTCACTACACCACCATCTTGGCTCTGCCCCCAGTGGTGGGTGGGTTTTGCAGCTGGATTATGAGTACCCAAGGCTGTTGACTGTAAGGACTGGGGGGAACTTCTTATTCATGGGCCCCTATCACAGGTGGCTAGGTGGCTTGGGTGGAGGTACCAGTCCTCAGGCCCCTGATGTGGGTAGGTGAAGACCCTGCTTAATGGGCAGAGCAGTGTCAAATATCAAGAACCTGCCACTTCACAGCTGAAACAGTTGAAGTTAGACTTCCAGTATACACCTCTTTGTACTGCAGTAATGACGGCCTACGCCGATGATATGGGTCCACACAAGTCTATGCAGAGGGAAAGGCACTCAATGTCCATGGACCCCTTACGTCTGTGCCTAGGCAAAGGAGCTGTGCCTACCCTGGGTTCCTGTTTTAGAGGAGCTGGCAGTTTATTTTTTCCCGTTTGTTAATTTGTTCACTCTCCAAAGCAGGGAGAATGGCTCTGGCCCAGGGTACTCAGCAATTGCTGATGCCAGTCCAGGACCCAGTGCAGAGCAGGGAGCAGGGAGGTAAATGGGAGAGAGGTTTTTCCCTAAAGGGGGTACTTTTGATCTGCGTGGCAGGCCATACTCAATTCCTTATCTTTCTCCTGATCGAGGGCTGCTTCTCACTAGTTCTGGGTGGCCATCTAGACTCTCAGCGGCTGGGTCTCTCCCGGTGTGGAAAATGCACCTCCTGAACACAGCTGCTTGCCTGCCTCACCTCTCACCTGGAGCTGATCAAGCCTGAAGGGCTCAGCCTCTGCCAGGTCAGGTCTGGCAACTCCTCGCTGCTTCCCAACTGTCTCTCCCTCCCCCGCCACTCAGTCCAGTTCCTCAACTCTGCCTTCCATGTTCAGGGCTCCCAGATTGCCATATATAATCAAATCACTTGTTTTTTCAGGTCTTTGTTGTAAGTGTGTCCACCAGAAGCATCTGACTACTCTGCCATCTTGGCCCCGCCTCTATTTTCAATCACCTGATATGCATTCGAAAGCTGGACAATGAATAAGGAAGCCCGAAGAATTGATATGTTTGAATTATGGGGTTGATGAAGAATATTGAATATGCCAAGTACCACCAGAAGAATGAACAAATCTGTCTTGGAAGAAGTACAGCCAGAATGCTCCTTGGAAGCAAGGAGGTGGGACTTCATCTCACGTACTTTGGACATGTCATCAGGAGGGACCAGTCCCTGGAGAAGGACATTATGCTTGATAAAGTAGAGGGTCAGCAAAAGAGACGAAGACCCTCAATGAGATGGAATGACACAGTGGCTGCAACAATGGGCTCAAACATAGCAAGGATTGTGACGATAGTGCAGGACCGGGCAGTGTTTTTTTCTGTTGTACGTAGGGTCACTATGAGTTGGAAACGACTTGATGACACTTAACAACAACAACATTTTCTCAGCAAACTATGTAACTTCCCTCAATCTGATAAAGAGAATCCACGAAAAAGCTACAGCTAACATCATACTCAATTGTGAAAGATTAAATGTGCCCCCCCCTAAAATCAGGAGCATGGCATGGATATCTGTGCTCAGCACTTCTTTTCAACAGAGTTCTGGAGGTTCTGGAAAGGAAGAAGTAAAACTCTTCTTATTTGCAGACAATACAATCATCTTTGTAGAAAATCCAATGGAATCTACAAAAAAGCCACCAGAACGAACAGTGAGTTTTTAGCAAGGTTGTAGAATACAAAATCAATATGTAAAAATCAGCAGTATTTCTATATACTTGCAACAAAGAATCAAAAATTGAAATTAAAGAACAATACCATCTACAATGACATTAAAAATATAAAATACTTAGGGATAAATCTGATAAAAGATGTAAAAGATCTGTACACCGAAAACCACAAAACCCTGCTGAGAAAAAGTAAAAACCCATTGCTGTCAAGTTGATTCCAACTCATAGCGACCCTATAGTAAAGAAGACCTAAATAAATGAAGAAAGATACCCTTTTCATGAGTCGAAAGTCTCAACATTGTTAAGATATCAATTCTCCCAAAATTGATTTCTAGATTCAATGGTATCCCAATCAAAATCCTGGCAGATTTTTTTTTTTGTAGAAACTGACAAGCTAATTCTAAAATTTATATAGAAATACAAAATACCTAGAATAGCCAAAGTAACTTTGAGAAAGAATAAAGTTGGATGAATAACCCTACCTGATTTCAAAACTTATTATGCAGCTATAATAATCAAAATAGATACTACTGCAACGAGTGTCAATTGTAAAACACTTTCTGGGTCTCATTTGGCAAGTGAATGAAAAATCTTTTATCTAGCAATTCAGTTCTGGCAACTTATACAAAGAAAATAATCAAAGACACACATAAGAACAAACGAAGATATTAATCTCAGTATTATTCATAGTGACTAAAAACTAGGAAATAAACAAATATTTAACAATAGGGGATTGGTTGAATAAGTTAGCAACCAAAATAAAATAAGTATGCAACGAGTCTTCACAAGTCGTGTATTTAATGACATGGAGAAAAATTCAAGGTCTATAATTATGTGAATTAAGCAGGTCACAAAACAATAGGGGCCTACTTTGTTTAAAAATGTGTTTATATATCTGGAAAAATATATAACAAATATTGACAGTTCTAAGTGAAGAGATTGTCAACTATTTTTTCCACACAAATCACATAATGCTTTTGTAATTTTAAAAAAACCTGAACGTTTTTGAAGTTTTATGTTTTGAAAGATAAATTTATCAAAATTGTCATTATTTGGAGCAAGAAAAAAAAAATGGTAGCTATCTCAAATTACACCTGAAAAGTTAAGATCCTGTTTCAAACTGGAGAAGAAAGAACTATCTCTAAATGATACACCTTTTAAATATATGCCTTCAAATCTTTGTTTCTTCTTTCCTATTCATTTATTTTTATTTTTATTTTTTGTGATCAGACTGTATATGCTATTATATCTTATATTTTTAAATAAAAGTTATACTTGATTTCTACCCTGAGAGAATGGCCCGCAGACATCCTTATAGCTCAGTACTGAAGTCACTCCTGAGGTTCACACTTCAGCCAAAGATTAGACAGGCCCATAAAACAAAACGAGACTAAATGGGCACACCAGCCCAGAGGCAAGGACGAGAGGGCAGGAGGGGACAGGAAAGCTGGTAATGGGGAGCCCAAGGCTGAGAAGCGAAAGTGTTGACATGTCGTGGGGTTGGCAACCAATGTCACAAAACAATATGTGTATTAATTGTTGAACAAGAAACTAGTTTGCTCTGTAAACCTTCATTTAAAGCACAATTTTAAAAAAAAGTTATACGTGATTTCTAGAGAATATTTGAAAAATACAGAAAAGCACTCAAAAGAAAAAAAATTATCCATAATCTGTACTTATGTGTTGGTGTGTTTAATTGTTCTTTCAAGACTTTTGCATATACTTCTCAGTCTCTGGCCCGTATCAGTGGAAGATCCTGTAACCATGCAAACGTGGAACCAGTCCCATGAGCCACCTCATAGAACTGTGATAAAACTGGTCATCCTTTTGCATATGGCTATTTTGAATAACCATATGGATATTTTGGATGAAATATGGATAGATATTTATTTGTTTTGGTATTTCCTCCTTATAACTTTCTTCTAAGTATAAAAATATTTATATTTATTATTTTGTAAAATGCAAAAAGTATAAAGAAGAAAATAAAAATCAACAGTAATTCTGACTATCTAGAGATTATCACTGGTAACTTCCAGGGATCTTTTTATGTAAATATATACTATATATAAACACTTCAATAAAATTGGGAACCATATACTCCATTTGAATTTTGCTTTTTTTCACTTAACGTTTCTTCATTTTCATTTCCCCTACCTTAAATAATCTCTGGAACAGATTTTAAAAAATAGCTACATTGTGTTTTTTTGTATGAACTTACCACAAATTATTTAGCCATCCCCCTATCATTGGATATTTTCATTATTTCCAATTTTTTACAAGGTAACCCCACTGCCTACTGGGATAAGCAGACATGTAAGCAAATCCTCAACATAAAGAAAACAAAAATCCTCACAACTGGACCAACAGGCAACACATCATGATAAATGGAGAAAAGATTGAAGTTGTCAAGCATTTCATTTTACTTGGATCCACAATCAACACCCATGGAAGCAGCCGTCAAGAAATCAAATGATGTTTTGCAGTGGGCACATCTCCTGCAATAGACCTCTTTAAAGTGTTAAAAAGCAAAGATGTCACCTTGAAGATTGAGGTGTGCCTAACCCAAGCCATGGTGTTTTAAATCGCCTCATACGCATGTGAAAGCTGGACAATGAATATGGAAGACTGAAGAAGAATGGAAGCCTTTGAATTATCGTGTTGGCAAAGAATATTGAATAGACCATGGACTGCCAGAAGAATGAACAAACCTGTTTTGTAAGAAGTACAGCCAGAATGCTCCTTAGAAGCAAGGATGGCAAAACTACGTCTCACGTACTTTGGACTAGTTATGAGGAGGGATCAGTCCCTGAAGAAGAACATTATACTTCGTAAGGTAGAGGGTCAACAGAAAAGAGGAAGACCCTCAATGAGATGGACTGACACAGTAGCTGCAACAATGGGCTCAAGCATAACGGTTGTGAGGATGGCAGAGGACCAAGCAGTGTTTTGTTCTGTTGTACATAGGGTCGCTATGAGTCAGAACCAACTCTACGGCACCTAACAGCAACAAGCAGGTCCTATAACGAGTTGTCTTCCAGTCCACTCCGACTCATGGCAATCCCAAGTGTATCAGAGTAGAACTGTGCTCCTTAGGGTTTTCAATGGCTGATTTTTTTGAAAGCAGAATGCTAGGCCTTACTCCAAGGTTGTCTCTGCATGGACTTGAACCTCCAAACTTTTGGTTAGCAGCCCCCATTGCAGTCGAGTCTATTCTGACTCATAGAGACCCTATAGTACAGAGTAGAACTGCCGCATATGGTTTCCAAGGAGCATCTGGTGGATTTGAACTGCGGACCTTTTGGTTAGTAGCCAAACTCTTAACCACTGTGCCACCGGGGGCTCCTCAGTTAGCAGCAAAGTTAATTGCACCACCCAGGGACTCCAAGCAAGTCATTTTTGTGCTCCACACAAGTTGTTTCATCATGGGGTGGTTTTGGGGGGACAGGGGAGTAGAAGGCAAAGGGAGGAAGTGTTGAGGGGTAGAAGTGGAGGTAAAATGTCCCACCTAGTTCAAGGAGAGCTATATTTTTCTGTTGCTTTTGAGAGGGATTCCTTGGATCCCCCAGATCAACCATCAGTCAAGTCCTCTCCAGTTCCCATTGTTTGCTAAGCTGCACTGCACCCCTGTGGCCTAGCCATGGCACTGCAGGACAGGAGCACCAAATCACAGTGGTGCCAGGCCACTCTGGTTTACTTCTTGACTGTTTAAAAAAAAAAAAATTTTTAATTGTAATATTTTCCTTCATCTCACAAATAGAAAATATACAAGCTCAGAATTATACAATATGTGGAGTTTTGGTCTGTTGATTACACTTATCTGGAGCCCTGAGCACTAGAATATAAAGAAACTAACAGTTTCCAGATTCAGCTCTCCTCAGCCGGCCCTTATGCATTGTTATCTCTACCCACAATGTACTCCTAAGTTTCCAATGGGCCAGGTTTCTTCTTGCTTACTGGACTTCACACATGCTAAGCAAACTCCATGCTCCTCTCTACCCCCCTCCTAAACCTGTTATGACTTAAACTTCTTTTGATTCCCTCAGGCAGAGTTACTGTGCCCTCCTATGCTTCCACAGGGCCCTAGTGGCACAGTGGTTAAGCATTTGGCTGCAAACCAAAATGCCGCTCCTTGGAAACCCTATGGGGCAGTTGTACTCTGTCCTATAGGGTCATTATGGGTTGGAATTGGCTCCATGGCAATGGGTTTAGTTTTTTTGGTTTATGCTTCCAGGCTCCCAACAGCAAATCCTATGAACGCTCTTCTCCCCTTCTGGACCAGAGGGTCCTTGAGTACATGACTGCTCCTCGCTTTGACCACTGATCTTCTTGCCTTGGGGACAGTATGTTGCAAACAGAAGAAAGAATCTAGCATGCTCAAAGGAGGAAAATACATGAACGTGGATAATATAGTAGATTCTCTCAATTCAAGTCCATTATATTCAATTCTGCCAATATTTATGGGGTACCAGTCCTGACAAAAAGTCCTCACTGATAGAACGGGAGGAGAAAAGGGAAGAGAGAGAGGCTATGGGATGAGGAACTAACTAATATCTCCTACTATTAAATTGCACAATTTATTATTCCTTTCAAAGACTGAACACATAAACAAAGCTTGGAAAGTCGAGGAAAGAAAGGAGGAGAACAGGGAACAAAAATAGGAGATGATGCAATTTTTGGATTGGAGAGAAGGAAGATGTAAGGACTCACTGTGAGCAAAGACAGAAACAGCCTTAGTGCAGAATCCTGGGAAATCTTGAAAAAATATAATGGCTTTAGAGAGTGGTGAGAATGGGACTAAGGATTAAATTTATGTTTTCAAATAAACAGTTCAGAATTATATACGGTTTCTGAGCAGAAAAGAAACAGCTCTGCCCTTGGGTAGCATGAAAGATCCACGTTTTAGGGATATTTATCTGATAGCAAAGTATAGAATGGACTAGAAAGAGATACTGCAGACGAATCATTGAGGAAACTATTACAGTAATCCAGATGTACTATGTAAAGACTAGGAAAGTGAACAAAGGAGCTCTGAAGATACTGTGAAGAAAGAATCAAGAGAATTTGGTAACTGATTGGATAAGGACATATGAGAACTAGAGGGAAAGCAGAGCCTATTGCCTACTGGACAGACAGACATGCACACAGATAGCATTCAGCACATGCTAAATCCTGTAGGGTTCTGCCTTCAATTCTCGCTTCAGAGAGCTGGGCCCCAAACCAAATGATGTTCTCACTGTCTAGAAACAGGATGTTGTCAGCTCCCAGAAACACTATTAATTTGTTTGGCTCAGGTGCCCCTCTACTCATCTTGTCTGTCTCTTTCTCCTTCTTAGTACTACTCCCATTTGCATGCTCACAGCAACCTCCCAACACCTTCCTCCGTGTCCCCAACTCTAACGCTGAACCTGATTTGCCTTCCCAAGAATTCAGCACCTCTCTTGACTTTCCATCAAAACTTAACCTTTCTGTGTTCTTGTCCCTGTCAATCAATAATTATCTCAATTAGATGATAATGATGAGTAATGGTATTATGTGTGAATCCTCAATGGTTCCCTAACCTGGCTGCCTATCAGAATCACCTGTGAAGCTTTTAAAAATACAAACAACTGGACCCCACTTCTGGCCATTCTTGTTCAGTAGGTCTGGAATGAGACCTGAGTGTCTTTTTTTTTAATCCACAAATAAATCTGATATGCATTTATATTTAAAACCCCCATTCTGACAGTATGGAAATGGGGGAAAAGAGTAACTTTACCATGGAGAAACCTGACAAACACTACCTTAGCCAGGTAATCAAAGTCAGTATCAACAGTGATAAATCATGTCGATAGTATGTATCCTTGATATGATGTGATAAAAATGGCATTTTGTGTTCTTCCTCCCAAAAAACCATAACCCCAGTCTAATGATGAGAAAAACATTAAACAAAGTCCAATGGAGGGGCATCCTACAAAATACCTGGCCCGTATCTCAAAACTGACAAGCTCATAAAAAACGAGAAAAGTATGAGAAACTCTCACAGCCATGAGGAGACTAAGAAGACATGAAAACTAAAAAGTAATGTGATGTCCTGGATGGGATCCTAGAACAGAAAAAGACATTAGGTAAAAACTAAGGAAATCTGAATTAACTATGAATGTTAGTTAATAATAATGTATTAATACTGTTTTGTTAATTATAAAAAGTATACTATACTAACGGAAGATGTTAATAATAAGTGAAACAGGTGAGGAGATATATGAAAACTCTCTGTTATATCTTCTCGATTTTTCTGTAAGTTAAAATTATTCTTAAAGATATGTATTTTTAAAAAGTTACTCTGGGGATACTGCATTTTAACATAAAAATCCTCAAGAAAAATAGATTAACCTAAAGGACTGAATTGATAACCATAAAATTCAAGGTTCGAAAATAATCTGGCAGGAGTTGTCCTAGTGAAAACACTAGATTGGTGCTCTGTTAGAAATTAAAAATTTTATTTAAAGAATAATTTCATTTCACAAAATGGAGAAACACATAGCATTCTAACAGGCTGCAGCACGTATTCTGCTTTGCAGGTAAAACAGCTGGGTATTTAATAGGCAGAATAAACAATGACAGTTTCACATCAAAGAGAATGCAGGGGGAGGAAGAGAAATTTATAAGAGATAGTTAAACTACAAACTTTCTTAACATTAATTTCTAGCTTAACACAAATCTCTTATTTCTGATATAATTGGACTAAGGCAATATTTTTAAAGTAAAACATACTTTTTTTTTTATTGTACTTTAGACGAAAATTTACAGAACAAACTAGCTTCTCATTAAACAATTAGTATACATATTGTTTTATGACATTGGTTGTCAACCCTATGACATGTCAACACTCTCCCCTTCTTGACTTTGAGTTCCCCATTACCAGCTTTCCTGTCCCCTCCTGCCTTCTCATCCTTGCCCCTGGGCTGGTGTGCCCATTTAGTCTCGTTTTGTTTTACGGGCCTGTCTAATCTCTGGCTGAAGGGTGAACCTCAGGAGTGACTTCATTACTGAGCTAAAAGGGTATCCAGGGGCCATACGCTCGGGGTTTACCCAGTCTCTGTCAGACCAGTAAATCTGGTCTTTTTTTTTTTTAATGAGTTAGAATTTTATTCTACATTTTTCTCCAGCTCTGTCTAGAATCCTCTGTTGTGATCCCTGTCAGAGCAGTCAGTAGTGGTAGCCAGGTACCACCTAGCTGTGCTGGATTCAGTCTGGTGAAGGTTGTAGTACTTGTGGTTCATCAGTCATTTGGACTCATCTTTCCCTTGTGTCTTTGGTTTTTTTCATTCTCCCATGCTCCAGACGGGGTGACACCAGTGGAGTATCTTAGATGTCCACTCACGAGCTTTTAAGACCCCAACACTACTCACCAAAGTAGAATGTAGAACATTTTCTTTATAAACTATCTTATGCCAATTGAGCTAGATGTTCCCCGAGACCATGATCCACACAGCCCCCAGCCCAGTAATTCAATCACTCGGGGAGTTTGGGTGTGTTTATGGAGCTTCCAGGGCCTTGCCTGAGACAAGTTGTCCTGGCTTCCCCTGTATTGTGTACTGTCCTACTCTTCACCAAAGTTACCACTTATCTATTGTCTATTTAGTGTTTTTCCATCCTCACCCCTCCCTTCCCTCGTAGCCATCAAAGATTGTTTCTTTTTGTTGGTAAACCTTTTCATGAGTTTTGATAGTAGTGGTCTCATACTATATTTGTCCTTTTGTGATTGACTTATTTCACTCAGCATAATACCCTCCAGATTCATCCATGTTGTGAGATGCTTCGCAGATTCATCATTGTTCTTTATCATCACGTAGTACTCTACTGTGTGTATGTACGATAGTTTGTTTATCCATTCATCTGTTGATGGGCATCTAGGTTGTTTCCATCTTTTTGCTATTGTGAACA
>NW_004443995.1:5742527-5767322 GCF_000243295.1 Trichechus manatus latirostris
GAACAGTGCTGCAATGAACATGGGTGTGCATATGTCTGTTTGTGTGATGGCTCTTATTTCTCTAGGATATATTCCAAGGAGTGGAATTGCTAGATCATATGGTATTTCTATTTCTAGCTTTCTAAGGAAGCGCCATATCATTTTCTAAAATACTTGAAACATGCAAACTTTCTTGATGTGGGGGGTTAGTGATGGATTGCAGGCTGACTCAAACCTGGTTGGAGTCCTTGAAATGTAAAATCGACCATTCCTTAGGAAAGAGTGAAGATTAAATCAGTGCTAAATCTGAAGCTTTCGAAACGTAAACATTACCCATCCAGCCAAGGGGGAGTGAATTAGGGCCCAGGCATTCACTGGATGAATTTCCTGAAAGCAGTTAAGATAGCAAGTTTATTAACATAATTTAAAGCTTGAATCTCTGCATTCTTTGTGTTATAGACAGACAAGACTTTTTACAGATGCCATCTACTATATTTTAACAAACTTAGTCTCTACCTAGTTTCAAATTTACAAAGAACTAGCAGAAAGACAGTGGAAAAATCCTAATGTGTAAAAATTAATTGGGGAGTCAGGACATGGAACTAAGGCTTGATATATACCTATCTTGGCTATGAAGCCATTTACAGGTTCTAACTTCATTTAACTTTATCAGTCCTATTTCCTACTCTCCTGTTGAGCAAGCTGCATAACATTCTTAACAGACACCAGGTAATTCTTTATCCAGGTTAGAATCCTAACTCTTGCCTTCTTTGTTTTTCAAGCAGTAAAACTGTGACAAAAGGCTGACTGGTTTCTTTAGAAGAGTAGAAATGAAAATCTTAGTTTAATTCAGAATGGAGTTCTTAATTTAGGTCTGAAGTCACCTAATTCAGATATGCCAGCACCTTAGAATTTAAAATTCACATCCACAGGGTGAATTTTGTAGTATCACTCCACATGGGTAATCATCTACTTTGAGTAAGAATAAGTCTGCATAGGAATAGAGACAAACTATAGGCAAAATTATAAAGAAATTCATAATTTTCTTCTCTCTAATATCTCTTGCTCTTCTCTGGCATTTCCCCTTCCTAAGGAGGTTCATGCTGCTTCTTTGCTACCCATAGCTCACTCCCACCCCTCATCTTGAAGCAATGCTACTACCCATTGGTAACTCCCCGAGGTTCAGACATTTCTGACTCTGCTACATTTTGTCCCACAGGACTTTGCTCCCTACTTTCCAAGGTTGTTGTTGTTAGTTGCCTTCCAGTCAGCTCCAACTCAGGCAACCTTATGTACAGTCATGTGCCACGTAATGTCCATTCAGGCAACATCCAACCACATATATATACATCTATGATCCCATAGACTTACTTACAACCCATAGTTATGAACTAATCCCTATAAAGCCTATTATATTCAAAATCTGAGGTACATACAATGGTTCCTAATAACAAACGAACACTACTTTGTGACATGCATCAAAACATTATTATTATTATTGCATTATTACGTTTCCCCCATGCAGCTGTCAGTTTGTCATACTGTGAGGACTTGTGTGTTGTTGTGATTCTGGAAGCTATGTTACCAGTATTCAAATACCAGCAGGATCACCATGATGGACAGGTTTCAGCTGAGCTTCCAGACTAAGACAGAGTAGGAAGGACCTGGTGGTCTAATTCTGAAAAAAATTAGCCAGTGAAAAGCTTATGAATAGCAGCAGAACATTGTCTGACATAGTGCTAGAAGATGAGCCCATCAGGTTGGAAGGCATTCAAAAGACGATTGTGGAAGAGCTGACTCCTCAAAGTAGAGTTGACGTTAATGACGTGGATGTAATCAAGCTATTGAAACCTTTGGTTGCTGATGTAGCACGACTCCAAATGAGAACAAACAACTGCAAACACCCATTAATAATCGGAATGTGGAATGTACCAAGTATGAATCTAGGAAAATTGGAAATCATCAAAAATGAAATGGAATGCATAAACATCAATATCCTAGGTATTAGTGAGCTGAAATGGACAGGGATTGGTCATTTTGAGTCGAACAATCATATTGTCTACTATGCCAGGAATGACAAGTTAAAGAGGAATGACATTGCATTCATCATCAAAAAGACCATTTGAAGATCTATCCTGAAGTACAATGCTGTCAGTGATAGGATAATATCCATATGCCTATAAGGAAGACTAGTTAACACAACCATTATTCAAATTTACCCACCAACCATAGAGGCCAAAAGTAAAGAAATTGAAGATTTTTATCAACTTCTGCAGTCTGAAATTGATCGAACATGCAATCAGGATGCATTAATAATTGCTGGTGATTGGAACGCAAAAGTTGGAAACAAAGAACAATTGGTAGTTGGAAAATATGGCCTTGGTGATAGAAACAGTGCCGGAGATTGCATGACAGAATTTTGCAAGACCAGTGACTTCTTCATTGCAAATACCTTTTCCAACAATATAGACAGCGACTATACACATGGACCTTGCCAGATGGAATACACAGGAATCAAATCGACTACATCTGTGGAAAGAGATGATGGAAAAGCTCAGTATCATCAGTCAGAGCAAAGCCGGGGCAGACTGTGGAACAGGTCATCAATTGCTCATATGCAAGTTCAAACTGAAGTTGCAGAAAATTAGAACAAGTTCACGAGAGCCAGAATATGACCTTGAGTATATTCCATCTGAATTTAGAGATCATTTCAAGAATAGATTTGCGGCATTGAACACTAAAGACCAAAGACCAGACGAGTTGTGGAATGACAACAAGGACATCAAGAATGAAGAAAGAAAGAGGTCATTAAAAAGACAGGAAAGAAAGAATAGGCCAAAATGGATGCCAGAAGAGACTCTGAAACTTGCTCTTGAACGTCAAGTAGCTAAAGTGAAAGGAAGAAATGATAAAGCAAAAGGGCTGAACAGAGATTCAAAAGGGCAACTCTAGAAGACAAAGTAAAGTATTATAATGAAATATGCAAAGATCTGGAGTTGGAAAACCAAAAAGGAAGAACTCACTCGACATTTCTCAAGCTGAAAGAACTGAAGAAAAAATTCAAACCTCGAGTTGCAATAGTGAAGGATTCTATGGGCAAAATACTGAATAATGCAGGAAGCGTCAAAAGAAGATGGAAGGCATACACAGAGTCGCTGTACCAAAACGAATTGGTCGATGTTCAATCATTTCAGGAGGTAGCATATGATTAAGAACTGATGATACTAAAGGAAGAAGTCCAAGCTATGCTGAAGACATTGGTGAAAAACAAGGGTCCAAGAATTGATAGAATATCAATTGAGATGTTTCAACAAATGGATGCAGCACTGGAAATACTCACTCGTCTATGCCAAGAAAATTTGGCAGACAGGTACCTGGCCAACTGACTGGAAGAGATCCATATTTATGCCCTTTCCAAAGAAAGGTGATCTAACCGAATAAGGGAAATTATCGAACAATATCATTAATATCACATACAAGTAAAATTTTGCTGAAGGTCATTCAAAAGCAGTCACAGCAGTACATTGACAGGGAACTGCCAGAAAGTCAAGCCGGATTCAGAAGAGGACGTGGAACGAGGGACATCATTGCTGATGTCAGATGGATATTGGCTGAAAGCAGAGAATACCAGAAAGAGGTTTACCTGTGTTTTATTGACTGTGCAAAGGCATTCGACTTTGTGGATCATAACAAATTATGGATAACATTGCAAAGAATGGAAATTCCAGAACACTTAATTGTGCTCATGAGGAACCTGTACATAGATCAAGAGGCAATCGTTCAAGCAGAACAAGGGGATACTGCGTGGTTTAAAGTCAGGAAAGGTGTGCGTCAGGGTTGTATCCTTTCACCATACCTATTCAATCTGTATGCTGAGCAAATAATCCGAGAAGCTGGACTATATGAAGAAGAACGGGGCATCAGGACCAGAGGAAGACTCATTAATAACCTGTGATATGCAGATCACACAACCTTGCTTGCTGAAAGTAAAGAGGACTTGAAGCACTTACTGATGAAGATCAAAGACCACAGTCTTCGGTATGGATTACACCTCAACATAAAGAAAACAAAAATCCTCACAACTGGACCAATAAGCAACATCACAATAAACGGAGAAAGGGTTGAAATTCTCAAGGATTTCATTTTACTTGGATCCACAATCAACGCCCATGGAAGCAGCAGTCAAGAAATCAAACGACACATTGCATTGGGCAAATCTGCTGCAAAAGACCTCTTTAAAGTGTTAAAAAGCAAAGATGTCACTTTAATGACTAACGTGTGCCTGACCGAAATCACGGTGTTTTCAATTGTCTCATATGCATGTGAAAGATGAGCAATGAATGAGGAAGACCAAACAAGAATTTATGCCTTTAAAGTATGGTGTTGGCAAAGAATGTTGAATACACCATGGACTGCCAAAAGAACGAACAAATCTGTCTTGGAAGAAGTATAGCAAGAATGCTCCTTTGAATTGAGGATGGTGACTTCGTCTCCCGTACTTTGGACATGTTATCAGGAGGGAGCAGTTCCTGGAGAGGGGCATCATGCTTGGTAAAGTAAAAGGTCAGTGAAAAAGAGGAAGGCCTTCAATGAGAGGTACTTACACAGTGGTTACAACAATGGGCTCAAGCATAACAATGATCCTGTGGATGGTGCAGGACTGGGCAGTGTTTCGTTCTGTTGTATATAGGGTCTCTATGAGTCAGAAGCAACCCTATGGCACCTAATGTTAAAGATGTTTTAGTGTATCTGGAAGTGTTTCTTTAATTTTCTTTAATGTTTTTTATGCATTAGTAGAATATATACTGTATACTAAGACAAACATTTCACTGACATTAGATGCGAACCGTACGTAACTCTTCCTACTTACGTACAAATTTGACTTAAAGATAGATTTAGGAATGGAACTCGTTTGTAATTTGGGTACTGCCTATATATAATATCATGTTCACACAATGTCCAAATCACATAACATCCTATTTCACAGAAGGTATCATGGATGTTAAGCGACACATGACTGTACAATGGGATGAAATGTTACCCAGTTCTATGCCATCTTCGTGATTGTTGGCTTTCCAAGTAGCTGCTAGTTTACTAGTTAATTGAACAATTACCAGTGCCAATATAGTATGTGAATGTACTGTACTCTCCACATTTAACCCTTACCCAAGCCATTGGCTCTCAACCCTGACTGCACGTTACAATCACCTGAGGGGCTTTTTCGAAAATCCCAATACCTGGACCCCACTTAAGAGGTTAGATTCAGGCATTCACATTTTAAAAGCATTTGTAAGATACCCACATGATTCTAATATGTAGCCAGAGTTGAGAACTATTGTACCAGAGTAGCTTCATCATCATAAGAAACTCCTGAGACCCAGAGTCTTAAAGAAATAGCTCCAAAGGTGAGAATTTCAGGTAAGCTGGTGGAACCACTATTTGAGGATAACAGTAACATTTGAAGATCTGTTGGTTTTGCTTGCCCAGCTTCCATTCTTTTTTCTTTTGCTAAGAGCACCTCAGTTTTCCTTTGGAGAATCACCTCTTGCCTAGTCTCAGTCCTTGCAGATGAGGTAAGGCTGATTCTTATCTTTACCCCCACCCCAACCCCAAACACACACTCATACACACCTTCTGAGCTCTGAATTTACTTTTTCAGCTGAAATAGTGCTTGGATTCAGTCACATCTGAACCTTTACACTAACCTTCAGACTGAACTTCCACTCTTAGACTTTTCAATTATTGAGCCAATAAACACCCCTGCCACTTTTTTCCTGAATGAGTTTGAAGTGGATTTCTATCATTTGGCAACCAAGCAATTACTAACGTAGAAATTTATGAGACCTTCAAATGAGATAAGCAGCTTCATTCTCTGCCTACTTGTCGGAAGGGGGCAGATTAATTTATCTATCTTGAGATCTTTTCTTGTTCTATGATAAGATTCCCTTCATTGTTCTTTGCAGGGTTTAAGTTTACTAAACAAGAGAAGCTCATTTATTTGGTCTAGTTTAGTCTTGTCTTTGCTTTTGGCATGGTTTTTTAAAAGCTGCCCACACGTATAGAATGGAAATAATAACACTTATTTTACAGAGCTATTGAAGGTAAAATGAAGTAACATGTGAAATCACTTCATGCTATATAACTGTCGGGTATTATTACTACAGGCATCATCATCATTATCATCATCTTTCATTTTCTGTCAGCAAGGTTCTTGGATAGTTAGTCATAGTAATGTTGATGGTTGTACAAGTGACACTGTAATTGAGCAAGTAAATGATACAAACAGGAAATTTTATTCCTTTTAGGCTATAATCATCCCAAGAATGTTGGGAAGATCTATTGAAATAATGTATTTGAAGGTGCTTTGGAAACAAAAGTGCTACATGGTTATAAGGTACTGTTATCTCAGCCCCACATGTCACTGCATCTTTGACGTTCATTTGCATGTATGTTTTATTTCAGAGCTTATTAATATCTTATACTTTTCATTTAATTTTAAAGCAAAACTCCACAGCCTGTTATATAGAGTGCAGCTTTATACAATAAATGACTTTATCTCTGTTTTCATTCTCTTCAGCCTCTCTGTGACATTTAACCACCATGACAACCCACTCCTTGAAATTCTTTCCTCCCTTAAATTCAGTGACAGTACATTTTCTTAGTTTTTCTTGACCTTTTCAACTTCTTTTGATTTCCCTTCCTCTCCTTCCAGCTCCTAACTCTGGGGATGCCCCCAAGTCTCTACTTTCTCTCTGCTTTCTGAACTCTCTCCCTCTACTCAGTTGCTGAAGAATTCATCCATTCTCATCCATCTTGCATCAGTCCATCTTCCTACTACGTATTTTCACTCACACGTCCTGCCACTATTTTACTTTCAAAATCTTCAAAACAGGTATAATCTCCACTATTCCAACTGGCTGCCTTTGCAAGTGCTCCATTTCAGTTGGTGGCACCAACTTTGTTCCCATCTCCCTGCCCTTCTTATTGCTTCCCTGTCTTTCAGTCCCTTTTCCTAGGCTCTAAGCACGTGAATGCCTTTCAGGCTGTCTTTTCTCTGCTCTCCTGAGACCATCACACTAGCCCAAGCCTCACCATCTTCATAGTTGGTCTCCTTAGCTCTGAACTCACCCCACTCCTGTTGTCCTGTGGAGTGCAGCAAAATCGGTTTCCCTAAAATGCCTCTTTGTGAGCTCCATAAAAGCAAGAACGATGCACTGGTCATCTTGGTGCCCCTGGTACTTGGCATAGTGTCTGGCACATATTATGGCCCTTAATTGATTGCTCTTCCCTTGCTCAAGGGAGCTGCTTCAGTGTGTGTGTGTGCGTGTGTGTGAATTTCAGCCTTCTTAGCTTGACTTGTCCTCCATAATATGAATTATTCATCCAGTCTTGTTTCCCACTACTTCACAGAACCAACCAATCTAATCTGTTTTTTTCTTTTATAAACTAACACTGCACTGATAACAAAGACCAAACTATTTAGCACTCATTCTTTCTCTACTATCTATGTAATTTATCTCCCTAACTAGATTATGATAATCCTTGAAGCCCAAAGCTCTACTTGTCAGCTGCTGTAGAACAGTCTTTTGATCCACCCCCACTGAAACACCCCCTCACCACAAACACTGCAACTGACCCAATAAAGTAGTCTGACATCTGATGTTTTTGCTTTATATATTGATATTAGATTTTATATTTATAGATCTATAAGATACATTATGTATCTCACAGCACCAAATACAGTAGTGAGTACCTGTGGCCACTTATTAAGAATTTGTTGATTGATATACATGGGACTGAATAGCATTCTACTTTAAATCACCCCTTGCCCTGGAAGCCGCGCACAAAATAGCATTCTGCTGATCTGACATGGTTAATATCTTTCTTTTGTTTTGTTTTGGTTTTTTGCTGTTACTATTTTTGTACTTTTTTTTTTAAACAGTGCTTTAGATAAGGTTTACAGAGCAAATTAGTTTCTCATTAAACAATTAACACACACGTTGTTTGTGATATTGGTTGCCAACCCCACTACGTGTCAACACTCTCCCCTCCTCGACCTTGGGTTCCCCATTTCCGTTTGTCCAGCCTTCTCATCCTTGCCCCTGGGCTGATGTGCCCATTTAATCTCTTATACATGGTTGAGCTATGTGTATTACTGTTTGTTTTATGGGCCTGTCTAATCTTTGGCTGAAGGTTGAACCTCAGGGGTGACTTCAGCACTGACTTAAAAGTTTGTCCGGGGGCCATACTCTCACGATTTCTCCAGTCTCTGTTAGACTAGTAATTCTGCTCTTTTTTGTGAGTTTGAATTTTGTTCTACATTTTTCTCCAGCTCTGTCCGGGACCCTCTATTGTAATCTCTGTCAGAGCAGTTGGTGGTGGTAGCCAGGTACCATCTAGTTGTGCTGGACTCAGTCTGGTGGAGGCTGTGGTAGTTGTGGTCCATTAGTCCTTTGGACTCATCTTTCCTTTGTGTCTTTGGTTTTCTTGTTAATATCTTTCTTTGGAGGTAAGAATTTGACATATGACCACCGAGTGAGTGCCTTTTGATACTGGGAGATAGAATCCCAAATATTTATTTTAGTTAAAAAAAAAAAAAAAAGAACAGGGAAAGCAATAATAACAGCCATTGATAAATACAATTGAATAAACCATGGGACTTATGATGAAAGACTGCTTCTGAGGTGCCACAGTGTATAAAAAGAGGTGGTGAGGTAGGCCAGGGGCTATCTACCAGTCCAGGCTTATGTAATTTCTGACTAAACGACCACCTGGTAGCCTGAAAGAATTAATGGACCTCCTTTAAATTTCTAACTCAAAGCAAAGGAGTTATTTTGAGCACTCGGTAAAATCTAGCACATTGTGTTGATGCAGAAGGAGCCTCAGAAATGGAGTCTTTAAGGCTGTAGAATTCTGCATGTATTTGAATAATTAAAACCTATGTACCCCCTCCCCCAACCATCCTTTTATTCCTAGCACACTGCAGACATTAATGACATGAAGCAATAGTGCACTCGCATACTTTCTGAAACAATTGCCCTATTTGTGGACTTGCCAACTCCTAACAAGAATGCTACTGTGCATTACTCAACAACGGTGCCCAGTTCCCCGGAGAGATAGCAATACTTCTGTCCCCAGTAGCCAAGGCTCACAGATGGGTCACTCGGCTGAGGCAGAATTGGGCTATGCTCTTGGCGGATGGGTTGGAAAGTTGGCTGCCTTGTTCAGAAACCTGACATCCTGATCATCTGCAACCACTGCAGACAGACTCTTCTGACACGCAGTTCAACCTCACCGACTCCCCTCTCCATCAGCATTTTCCTTGGAAAAGTCCTTTTTACTGTGTAGCTCTCTTCCGTTGTTTCTTTGGTGACTGGACTTTTGCATGGCCATCATATACATACACATATATATTTATACGTCTATATTTTCTATGTATATGATGGAGTGAAAAGTCCAGTCACCAAAGAAATATATCTTTATAAATATATATATACATAAAGAGAGCAAGAAGATGAACTCAAGTGATTCTCGGCCTCCACACTGCTGACATCTCGGGCTGGATGATTCTTTGTTGTGAGAGGCCATCCTGTCGTGACAACCAAAAATGTCTCCAGACATTGCCATATGTCCCCTGGGAGCAAAATCACCCTAGATTGTGAACCACTGATGCAGAGTCCAAGTGGCTTATTTGAATTAAGGTCTTGATTGACTATATACATAGGCACAATCCCCTATAAAGTACAATCATATAAAAATTCATTAGAACTAAAATGTCTCCAACAGGGAGTTGCTGTATTTCAAGAAATAGCAAATACAGCATAATTAGAGTATTAAAAAATTGAATGGGCCCTTAAATTTTGATGCAATTTGTCCTTAGTCAAATACATTTGATGTGCTAGGCTTTTATTCAAAACGTCTGAATGAAAAAGAAAAGCACTTCTGTGGGCTGCCCACCTCTTCTCTGCTATCCCACAAGAAGAAGAGCTACTCCTTTTGAATTTTTACTATATACCAGATCCTGTCCTGAGTGCTTAAAAACATTTTTAAGTGAAGTTGTTCAATAAATTTGAGTAATTATTATCATATTTAATCCTCATAATAACCCTCTGAGATAGAAATTACTATTCCTGTTTTACAGACGAGGCTCAAAGAAGGAACTTCTACAAGGTCACACAACCAGAACATGTCAGAGCTGGCTCTAGAACCCAGATCTTTCTGACTTCCAACTCCTATGTTTTAATCATTTTTTGCCTCCCACAATAAGATAACCAAAGCCAGAGGAAGAAATAAATTATCCAAAATCCCCTGAAGGATTTCTCTGATAGCCCCACTATGGTTCTGTTGTAAATGAATGTGGCATTGTTATGGATTGAATTGTGTTTCTCAAAAAGATATATTCAAGTTCTAAGCCCCGCCTCCCTCTCCCATGAGCATGACCTTGTTTGGAAACAGGTTCTTTGAGGATGTTATCAGTTAGGTCAACATGAGGTCATCTTGAAGCAGGTTAGGGCCTTATTCAGTATTAGAAATAGATAGCTGCTATAGCGTCAGCTCACTTATGGTGACATTATGTACAACAACAAAACATTGCCTGGTCTTTCATCATCACAATCAGTGGTATGTTCAAGTCCATGGTTGTGGCTATGGTGCCAATACACTCACTAAGAGTCTCCCTTATCCTCACTGGCCCTCTACCAAACATGTCCTCCTCCAGCAATTGATCCCTCCCGATGAAGTGTCTAAAGCAAGTGAGTTGAAAAAATGTTCTGTGTAATCCATAAGGTTTTCATTGGCTAATTTTCAGACCTAGATTGCCAGGTCTTTCTTTCTAGTCTATCTTAGTCTAGAAGCTCCACTGAAATCTGTCCACCGTGGGTGACCCTGCTGGGTATTTGAAATATCGGTGGCATAGCTTCCAGCATCATAGCAACGTGAAAGCCACCATACTATAACAAAGTGACAGAGGGGCAGTGGAATCCAATATTAGTGGTGTCCTTATAAAAGAGAAGACACACAGAGGGAAGACAGCCATGTGACCACAGAGGCAGAGTATGTAGGAAACAGCTATAAGACAAGTAACGCCACGGATTGCTAGGAGTCACGAGAATGTAGAAGAGAGGCATGGATTCTGTCTCAGCGCCCTCAAAAGGAATCAACATGTCCAACTCCATGGTTTCAGACTTCTAGCTCCAGAACTGTGAGACAATACATTTCGGTTCTTATAAGCCATCCAGTTTGTGATAGTTTGTTACAGCAGCCCCAGAAGACTAATATAAGCGTGAAGGCCTCTCTCATTCAGGGCTGACTCTTGCCCACTGTAGGCTTGGGAGTGTCACCCCTTTGCTGTCCCTTCAGGGAGCTCTTCCCCTAAATACCTCCTGGGTGTGCATCAAGACATCAGGGTTCAGCCCTTACCAGGAACAGAGTAACTTCTGAGTCAGACTTTGATCTACGAGGGGATGACACAGGGTGGGTTACTGGTAGGATAGGTAATGGGGGAGGATCCAGGGACTCACAGTCAAGACAGGTGTCAGTGAGACTGGGAACTGTGGGGTTACAGGCTAGGTAAAAGGAAGTAAGGGTTGAAATGGGAGGTAGGAGGAGAACAAGGCTAGGGGTGAGATGAAGATAACCTGTTGCTGTCAAGTTGATTCCAACTCATAGTGACTCTACAGGACAGAGTAGAACTGCCCCATAGAGTTTCCAAGGAGCAGCTGGTGGATTCGAACTGCCAGCCTTTTTGTGAGCAGCCGTAGCTCTTAAACACTGCAGGACAAGGGTTGCAGTTAGATGAACAAAACCAAAAAACCAAAACTAGGCAGAGAGAACATGATCATAGACCAGGGAGAGAAGAGACTGTACTAGGGAAAGAGTATGTTCCCCAGCCCTGGGGGCATTAGTTAAATTTATACGACTGTTGCAAAGGATCCAAGTGACATTGGATACTTAAGGATGAGACATTCCCATGTCTGTTTTGCTACATTCCCTCTTCACCTCTGACCAAGTAGGAGTGACAGCAATGCCTCCACTTCCAAGTGCAGACTCTGGAGGGGGTGCTGTAGCTCAGCAGCTGTGAGTCATGGCCAAGCCACCACCCCACCTCCAGGAGAAAACCTTACAAAATCTACCGTGGGTGTCTTCTAAAGCATAAGCTTGGCTTTTAGACATTGATGAATCCATTTTTGAGCTAGAAAGTTAAAAAAAAACAGGTGTCTTTCCTACTCTGACAGGGATCACAATAGAGGGTCCCGGACAAAGCTGGAGAAAAATGTAGAACAAAACTCTAACTCACAAAAAAAGACCAGACTTACTGACCTGACAGAGACCAGAGAAACCCTGAGAGTATAGCCCCTGGACACACTTTTAGCTCAGTAATGAAGTCACTCTTGAGGTTCACCCTTCAGCCAAAGATTAGATAGACCCATAAAACAAAACAAGACTAAAGGGACACACTAGCCCAGGGGCAAGGACAAGAAGGCAGGAGGGGACAGGAAAGCTGGTAATAGGGAACCCAAGTTCAAGAAGGGGGGAGTGCTGACATGTTGTAGGGTTGTTAACCAATGTTACAGAACAATATGTGTACTAATTGTTTAATGAGAAGCTAGTTTGTTCTGTAAATCTTCATCTAAAGTACAATAAAAAAAAACAGGCGTCTTTCAAGATAAACAGAGATTAGAGATAAAAAGGAATGCCTTTTAAAGTAAACAATTTGAAGGACTTAGACCATGTGTCAGTGACCCAGAAGTAATTAAGACATAATTAAGGTACATTGAAGTGTAGAGACAGAGCTAATTCCTACTCAGTAGAGTGGAACTCAATCATAAATTTAAGCTCTTGGAGCTTAATTCAGGAAATCCTCAGAGTTCTAGACAAAATCAGGTAAACATCTACATGAGACTTTTTGTCTTTGCAGAACTGTTGTTGTTGCTGTTGTTAGCTGCTGTCAAGTCGGCCCCTGACTCATGGCAACTCCATGTACAACAGAATGCAACAAGGTCTGGTCCTGGGCCATCCCCATGATGGTCCCCATTGTTACCCATAGGGTTTTCACTGGCTGATTTTCAGAAGTAAATCACCAGGTCTTTCTTCCTAGTCTGTCTTAGTCTTGAAGCTCCTCTGAAACTTGTTCCAATTCATAGCCTCCATTGACAGATGGGTGGTGCAGTAGCTGTTGTCTTTGGCTGCCCTGCACCCTTCCCTACTCATCTGCTGACCACAGAGGAGGGCATGTAACCTGTGCTGGGTCAATCATGGTGCTCCATCCCAGTCCCACCACCCACCCCATTACACTGATAGACAGGCCCAGGATGCACACAAGAGTCTACCCAACTCATTTTAAGCCCTTATATGGAATTTTCTACCAGAACTGTAGGGAGAGGAGGCTCACTCTTACCTCTGGGGTCACGATGCTGAAAGGATGTGCATCTGGGGCTGTCAGCAGCTAAGTTCCTCACCAGCAGGCGGAATGAAGAAAAGAGTAAACAGAGTCCTTGCAGCCTCGAGCCATTCTAATCCACAAGGCCTCAGAGCTGACTGGTTCTGGCTTTTCTTTCTGTTCTGTGAACTACCCCAGTATCTATCCAATAAATCTAATTCTTGGGATAAGCTGGTTCCGGCTTTCTGTCACTTACAACCAATAGAATCCTGAATAATACACTCAGATTCTGTTCAAAGACTGTAGAAAGTGAACTATTTTTTTTTCCCATAGTTGAATATAAGCTATACATGGACTAATATTGAGAGTTTAATATGTGCCAGGCAGTGTTAACTCAAACTGAAAGTTTCCATAGTACTTTTGCTACAGGTTTCACTGACCCTCATGATCAAGAATATCATAACTAGGAGGGTGAGAACCTACCGTGTCCCCAGTCTGTGGTTATTTGTCTCCTTGGAGATCCGTCTTAGAACACTTAACAATAATAATGACCCCATCTACTGCAATGAAAGGGCAGAACGAGAATGAGTTACTACGTTAAAACCTCAGAAACTATCTCAGCATTTGACACTTAATTACAGAGTAAAAAAAATTTCAAAACCTTAAGTCGGCCTGTCAGAAAGATTTACCTTGCCTTTTTATGCAGGGCTGGGCTGACAGCTTTCTTTGCCCATGGTAATTAGCCCTAGCTGAACATGCATCAAGTCACCACAGGTTTCCAACATCTCCGGAATAGAGTGTAACCGCCTTAACCTGCAAATGCCCTGCACAATCTCAGCCAACCTCTCCATACATCTTTATCACCACCTTGGCCCTCTGCTTCTTGATTTGTTTCAGCCATGGGAGCCATCGGTGACTCTCTTAGTGCGCAATGTATGTGCCCTCTGCTGGTCTTCTCCTGCCCATCTCTTACCCTTGGAGGCCACCTCAAATGCTTTCCTATCAGCACAACCAGAATGGGCCATTGATTCTTGAGCTCCCAGGGATTCTTGGTGTACCTCTTTCACCACATTGCGATCCTCCGTCTTTTGGTGTCAGTCTTGTGAGGGCGTCCTCTCCTCCTCTACTGTGTACTCCTAAGAGTAGTTGTTGTTAGTTGCCGAAGAGTGAATTCCGACTCATGATGACCCCATGTGCACAGAGTAGAACTGCTCCATAGGGTTTTCAAGGCTGTGACCTTACAGAAGCAGATCGCCAGGTTTGTCTTTTGAAGCACCTCTGGATGGGTTGAAACCCGGGTGACGAAGTGGTTAAGAGCTACAGCTGCTAACCAAAAGGTCGGCAGTTCGAATTCACCAGGTACTCCTTGGAAACTCTATGGGGCAGTTCTACTCTGCCCTATAGGGTTGCTATGAGTCAGAATCGACTGGACAGCAGTGAGTTATGGGTCTGGGTGGGTTTGAACCACCAACCTTTGGGCTAGTAGCTGAGCACTTAACTGTTTGTGCCACCCAGAGACTACTCCTAAGAGTAGAAACCATGGCTTTATATCATCAATCTAGCAGTTTCCAGCAAATTTTTTGTTGAATGAATGAAAAAATGAAGAAACATTTCTTTACATTCAATGTAAAGAATGTAAATGTCTTATCTGGCGTAACTATTTAACCCATTTTCTTTTGACTTTTTTCCAACATGCTTCATGCAGGTGGTTCTTTCCATTGTTTCTTGGGTACCCTTGGATGATTTGAAGTCTTTGCTCATATTAACTCTCCATGTATGCTTTCATTCATTCAATCATTTATTCATCCATTCATTTATTCACCCATTCAATCACTTACTCTTCTTGTCACTCAAATATTGATTGAACAGCTACTGAGTGCCAGGCACTGTGCAGAGGCATTGGGGCACAAAAATGTCAAAGACTTGTTCCTTGTCTTCCAGCAGCCCTCAGTATTGTAGCGGAGACAGATATATAAACTGAGCACTGCAAATACTGTGTGGTAGACTCTGTAAGAGAGGTACCTGCACAGACAGTGTGCGGACAGAGGAGGACAGTGGTTAGCTCTACCTGGGAGGTAGGGGAACGGGTTCAGGAAAACTTCACAGAGGAGGTGCACCTGCAACACCAATTATCGCACAGAAGGTTGCTGCTATGAATGGAGGCAGGCAAAGGGTAGTGAGCAGTCCTGAGTGCAGCTCTTCCAGGCCCCAGTGAGGCCCTCTCCACAACTGGGAATCCCACTAAGGCCAATGTTTGCGTCTGTCTGCAAAATGGGATTAAGAACCCAAGACCCATTCAGACTTGTTTTTCTGTCCTAACTTGCAAACCCTGTCCAAATTCTTTGTTCAGATAAGTTAATATCTCCAACTCTACTCTACACAAATTGTTCCCTTGGCCTGCAGATGTTCAGTCCCTTTAAGGTGCCCGCAACCAGTGTTCCCTGATTTGCATTCATTTTTTTAGTCAAATTCTCAGAGTTTACAGGGTGACTCCTGGCACATCCTACATTTAACTGTTTCTGCTACACAAAGGTCTTCCTTCTGCACTAGACTCTAAGCTCCCTGAATGCAAGGTCTACTTTATTCTATCTACTTATACCACAGCACCGAACTTGCTTGGCCCACAGTAAGGGGTCAGTGCTTATTTAACAAATAAACTCTCTCCTCTCCCTAAGGGGAGTCCCTAGGTAGTGCAAACAGCTCAGCTGCTAATTGTAAGGTTGGAAGTTGGAGTCCATACAGAGGCACCTCAGAAGAATGGCCTGGCAATCTACTTCTGAAAAATCAGCCACTGAAAACCCTATGGAGCACAGTTCTACTCTGACACACATAGTGTCTCCATGAGTGAGAATCAACCTGATGGCAACTTTTTTTTTGGTCTCTACCTAACATAGTTTCCATTTTTCTCCCTTCCTCTCCAACTCTTTTATCTACTGTTCCCTATCCTCCCATCTACTGCTGTAAGCTGCCCACTGGCCCTAAGGGGCAATCACTATCTTGGAAATGCAAAATATTTTCTGGAGAATTCAGAGCCTTTCCCTGGGGTGAACATTTGAATGTAGACCATGATTAGATAGAAGTTTGAATTAGTTGACTTTCAGCATTGCTGGTAGCACAGTGGTTAAGAGCTGGGCTGCTAACCAAAATGCTGGCAGTTCAAATCCACCAGCCACTCCGTGGAAACCCTATGAGGTAGTTCTGCTCTGTCCTATAGAGTTACTATGAGTTGGAATTGACTCAGTGGCAATGGGTTTGGTTTTGGTTATGATTTTTGGTTTAGCATGCCTGACATTTCATGATTCTGTCTTGAGGTACTGCTTCTGAGGGTAAACCAAATCCCTGTTTGCCACAGCTCCTTATTTTCCTGCTATTATGGGAGTGCAGGAAGGATTTTCAATGTAAACCATACCTTTAAATTGAGAATGGAAAATCCCTAGTTGATAAAATAGGTTTATTTTTAGTCACTAATGAATTTACAATGGAATCCTTGAATCACACAGTTATAAATCAAAGAAAACCAACTTCAAGGCTATACCTTTAACCTGACATTAGGAAATTGCTAGTTGATAAAATAGCTTTATTATTAGTCACCGTTGAATTTACAATGTAATCCTTGAATCACAGTTACTGTTACTGGGTAGAAACCCCAGGTTCTTGCTTGGTATGACTCATATTGGCCAATAAATGAGAGACCGAGGTGGGAGAACAAGAAAGGCACAGTTATTTCGTTGTACAAAGAAACGGAGTGAAGGGCAGGCGGGCAAGTTACTTTTAAAGGGGTTTACAAGTAGGGAGTTCATACAGATTACGTCAGCAACATTCTTAATCATACTACACAGTCACAGTGGGATTTACGTATAACCTCTAAGCAAAAGCAGGATTCAAATGCAAAGCTGGGGGGCGGGGGGAAGCCCAGCAAAAGAAACAGGATTTTTCAATACAACACTGAGGAGGAGGAAGCCAGGCAAAGAACACATGATTTATAATACAGCACTGTGGGGGCTATGTCTCAGTTATAAATCAAAGAAAATCCAAGTTCAAGGCTATTTAAAGGAACTAGAAAATGTTGAAGTAGTCAAGGATTTCATTTTACTCGGATCCACAATTAATGTCCATGGAAGCAGCACCCAATGAAATCAAACAACATATTACATTGGGCCGATCTGCTGCAAAAGCAAAGATGTCACTTTAAGGACTAAGGTGTGCCTGACACAAGCCATGGTATTTTCCATCACCTCATATGCATGCAAAAGCTGGACAATGAATAAGAAAGACAGAAGAAGAATTGATGCCTTTGAATTATGGTGTTGGCGAAGAATATTGAATAATACCATGGACTGCCAGAAGAACAAACATATCTGTCTTGGAACAAGTACAGCCAAAATGCTCCTTAGAAGAGAGGATGGCGAGGCTTTGTCTCACATACTTTGGAAGAAGGACACCATGCTTGGTAAAGCAGCAGGTCAGAGAAAAAGAGGAAGACCCTCAACAAGATAGACTGACACAGTAGCTGCAACAACGGACTCAAGTATAGCAACAACTGTGGGATGGTGCAGGACTGGGCACTGTTTCGTTCTGTTGTACATAGGGTCACTATGAATCTCAGTTTTTTAGAATGTTTGACAGTTGATTCCAGGTAGAGATGATGGATTGAACAAACACATCTAATTCAATTCCTTGCAGAATCCCATAAAACCCACAAGAATGGGGAAAGAATGAGAAGAAGAAATAGCAGCAGAATTTTGGAGGCTAGAGAGTAGTGATAAAGGACTTGACATACCTGAGAAAACCAAATGCTAACCTAGTGGCATTGCAATATCCTCTAGAATGGGTGAAGCTACAGGGGGCTGAAATAAGGAGAACAGGTTGGAGGCTCTTTGAGAAGTAGTTGGAGTTTTAAATCCTATTCCCCCACTCTCTCCCATGGGATGGATGAACAACCTAACAAAACTAGAGATTTATCCACTTCTTATCTATAGTTTAAAGGGCTAGAGATTTGTGGAAGAAAATAGGATTAATTAATGCAGGCATACTAAATGCTGAGATCCCTCTTAATTTCCGTAATGCTGAAAGTCAGGTCTTACCCTCCAGGAAGAAGATTGGAGAAGGCTTCTCTGGAGAATATGACCAGCCCAAGAAAAAAGAAAACCCTAAAGATATTAATGCGTGGTGTGGCAGGGGTGGAATTCTCCAACAAAGAGTATACCCAGTTCATCTTACAGTAAAGTTCAGGGTCAACGGATCTTTCCAAAAGCACAGAGCTTCCAATCAACTTTTCACTATTCTACCCTTAAATATGAGTAAATAACTAGGATAAACAAACACCTGAGGAAATCCTCTAACATGAAATATAATTGAAGGACCTAAATTGCCAGTTGGAAAGGGCCCACCAAGTACCCAGTTCAATGGATGGAAACAGACACACACCAAACATATTACCATGAAATTTCAGAACTCAGGGCACAAAGTCAAAATTCTCCAAACTTCCAAAACATGCATACAAAAGAGTAGGAATCAGAATGGCACTGGACAACAACAACCCTGAAGCTGGAAGACAATAGAGAAATGTCTCCAAAATTCTGAAGGAAAATTATTTCTAACAATTCTATAACCAGCATCCATCAAGGAAAATGTTAGAAGAAACACAAATTCTCAGAAAAGCTTCCATGCCATGCACCCTTTCTCAGGAAGGTATGGGAGGAGTAAACCAGAAAGAAGAAGGTATGGATGGGAGGAAAGTGGAAGATCCGATCAAAGAAAATAGGTAAAGTGAGTCCTGAGGATGATGATGCATTAGCTCTATATATCAGATGTAAAGGGACCCTTCCCAGTTGAAGCAATGTGACTCAAGACACAGATACACTGAGAGAGGTTTTCACTAAGATGTCAACTGCCTTTACACCAATTTTTAAAACTGAGGATGGAATGACTGGGTAAGCTTCATCCAGATTCTTATTTATATTTTGTTTTTCTTACTCATGTTTTGATGGAGTTTGTACTCTCCTGTCCACCTTACCCCACCATGACCTACTGGCTGGTGCAGCTGAGGACACTCATTAAACCCCACAGAAGTTTTCTGCTTTGACCTACTCCAGAACTGGATTTGGGCTCTGGTGAACTTAGAGGCAGAAGATGCAGAGAGCTTTCTCCTCCACCATCATCTCACCAGATGTACTGTACCCCAGTTGCGGCAGGTTCTGTGTTCCCCAGGTCTCACTTATGACCTTGCCCACTTATTTCCCCAGAAGTGGCTCTTATACACTTTCGTGGAAGCTGAAGCCAAATAACGGCCCAGAAATTCTGTTCAACTTATCTTCTTTGATATCTTCATTTAACAGATCTTTTTTGAGATCTTCATCTAATATTGCATTTTTCTTATGCATCTGGGTTTGTGCATGCTACTCAATTTTTATATTAACCACATATAGTTTATGTGATGGTTAAGGTTGTATGTCAGTTTAGCTGGGCCATGATTCTCAGTGATCTGGCAGTTATGTAATGAGGTAGTTTGGCAGTTATGTAGTGATGTCATCCTCCATGATGTGATCGGATGTGATCAGCCAATCAGTTGGAAGGGGAGTTTTCTCAGGTGTGTGGCCTGCATCCAATATATATATGAACGTTCTGGCAAAGCTTGCTTGCTTGCTCTGGATTCTGCGTCTGGCTCATCATCATTTGACCTCCAGTTCTTGGGACTTGAACCAGCTGCCTGCCGTATTGCCTGCTGATCTTGGAATTCATCAGCCACCACAGCCTGTGAGCCAGTGGCCTGCTATTTTACCTGCCTGTCTTGGGTTTGTCAGTCCCTGCAGTGACTTGAGTCAGGAGAAGCCTCCAGCATGACAAATGACCCACAGACTTGGGGCTTGCCAGCCTCTACAACTGTTCGAGCTATTTCCTTGATACAAATCTCTCTCTCTCTAGATATATATGTACATATGCTTCACTGATTTTGCTTCTCTAGAGAACTGAGCCTAAGAAAGTTTATAAAATAAAATATTTGAAGGAAAAAAAGAATATTTGATAGCTGTATTTCTTACATATTTCAGCTACTTCTCCTGGGACTTTGGAGACGGGATTTTGAGGATTGAGCCAATGAGTAGTGAGACTGAAGTGGAGAGTATCTGTGATGTTTGAAAACAATCTGAGGAATCATTTGTCTTCCTGCCCCCTCCATCATCCACCAGTTTGACTGCCAAAGTCTCCAATCGCAGGAAAACAAACCTCCTAAGTGGAAGCAGCAACCCTGCACAGACATTAACGGCTTGATAAGGAGAGTGACCACTAGGTAGGTCACTCTGCTGCTTAAAACCTTCTTTTATGGATCCCCATTCCCATTGCCCTGTCAGTGTGTCCTTTAGCATGGCACACAAAGGCCCTGTATAATCTCACCTTTGCCAACCTTGTCAGCTTCTCCCGCTGCCCCTACAACCTTTTTCTCTTTGTCCACCACGATATTGATTTACTTGTAGTTCACTGAATGCTGTGTTCACGACTCTGTATTTGATCATGCCTCATGCTAGGTTGTCTGCTTCGAAGTCTCTTCTTACACCTTCCCCTCTTCTTTGCCTGGTTATGTTGTTGTTGTTAGCTGCCATCAAGTCAATAATGCCCGTTTATTTTCAAGATCTTCCCCAGGAAGATTCCCCTGCCATAGGCCCCACTCCTCTCCAGTCTGGGTTAGATGTGCTTCTCTCTGTGCATACCTGTGCATACCTATGCTTACCACACTGTATTGAAAATTATCTCTTTGTCTCTCTGTGCCTTTCATGAGACTTAAATCCGTTAAATAGGTCTTCTCTCTATGCATCCCCAATGCCTAGTATTGCACCTAGTATGGAGTTGACAACCAATATTTACTGAATGTAGTTATTATAATATGTAATAATTATATAATGTATATATATTAAAAATGATTATGTTCATATTATCTCTAATCTTCAAAATAACCCTGTAAACCAAGTATTATTTTTAATATATGAATAAATGGAGAACTGGAGCGGGAACATGACCAGTTGAAGGACTCATAGTGAGTGGCAGAGCCAGGATTTAACTTTGGTACCACTTGACTCTAGAGCCAGGTGAGTTCCTCTGCTGCTCTGCCTCTCCATACTCACCATCCCCACTCACCTGTCCCTTTCTGTACTGTGTGTCATGAGGTACTCTTCAGTTATTTAGCACAGCTTGAGACCCAATCGGAAAGAACATAGGCTGTGAGGTCATTCAAATACCTGAGCTGCACATAGAGATTTCTTAGAAAGAAATGAGGCTGTTAGAGAGGAGACATGAGTTTTTAAAATTCTCCAAATATGTTTCCCAGAGAAAGCTGTCTTTTGACTCTTCCGCAGGAAAACATTGGAATGTCAGAATGTTGGAGACTGTTACTCTGTTGCTTCTCTCTTGTAGCAGCTTCTTAAGAATTCACGTTATGACATGAACCAGTTGCCGTGGAGTTGACTCCAATTCATCACAACCCCATGTGTGTCAGAGTAGAACTGTGCCCCATAGGGTTTTCAGTGGCTGATTTTTCAGAAGTAGATCGTCAGGCCTTTTTTTTCAAGACCCTCTGGCTGGACTCAAGCTTCCAACCGTTCAGTTAGCAGCTGAGTGCTTAACTGTTTGCCCCACCCAAGGGATTCATTTACTTCATAATCTATCTCAAAATGAAGTGAGGCTTGCTGCTGAGTAGATCTGCTGTTCAAGGGGTGGCCCAAAAATAAAGGCCAGTGGATGGAGCACTTCAATGTGCTAAGCCGCTGTGAGGGCAAACGTGAGACACTGTAAGGGCATAAGGTACAAGAACCATCACATCTTGTGAAAGCCACGAAACAAGATACAAAAACAGAGCAACTGAGTATCAAAACCAGAGACAGAATCATACTAAGCAAAGACTCCTCTCTCTTTAGGTAAATGTAGGGCTACAAACAGTGACAGAGAAGAATGTTGGTTGCAGCTTGGAACCCATTATTGTTCACATTTCAGTCTTTTCAGCATTGCAGAGATAGCCAAAATACCAACAATGCCTTACCATTAATCCATTAAATAAACATTCATTGGTCCCCTACTTTGAGTCAGGCACAGTGTTGGCTTAAATTGCAGGGCAGTAAGAAGATAATTTCCTAATCCTTGAGGAGTTAACAAGTTAGTGTATAAGATCAGCATGTAACAAACTCATCACTTCACAATATGGAAAAGGCTACTAAAAGGGTAAGTGTTCTGTTCGTTTAATGATTAATTCACGTAGTGTAGGCACTGAGCATAATACTGCCACATAATACGTTCTCATTACATGGTAACTATTACTATTATTACTTCATTTACTCCTTATAAGAGCCCTAAGTGCCAGAAATTGCTATCTGTACTTTTCTCATCAACAAACAGAATAGAGTGGTTAAAAAACTTGCTAGAAAAAAATTACAGAACAAGAAAGTGAATATAGTTTGCTCAAAGTCCATGTTTTCTCTGCATTGCTGCTGTCTAGGTGATCCTAGGAGAAGTAACATCATGTCCCAAGGTGGGGACATTAAATAGAAGACTGCACTGGTGTCTTAGTCATCTAGTGTTGCTGTAACAGAAATACTACAAGTGGATGGCTTTAACAAAGAGAAATTTATTCTCTCACAGTCTAGCATGCTACAAGTCCAAATTCAGGGCATCAGCTCCAGGGGAAGACTTTCTCTCTCTGTTGGCTCTGGAGGAAGGTCCTTGTCATCAGTCTTCCCTTGTTCTGGGAGCAACTCATCACAGGAACCTCAGGTCTGAAGGACGCGCTCTGCTCCCGGCAGTGCTTTCTTGGTGGTATGAGGTCCCCAATTCTCTGCTTGTTTTTCTTTCCTTTTATCTCTTGTAAGATAAAAGGTGGTACAGGCCACACCCCAGGGAAACTCCCTTTACACTGGATCAGGGATGTGACCTTAGTAAGGGTGTTACAATCCCACCCCAATCCTCTTTAACATAAAATTACAATCACAAAATGGAGTACAACTACACAATACTGGGAATCATGGCCCAGCCAAATTGATACACACATTTTTGGGGGTGACATAATTCAATCCATGACAGTTGGGGACAGTGATACGTTGAGTTAAGCTGGAGCACAGTGGGTGGGAGGGGAGCTGTGGGTGATGGAGGCTGGTCATAGCCAGGCTACGACTGGCCTCCTATTACTGAAGTTCGTAAGATGTATTGGTCCCACTGATGTGCTCATGATATTTAGCTCTAAGAATTGCTGAGGCTGAACATTCCCTTTGGAGTGCATGAAATAAGACAAGCTCTGTGTAAGCCATTGTTGGTTGCGTTAAGGTCAATGTGGTGGGTTTGTTGCTGAGGAAGAGTTCTGACAATTGCTATAGAGATGCCACATAAGCAAAGACAAGCAAAATACTTGTCTTCCAAAAGCAGAATTAGATGGAAGAAGAGTAAATCAGGATTCCACACATACCAAGTATCTTAGTTATCTAGTGCTGCTGTAACAGAAATACCACAAGTGGGTAGCTTTGACAAAAGAAATTAATTTTCTCACAGGAGAAGGCTAGAAGTCCAAATTCAAGTCCAGTGCTAAGAGAAGGAAAGCTCTATCTGTCAGCTCTGGGGGAAAGTCCTTATCTCTTTTAAGCTTCTTTACCTAGGTTCCTTGGTGATCATGTAGTGTGTATCTTCACCTCCATTTGTGCTTGCTTTCTTAATCTGCTCTTTTATATCTCAGAAGAGATCAGTTTAAAACATACCCTACACTAATACTGCCTCATTAATATAACAAAGAAAACCATTCTAAAATGGGATTATAACCACAGGTATAAACCAAAAACCAAACACATGGTTGTGGAGTCTATTTCAACTCATAGCAACCCTGTAGGACAGAGTAGAACTGCCCCATAGGGCTTCCAAGGAGCAGCTGGTGGATTCGAACTGCTGACCTTTTAATTAGCAGCCAATCTCTTAACCATTGCGCCACCAGAGCTCCATAACCACAGGTATACCGGTTAGTATTTACAACACGTATTTTTGGGAGACACAATTCAATTCATAACACCAAGTTTTTCAAATAAACATCAATTCAAAGAGAAAAACTTCAGGAAATGAAATTGAAATTAACAGGCCCAAGTCTTCACAGAAGACCCCACCTATGCTCTCTCCCAGGTAATTGGACTGCTTCATGTGAGGAATTTCCTCTTTGCATCCTATGGCTTCTTTATTTTGAGAAATAGAAATTTTACCTTTGATCTCTGTTATAGCCTTGAAAGCATCACATGCTTTAAACTGAAGGAGCTAGATGCTATTTGTACTCTTTCTGGGGGAAAAAAAGAAAATTAATTTCTGCATCATTATTTTTAATAGTACATTTGACATTGATCTTAATAGAAAAGTATTGACTTGTGGGGATATATGCCATTTAAACATGGCTGCACTATTGACAACTGCAGCCCCCACAGGCCTCT